>NC_090450.1:305260240-305567327 GCF_031143425.1 Pleurodeles waltl | reverse complement strand
CACCAATAATGCAGATATTCATTAAAGGACTGGACACAGGTAGGCTGTGCCGGATCCGTATGTTCTAGTGCCATCAGCAGAGCTTTTAGCTCAGCCAATTGTGCTGTACAATCCCCTAAAGTCTGTGTAAAGGTATGTAGGGGACAGAGTTTCCCCCCTCCATATAGCCACTTATGACTGCGCATGCAGCAGAGTATTAGTGTTTAGTTCCAATCGCCAGTTGTGCAGAGCCATCGGTGTACATGACTCTATGATATTGATCGATAGGCAAGGTATTCGCTGGAACTGGATATTCTACTTCAAATTGTAGAAAATCCTGAGTTTGTAACTTTGGATCAAAAATGTAATCGAAATCAGTGGCTGTTAAAGACGTAGCCCATTGTATCCAACGTGGATGTAGTGCTTTTGCGTTCAGAATGCTAGCTTTTGTAACAGCCTCTAGGGCTGGAATTGGAGAAACGACAATAAAGCGTTTTCCTTGGGCAAGAGGTCTTTCTTTAATAACAGCCATCTGTACAGCAGTGAGAATTTTCTCTGTGGGTGCAAAGCGTTGTTCAGCTGCTGAATACAAATGTGATTTGTATGCAATCTGGACTGTCTCACCTTCATTAAATGTCACATAGGTGAAACCGATGGCCCCAGCTATTACCATGATGTCCAAATGTGTTTTGTTGTCACTTGTGTGTAAATGTTTTGCTGCTAGCATGTCTGTCTGCAACTCTCGAAGAGTGCGTGTATGTTCAACTGTCCAGAATTTACTTGAAAAATCGGGACGTATTAAGTGATATAAAGGTTTTATGCGCGTAGCATAATCGGGAATGTAGGTTCTGCCAAAACTTAAGAAACCCAACAATAATAATGATTGGGGTTTTTTAATCGTATTCGGTGGTTGTAATTGTGCAAATTTTTCTAAAAATTGTGGCGCTAGGCTCTTCCCTTCATTTGACAGCTCATATCCCAGGAACAGGACGCTGAGGAAGGCAATTTTTGTTTTTTAAAAGTTACATTTGTAGCAAAGTTCGGCAAACCCTACAACAATGCGGGCTACCCGTCTTAAAAGTTGTAGTAACTCATCATCCGTGAGATATATATCATCTACATATGACAATGTTTCAGAGTCAATCTCGTGTAAAATGGCAGTCACACGAGCTGCAAACAGTCCTGGGCTGTTCTTATACCCCTGAGGCAAATGACAGAATTTTTTCATGTTGCTCATTAGTGCATTGCTATGTGAATTTTGTATAGCATATGTGCGTGTATGACTGTTTAAATGTCTGTAGTCTAAGACTATTCTGTATGAATGGTCCGGTTTAGCTACAGGAAATAAAGGGTTATTCATCGTCGAGACACAGGGTTCAATCAAACACTGGTACTCTAATTGAGTGAGTATTTCTCTCACTGGTGCTTTTGCTTCATGTTTTATAGGATACTGCGGTTGCGGCTGAGGTTCACTTTTAATGGGGATTACATGGTAGGGGGATTCCTTATCCCATCCTACGTGATTTCTGTACAGTGCTGGTGCCTGTGCTAGAGCCCATTCAATGGAATACGATTCAGCGAGTTCCTCTGGAACAAGGGCCGAGAAAGAAGGCTTAATGACATCTTCGCCATGTGGGCAGGTACGGACAAAGTCAGGCGGCCAATCTTGTTCATCCAACAAGATGTCATACACTTTAACTATGCGATCCCAAACGTTTGCGTGTATTGTGCGCTCAATGTCTCCTTCTAATTGCAGTGTTACTCTATATACCCTATGAGGCTTGGAGACACGCATGTCCGCTGTTTCTACTTGTATAAAGTCATCAGTTGCTTTCACCTCCAGATGCTCTTGAAGATTCCGACGAACAATTGTGACCTCTGCCGCGCTGTCTAGCAATGCTAGAGCCCAGTTCTTGTTCTTCAAGAGGACCCTCTTCCTGGGTGGCATGTTGAACTGAGACAGCTGCCACCTTTTTCTTTTTAAATTGTTGTTTTTGTTGGACAGGTTTCTCTTCCTTTTTAACAGAAACCTCCAAAGAGCGTTGTGATTTCTGTCTCGGTTTCACTTACTCAGTTCTTCGCTCTGATCGCCCACCTCTCTCATTTCTCTTTTCCGATGAGTCTTGAAAGGAACGAGATTGGCGTGTATTATTATATTGGTATCTATCAGGCGTTTAGATATTATCTCTGTTCCTGAGATTATACCTATTCTGTGGGGTCTCCGATCGTGGAGATTCTCTCCTTTCTTTTTTAGGCATTTGTTGCTTTTTATCCCAGCATTTCTTGTTACCCTCAGGTTGCTGTTTGGAGTTATCTTTATTTGTTTTACCCTGAAATTGAGGGTTTTGTGGTCTAGCCCCTAGGCTATCTCAACCGATACTTGAATATGTTTCCGCTATTATTTTAGGCAGCTCTTGTTCTTGATCTTGTTGCGGAACGTCATGGAGCCACATGCGCAATGCGAGTGCAACTGCTTCCCCTTTAAGGTTACTTAAAATGAGTGAAGATACTGTGGAAAAGTTGACCATCAGTTGCATCCCCAAAGCTAGGGGCGGGGCAGCCCCATATTCATCTTGAATTTGTTTTAGCACTTCCAGTAAGTTGGTAAGTGTCGGTGTACCGTGTGCAGTTGTATAGAGCGCCGCAAATACCGTGCCCCAAGTCTTACAGTTTTCTACTGTAGGGACCATCCCAAAGGGCAAGCACATTGTTAATATTCTATGTTTATCCTGAGGTCCCGTATGGGGAAATACTGTCTCCACTGTATTTATTTTTTGTGCTAGCCAAAACAGAGTTTCCTCTTGTTTGGCAGGTACTTTACCCAAAATGGAATGTACAGTCGCCGGATTTATACCCTGTGTTACTGCATGTGGATGTGCTGGAGCAGCACATGCTGGGTTTGTATTTAAAGTTTGCATCACAAATTGCACTAATCTTCTATATATTGCTATTAACTCAATGTATAAGCGACAAACCTCAGCTACTGATAAATTCCCAACCGCAGGATGTGGTGTATAAGTGGCCAATAAAGGCCAGGTAGGACCATCATTACTTAGTGGACTTAACCTAACTGGTAATATTGTATGGGGTAGGGCGCCATCGAGCCAAATATTATGTTCTTGATAAGATAGAGGTATCTCTAAATATGCGTACGCTCTGTGTTGTCCAGGCGCGTTCGCAACTGTATATGTATGAAATGTATTTGTGTTCCCATCAACTGCTGGAAATGTGACCCAAGAGTAAAAAAGCTCTATTCTATAAGCTGCGTGGGCGTCCACCACAAACGTGACTGGGCGTCCCTGGGCCGTTAGGCCATTTGCTAATAAGTGTGCTGTGAGAGGTTGTCTCATGTTAACATCTATTTGTACAATTTGGGGATTCGCCATGTTAGAAGCACTATGAGTTCAGAGAAGGCACAACAAGATGGGGTTTTCCTTTTAAAGTTCAAGCTTAAACAACCGTCAGCTGTAATAGTGTGTGGTGGAAATCCTCAGTACCACGGACGTCTCGGTATACGGCACTTATGTGTCATTATATAAAATGAGACTGAGATACTCCGGTGGACCCGAAAATTAGAGCCTGACCAAATGTTGGCAGTGCCATGTTGCGTAGGCTCTCATTATTCTAATGAGACTACTGGATTTTGAGCACCAAGATCATCCACAGTGCGGGAGACTGAGTCTGACCCACGGTGGATGACACTTGTCACTCCAAATCCGAGCTTTGCTCCGGTTAACTAGCAGTGCCTCATCTCTCCCGAGGTAGAGATGATTGGGCAGCCGAGCGCATGACATATTGGTACTTCTCAGGGAACTCGTGGTCACTCAAGTCACAACCAGTTCTCTCATACACAGTGTGGTCTCATATATAAATGACAATAAAGGCAGTTTAAGTTTTAAAGATTGGTTTGATAAAACAACTGCATTTTGGATAGCAAAGCGTGAGCTGCAATAACCAGAACTACACAACACAACAATATTAAAATAGTGATGATGAGAGTGAAGCATAAGAATAATGCTATCATAGTGCCACTAGAGTCGATGGACTATTCCCTGTATTAATCATATTTCAAGCACAGCATGTTAAGCTCTAATCCTGCCTTTCAGGTTTCCCCGGGAGGACATCAACCCTTATACCTGAGCAAAGGCCTGTGATCTGCGTCAGAATCTGCAGCGGAGCGTTCAGCATACAGTTGTGGCTCCCTGGCTAGAATCTCCCTCTTGATGTGTACTAGGAGTAGAAAGTGTTTTTCTAACCAACACAGCAGATGTTCTAAGAAAATGTCCCTACGTAAGGATGTGTATTTTCTACAAATGTTGGAGACTAAACTTCTACCACATTTACCAGCAATGTGCCAGACTATAGCCTTGACTGAAGCACAGGGTGATCAAGAATGCATTGTTTGAGAACACTAAGCAAAACAGTTTGATAGAAGAAATTAAAACAAGACAGTAAAACTGGTTATTGTAAATATAACAGTGCAAAGCTGAATATAATATATCTAGGTCAAGGTGCACAGCGGCCTAGTGTATTAAACTAACATGCATGAAGCTATACTTAAAATGGCTACACAACAAACCTGCAACTGGTCCTCCAACCTGAGGTCTGTACCTTCAGGTTGGTCCAGGGCCAGGGGTGAGGCTTCCCTCCCCCTGCCCTCCCTTCTGGGGTCCTGCACCCCCCAACTAGGAGTGCCCCCCGCAGAAGAGAACATGGTAGGGGCACTGTTGGCAGTAGCCCCTTCCTCCAGGTCAGGGGGGACACCCTGAACCTGCCCTTCCAATCCAGGGTCTGTACCCTTAGATTACACTGGGGTCAGGGGTGAGTCTCTCCCTCCCCTGCCCCTACTCTCAAGGTTCTGCACCCCCCTCAGGGAGAGTACCCCTTGAAATCACACCAGGGGGAGTGACAGGGCAAACCACCCCCCCCCCCCCCTTTCAGGTCAGGGTTTACCATCTGCACCTGATCCTCCAGTCCAGGGTCTGTACCCACAGACTGGACCACCGCCAGGCAACCCAGGACTTTCTGGGGGGCATACCTACCCCCACCATGTCAGAGTTTACCCTCTGAACCTGGTCATCCAACCCAGAGTCACCACCCTGCAGTTGGACCACTGCCTGGCACACCAGGATATCCTTGGAAGCACACCTACCCCCATCAGGTCAGAGTTTACCCCCTGAACCTAACCATTCAACCCAGAGTCACCACCCTGCAGTTGAACCATTGCCTGGCATACCAGGACTTCAAGGGGGACACAATTAGCCCCCTCAAGGGACACACCATCCCCAAGGGCCACACAAGAGTCTGTCTGGTGCAGGTCTCCTGACCTCTGCCCATCTGACAGAGTCTGGATTCCCCCAACCCAGAAATGGTCTCACCAAGGTCATTCCTGGGGGGCTCTGCTCTCAGAGCTGACCCCTTACCCTCCAGGTTCTCCACTGGAGTCTGCAACCCCCTCTCAACCCTCTGTCTGGACTTCTGCACCCCTTCACTAGGAGTGGTACTGCCAAACACCAGAACTGGTGGGACGCTGGCTACAGCTGCCCCCCAAGTTCTCCTGACACTGTGGAGGTCTCTCTCAACAGATGGCCCTACGGTACGGGTTAGGCTCCCCTCCTGGTGTTCCCTCATGGAACCCTCCAGGACCTGGGACTGGATCTTGGGCTCCTTGGGCCTTAGCCCATCCCCATTCCCTCTCCTCTGAGACTGGACATGGCATCCCTCACCCATCCCACTTCACTGGGACCTACCTGGGACACTACAATCCTTCCCTACCTCATCTGGTTGGGAAATACCTAGACCACTCCTCTCACGAGTACCCCCAAATGCCTCTTGAGACTCTCTGCTATTCACCCAGAGGTCAGCCTCCAGTGTAAGTTCCCTGGGGTAAGAGAACTCACAATCCACCTGGTGTTGGCGTAGCTCTGGAAAATAAGGACTAGACATATGCTCTCCAGCAATTACATCACTCTGCCCCTCACATGAATTAACCAAAGTACCCTTCACCCAACTATCTAGTGACTCTGCTTTGAAAAAGCATCCCACATCACCCTCCTGAGACTGGTGAGACAGTAACTGACTGTCCCTGACACTCAACCCACACTCTTCTGGGATGTCTTCACACTCCATAACCAGGACCTCTACCTGGGGGGAACCCTTCTCCCTGTTACTCCCACCTAGAGTCAGTAGAGCGTCCCTCCCATCAGTAGGAATATGACTTCCCATGCCAGTTCTCCAATCCACCTCAGGGACCCTGCACATCACTGGAGCTACCTCATACCCCTGAACCTCCTGGTGTGTGTTAACTCCCTCCTTCAAGTAGGGCACTCACACCCTGGGCATGTGCACTTCTTCAGCAGCACTGGGTATTTTTGCTGCTGCCATCTGAACTGGACTCAGCCCTCATGGCTTCCAGTTTTAGCTCTTCACAACTCAGCTCTTGAGCAGCCAACCTTTCTTTTTCCAGGGCTAAGGCTCTCTTCTCCTCAGCCCTCTCAAGCTGTGCTTCTAGCTCTTCCAGACTTTGGATTCGAACTAGGAGCCAATCATCTCTTTCTGTTCCCTCCTCAGGGCCACTACCCTCCTCCTCAGAGTAGTCCTCCTCCTCAGAGTAGTTTTCCTCCTCAGACTCATTTGGTGGTGTTGCCTGGCAATGTTTCAACTCATACTGAAACAGGGCTGACTCAAGATCCTCCCTTCTGGATTTCTTGTTCACAGCCAGTCCCCTCTCCATGCAGAATGCTTTAAGCTGCCACTTTTTATAGGTAAACAGGTGCCAGAAATTGACTTCCATTCTGCAAAGGCTTCACAACCAAAAACCAGAGTGAAAAAATATTACCAATATTTCCAGGAGGACATCAGAGAACAGAAAGCAGAATCACAACAGAAGTAGTATGTGGTCATGTAGTGGTCTGAACTCAAACAGTGGTATACACATGATCACTGTATGTCAAGTACAAATACAAGTCTGAATCCCAACCGCTGATCACCAATGTTAGAAATGGGGTCTTTGGTTGACAGTAAGTTTACCCCCTGTTCAAGCAAGGACCCTCACTCTAGTCAGGGTAAAAGAGAATCACCCTCAGCTAACCCCTGCTTACCTCCTTGGTAGCTTGGCAGAGGAGTAGGCTTAACTTCAGAGTGCTAGGTGTAAAGTATTTGTACCAACACACACAGTAACTGAATGAAAACACTACAAAATTACACAACACCAGTTTAGAAAAATAGGAAATATTTATCTAAACAAAACAAGACCAAAACGTCAAAAAATCCACAATACACAAGTTAAGTTATCGATTAAAATTCAAAAATAGTCTTTAAGTAGTTTTTAACACACAATAACACTCTCAGCGTGAAAAAGTACCTTGGGTGTGTCAAAAATAACCCTGCACGGGCAAGTGCGCGTCAAACAAGGGCTTGCGAGGTGTTGATTCCACTCACGAGCAGGACCATGCGTGGTTTCTCCTTTCGCCGGGTTGGGGCACGTAATTTCTTCTCTCCACAAGAGAGCAATGCGCCGATCCGGTCAGCACTCTCGGGTCCGGGCAGGCCTTGTGTTGTTTTTCCACGCACAGCGGTACTTGAGTCGGAAATCCAGCCGCACGATGATCCGAAAACCCCGCAGCCTTGGTTGCGATCTCCCAGCCTCCGTCAGCGATGCTGCGCGTCGTTTCTCCTGCTCTGTGCATCGGTTCTTCGGTCGTGCTCCCTGCGAGCATCGTTTCTCAGCTGCGGAGCCAGTGGCGTGTTGTTTCTTTAGTCACAGATCGGAGTCGCATTGATCTTTTCCCCGCACGGCGCTCTGTGCATGGATTTCCTTGTCTTTAGGCTGCCAGCTTCTCCTTTCAGGGTCCCAGGAACTGGATGGGCACCACAGGGCAGAGTAGGGGTCTCTCCAGCGACTCCAAGTGCTGGCAGAGAGAAGTCTTTGCTGTCCCTGAGACTTCAAACAACAGGAGGCAGCTCTAAATCAAACCCTTGGAGATTTCTTCTCAAGCCCAACCCTTCAACATCATCTTATCCAACTACCCTGCTTTTGTTGCATAACCCCATAGGAATTTCCCTATAAAGGCAATGCCTGCCAGTTTAACTGCAATTGTGACTCTACTTAAACCTTTTTTCTATCAGACCTAAGGTGAGGTGTACCACATGCTCTACCCTTTCCCATTCCCCAGCTCAGGGGCAAGCTCCTGTGCTCAAAACTTCCTCCCAAGCCTGGTGATAAGCCTTCCTAGTGGACGCAGCCAGAGACCCTACTACCAGGTGAGACATCTTCTGTCTCCTATGTTCCCCAGCTCCAGTGGCACTGGAGTCCTGCCCCTGTCCACGTCCGTGGCCAGTCCATGGAATCTCTCCCACTGTGAACAAAACAAAGCAACTGCGATATCAGTGTGCATACTAGGAACATGCCAAGCCTTAAACAACATATATCTCCTCAAGCATTCCAGAACAAATGCCCTCAGTAGCTTCAGAACTTGAGGATCCTTGGCAGACTTCCTGTTGATTACTTGAACTACAGTCACATTGTCAATTCTGAAAAGCATTTTTTTATGAGCAAGCAATCCACCCCACAGCCTGACTGCTACCATTAGAGTAAAAATCTAGAGAAACATTCTGCTACATCCCCTTGCTTTCCAACTGTTTGGCCATTCCTTTGCACACCACCATCCTCCCCAATACACTCCAAATCCAATTCTGAATATCTGAATGTGCTAGTCAATTTCCTGTCAATTTCCTGTAGCGCTATAATGGCAATGCCATCAAAAGATCCCTGAAAAAAAGTGCCACATCCGTAGGTCCTCTTTCAACCCTGCCTACAACCACAAGGTAAGGTGGAAAAAAGAGGCCTACCAGTGCCAACTTCAGTCTCCTGCAAAAAAAACTACTCACCCTCAAAACCCGGCATGCAAAGTTCAAGTGTCCCAAAAGGACCTATACATCTGGCACCGTGAATTTCTGTTTTACTAACATCGTGTCTAGGAGCACCTGCATCCCCAACTTGTTCTCCGCCATTAGGCAAGCCCCCATCACCTCCCAATCCAATTCAATTGTGCATTTTACCAGTCCCACCATCTTTTCCAGTGCCAAAGGGACCCCAATGACCTCCAATAGTGCCTGAAAACCTACCAGCAACTTCAGGCAGTCGACGGAATGGAGTCTGGTACAAAGACAAAATCATCTAAGTAATGTGTTATCCCTGCATGCTCCATTTTCTTTGTGAAAAGCCATTGTAGGAACGTGCTGAAACTCTCAAACAGAGAGCATGAGATACTGCATCACATCGGGAGTGTTTTGTCAGCATACCAATTCCCCTTGAATTGGATACCTAGAAACTGAAAATCATCTGGGTGCACCTGTAAACCCCTGAATGCAGATTTGATGTCACATTTTGCCATGTGAGAGTCTGACTCTGTCTGTTCGACCACGGCCATGGCACATCCATAGAAGAATGTCACACTGAGACCACGTCCTCCCCTTTAAAACTATTGATAGACTGACCCCCTGGCCATGACAGATGTTGGATCAGTCTGAACTGTCTCCTTTTGGGCACCACCCTGATCGGTGAAACAATTAAGCCTTCCATTGGGCATTTTTCAAAGGGACCCGCCATTCTCCCTTCACTTACCTCTTTTGCAGCTTGTTCTGCACCACTTGTGGGTGGGCCTTCACCAACCTCAAATTCTCCTCCCAACGTTGCACGCAAGGACCTTCATACCCCAACTTAAAACCCCATGTAAAACTCTCCTGCAAAATTAAGGCATTCTGCCAATTAGGGTAGGCACCCAACCAGATTCTGAGCCTGTTAGTCCTAACCAGTGTAAGAGCCTTTTCTGTTAGGTCCATGTGCCCCCCTGGCACCCTTGTAGCCACTGTGGTGTGTCTGCTGCTACTGTGTTCTGTTCATCCATTACTAACCCCCGATGTCCCACCTGTTCTTCCGTAACACTGAACCAATGCGTGTTTCCCTGCACACATTGAACACTCAAGTCAGAATCACCAATACTCTTTTGTGTACAAGCCTTTATAGAAATCCCAGCATGCCCATGATGTGCTGCTCTGACATTTAACTGTAGTTCACACCCCTCCTTGGGTGGGACTAGCCGGAAAGGGCAGATACACTATGGGTAGTCCCTAAATTTGCAGTGCCCATGGTTTGTTGCAATAAATTTGTATCAATCTCATCCCTTTTTGCCACTGGGTCCCAAGCCATTCGCTCCTTGAACTCATCGTCATACTCTGCCCAGGCATTACCCCCAAGCGATATCAGGGCCTTGTGTATAACATCCATATACTTAAATAAGGCACACATTTTTCTAGATAGTTCTCACAATAAATGCTGATGTAAATTGAAAAAGTCACTGTCCAGTTTTCAATGGTCATCAGCACCTTTGGGCGCTTTGCCAATTCACACTCCTCTTTTGAGCCTTCTTTGGCACCATTTCATGCCAATTTTCCATCTCCAGACCAGGTTCCAAGGCATCCAAACTACGCCTTTGCTGTTGGCAAACCTCTGGAGCTACATACCAACATACAGTGAGGGGCAGTACCAAACCTCTCTGATGCTCTTGCGAAGATGGCTGTCATATCCTAAACGGTCCCCCGTGGATGGCGTCATGCTCCAATCCTGTGCCCTCCAAGGCTCCATATTGTCCTGGGTCCCAGGATGCAGACCAGTTGGCCTAACTAGGTCATGGATTCACTTGTCCCTGAGCTGTGCAAGGTACACTAAGCTCTCCTGGGTCCGTAAGATGTCTTGCTGAAACAACCTCTGAGTGAGAAGGCAGGCCTGGTGTGCAGCACCCCAAAGCTTCCCCTCAATCGTCCTCCAACTGTCCTTTCAGAATGCCCCCTTGGCCTTTTAGACATGTCCTGCCCTCCCCTACCTTTGCTGGATTAACCCTTTTTAGGACATACTGGCTTGCTCTCTTTCCCCTCCCTCTGAGTCAGCCCATTCAAGCATGGCAGCAACAATGGCTAAAGCCAGTCCCCTCTTGGCCTACTGCTCTGGCTGGGCCTCAGAATTTTGGCCCCATGCCTCCTGAGACTCCTCCAATATCAATGGCCCCACTTCCCCTGACATACCCCCTTGCCATACCTCCTGTACCCCTTTTGGTGCTATCCGTAACCACTCCCACTCCCTTAAATCCACCCCTTCTAAGTACCTTACCCATTACCTCCTGGTCCTGCCCATCCTGCTTAATGCCTGCTTGCTGTCTTCCTTCAACGTCACACTGTGTCCCCGACCCAGGAGAGGCCCAGTCACCCTGATCTTCCTCAGTTTCTAAAATAACCTGGCCCATTCAAGGTGTTTGCAGCCATGCCCCCTCTGATCCCAACCTTATAGGGGTGCTCCCTAATCTCGCATCCTGTCCCCACAATGGTAAGGGTGTTTCCTCCTTCTCTTGAGCAACTCTCTTCCCCCTTGACATGCAACCGTGTTTTACCACTCCTCTGGCAGCCTTTTACATGCTGTATCTCCCCTTTTGGGCATCAGCCCCTTGGCCAAGTCCGACCAGATCTTTCCCTGAAATCTTCCTATTTACACTGCTTATACCCTGCGGCTCCCCCTACGCCCCACCCCTGTCTGACACCAATGCAGGGGGAGTACATGCACAGGGTCAGTCCCTCCCACTCAGCTGAGCCTTCTCATCAGTAGGGGTGCACACAGAAAGCAGGCGAGTACAGCCTCTGTCATGCCAGTAGCAGCCCGCCATGCTAGGCAAGCTGGCAGCAGGACCGCATCACCGCCAACCAATAAATCCAGGTACCTGACTTCCTTCAACACCTGGAGCACCTCCTGCACCATTGTGTCTGACATTGCAACGGCAAGGTAACACTAATGACAATGGAGTACCTCACAAAATACAGTACTTTTTTTTCAATACCAACTTCTGTTCATTACTGAACTTGTGTACCAATACCAAATACACACTAAACTATATTGAGTGAAAACTCTTCTGGCTCTGCAATACAGGGCTGCCACCGTGTACACCTACCAACAAAATGGTGTGTGGCAGCCTCAAAATGGCAACTATATAAACAGTGGGCTACATCCTTTAACGGATGTAGCCCAAGGTGCACACATAATCTTGCCTGATCCTAATCCCCCAACGCCCCCGAAGGACAGACCTCCCTCTGGTCAGCTGTCCTTCAAAGCCCAATTCATGTCTGCGACTAAATCTGTTCAGATGTGGCTGGCTTGGTGTTGGAAATGTACTCTCTGCAGGGTCATCCCCCAAACGTTTTGCCTTCCTCCCACTCTTCTTTTTCTAACCTCATGTTTGCTGGGTTTCTGACTCTGGGCACTTTACCACTGCTAACAAGTGCTAAAGTGCATGTCCTCTCTCCCTAAAACATGGTAACATACCCAATTGGCATATTTAATTTACTTATAAGTCCCTAGTAAAGTGTACTACGTGTGCCCAGGCCATGTAAATTGAATGCTACTAGTGGGCATGCAGCACTGGTTGGCCACCCACATAAGTAGCCCATTAACCATGTCTCAGGCCTTCCATGGCAAGGCCTGTGTGTGCAGTTTCACTGCCGCTTCGACTTGGCATTTAAAAGTACTTGCCAAGCCTTAAACTCCCCTTTTTCTACATATAAGTCAGCCCTAAAGTAGGCCCTATGTAACACATAGGGCAGGGTGCTATGTAGGTAAAAGGCAGGACATGTACATGTGTGTTTTATGGTCCTGATAGTGGAAAACACCTAAATTATTTTTCCACTACTGTGAGGCCTGCTCCTTTCGTAGGATAGCATTAGGGCTACCCTCATATACTGTTGGAGTGGTAGATTCTTATCAGAAAGGGGTAACCAGGTCATCATTAGTATGGCCAGAATGGCACCAGAAAATACTGCTCATTGGTGAGGTTAGATTTTATATTACTATTTTAGAAATGCCGCTTTTAGAAAGTGAGCATTTCTCTGCACTTAAAGCCCATCTGTGCCTTACAGCCTGTCTCCACTGAACTTCTGGGCTGGGCTTGTTGGCAGCTTCCTTGTGCATTTCACCCAGACAACCACAAACACAGGATACTCAGTCACACTTGCACTCATCTGCATACTGAATGGGTCTTCCTGGGCTGGAAGGGTGGAGGGGCCTGACACTTAAATTTCAAGTGCTAGTGGCCTGCCCTCACACAATCGACTGCCAAACTCCATACTAGGACCCTGGCAGACAGACCTGTACTGAAAGGAGACCTTGTGCACTTCAAAACACTCTTTGAAGTCTCCCCTACTTCAAAGGCATTTTTGGGTACATAATCTGGGTCCCTGACTCCACCAAATCAGATACTTCTGGACATGAACCTGCAACCTGTCAAGAGGAACTGCCTGGCTGCACAAAGGACTCATCTGGACTGCTTTGCTGAGAAGGACTTCTGCCCTGCTGTTGCCCTGCTGCCTTGCTGCCCTCTGACTTTGCTGAGAAGTGCTCTGTAAGAGCTTGGATTGCTTGCCTCCTGTTTTCTGAAGCCTCAGGGCCAAAAAGACTTAGGGGGTCATTCTGACCCCGGCGGGCGGCGGGAGCCGCGCGCCTGGAGGGAACCGCCAGAATACCGCTGCGCGGTCAAAAGACCGCCGCGGGTATTCTGGGTTTCCCACTGCGCTGGCGGGCGACCGCCAAAAGGCCGCCCGCCAGCCCAGTGGGAAACACCCCTCCATGAGGATGCCGGCTCCGAATGGAGCCGGCGGAGTGGAGGATGTGCGACGGGTGCTGAGCAGACACTGAAATTCAAAGTGGGGCCCTCTTACGGGGGCCCCTGCAGTGCCCATGCCATTGGCATGGGCACTGCAGGGGCCCCCAGGGGCCCCACGACACCCCTCACCGCCATCCTGTTCCTGGCGGGCAGAACCGCCAGGAACAGGATGGCGGTGAGGGGGTCGGAATCCCCATGGAGGCGCAGCAAGCTGCGCCGCCATGGCGGATTCCCATGGGCAGCGTAAAGTCGGCGGTACACCGCCGACTTTCCGTTTCTGGCCGCGGCTGTACCGCCGCGGTCAGAATGCCCGGCGGAGCACCGCCAGCCTGTTGGCGGTGCTACCGCCGACCCCAGCCCCGGCGGTCCTTGACCGCCGGGGTCAGAATGACCCCCTTAGGGGGTCATTATATTTTTGGTGGGATGCCCCTCCTCCAACCGTGCCGGCAGTCAATGAAAGACTGCCAGTGTTGGCGGCTGGCATCCCACCAAATAATGACGCATGGAGCCTCACCACCATTGATGGCGGTGAGGGCCGCCATGCGCCATGCTGGCGGTCAGTGGCGGGGTGGATGCTGCTCCACCCTCACCGCCACGTCACTCCATACACTGCCATGCCTATAATGAAGCAGTTATAGGCGTGGCGGTGTATGAAGAGGCGGCGATGGTGGCGGAGCAGCATCTAGGGAGCCCGTTCCCTCCCGGAGCAGCGCAACAGAGGAGGTAAGTGCTGTCTGAGAGGGAAGCAGGAGGAGTGTGTGTGTTTTTCAAGTGTGTGAGTTCATGGGGTGTGCGTTAGTGTATGTGGGGGGATGTGTGTCTGAGTGCATGTATGCATGTGTGAATGAAAGTGAATGGGTGCATGTGGATGTGGGGGTTTGGGGTTTGGAGGGACCTGTATGTAGAGGTGGGGGATGGTGAGGGTCAGGGTGGGGGGACCTACATGTGGTTTTGAGGGTGGAGGGCTGGGGGGTCGGTTTTCAGGGTTCGGGGTGGTGGGTGGGGGCTGTTCCAGGGGTTTGGGGGAATGGGTAGGTGTTGTGAGAAGGGGGAGGGGCCTAGTGTGTCACATACAGGTGACAGGAATGATTATTACTGTCACCCACATGTTTTCCACCAGGGATTACCTGGTGGGTGTAACTCGACAGGGAATCCCTTGTGGAAATGGGATCTTAATCCCACCGCCTGTCCAGCCTCCACCGACAGGTCGAGTGTTCCCACAGTAGGTCCGGCGGTCAAATCTGGCTTGGTGGTGGGTGGTAGTGAACTGAATATGGCTTTCGGGGCAACCATGTCATTGGCAGTAATACCGCCACCGCCGGTGTGGCGGTCCAGACTGCCATGTTCATAATGACCACCTTAATCTCTTCAGGAAACTCCTTGTGCACCGAAAATCGATGCACAGCCTGCTGGAATTGGTGCACAGCTGTTTTGCAACAGAGAAATTGCAGCACAGCCAAGCCTGAACAATGCAGTCCGACTTCCCAAGTGAAGCATCGATGCAGTGCCTGCCTTGTGGCCAGAAATTTGACGCCCAGCCCTTCCGGACCTTTGCACAGCTGGACTGGAAAGACGCAGCCTGATGTCCCGAGTGAAGAACCGATGCAACACCTGCAGTGTGACAGAAAATTCAACGCATCCCCATACTGGATTGATGCAATGCCTGTGACTTCATCCCGCACGCCCAGGATTTCCCTGCATCGTCCGTAGGCATAAAAAAGATCCTCACATCGCAGTGAGGAACCAAACCTATGCACCGGAAATCGACACAAAGCCTCTTGCAGCGTGGAAAGAAACGTTATCATCTGTGCCGCATTGGAAAACTGACTCAAATCCTATTTTTCCATGCATCTCCTCCTCTGCAGTATCCGTGTATGTTATTTTTTAAAGCAAACCAGGCACTTTTTGCAAACAAGACACAACTGTTGATTTCGCAGATTTAGGACTCTTTTTAATCTTGCAAAAGTGATATCTCAACTTGTGCTTATTGAATCTTTATCGTTTTGATCTTAATTTAAAAAGATAAATATCATATATTTTACTAAAACTGTGGTGTATTTTTGTGGTGTTTTCACTGTGTTACAGTATGATTTATTGCACAAATAATAATTGTTGTGCAAATAATTTACACATTGCCTTCTATAATAAGCCTGACTTCTCAGTACCAACCTAACGGAGAATTTGGATTGTGTGTGACTTACCCTGACTGGGATTGTGGTACCTACGTGAACAAGGTGTATACCTCTGCTAACTAGAGACCCCATTTCTAACAGCAGGGCTCTTAGAAAAATAAAAGGAGCAGCTTTTCAGTGGGTGGTGACAACCCTCAGTGGCCAAGCACGCACATGACTTTGGGTTTATCAGGATACTCACTGGGCAGTGGGATACCAGAATGCAAATCACTTTGCTGTTTTACTAACAGCATGAGGGAACTTTAGAAAAGCATGATGGAAATGCTAAAGGATACAATTTTTTCATTATATCTTTAAACGCCCCAAAAAAAAATGCCTTATATTTTGCATTACCTCTGCTATACAATTTGTTCACGTTTATGTAACCTACATAAATATGATTATATTTACTGCATGTAATAGGAAATAAACATTTATTTTTTAGTACCCTTACTGAGTATTCAGTGTAACCATTAACACAATAACCTCTCATGTTGGTTTATAAGTTTGTTATCTTTGGCATACATTTCACATGGGATACCTTTCAATGTCTGCTTATGTTAAACCTCAACAGATATTAGTTATGTAACATAAACATCTCAAATAACCTTTGATTTGTAAACTCAGTTCGGCTAGTCTATATCTGAGATGGATTCATTGGGCTGTTGGTACCTCTATTTGAACTATGATGTGCCCCAGCTTTCAGATGTGGTACTATCTTCTGGAGTTGCATATGTGCTTCAACATTTAATAGTTCTTCATAGTTATCTAGCTTCACCCCACAGTCAACAACATATAGTTTATCTATTTATTGTTCATCAAAGGTCACAGATCATATCATAGCTCTCCTAGCATACATGTCTGTGTTCCCCGCCTTTCCTCCCCCGAAGTGCAATGCTCTCTGATTTGCAGGGGAGTAGCTTATTCATTGTGATTTGCGGGGTGGAAGGGATGAATCTAATATGTTACTCACTAAAAACCAGTCGGCAGCAGGATGGAGAGGTGAGATGACCAAGGTTTGAAATGGATTGGTTCCATGGAAAACAAGATCAATACTGATTTACAATAGAGTGGCACAGTGGGCACAAACATAATAGGTTGGAACAGTAACACAAGTGATTACCTCTAGATAGATGATTTGCAAGCATTCATCACCTCACCTTTTAGGTGTTTCGTTGTCATTAGTATGCCATGCTCATGAGCCCATAACAAGGGCAAAGTCCTTCTGTGGTTGCTTGTATTCCAGTTCAGGGAGGAACTGGCTTGACAGTTTAGTCTGGCCTGTTCCCATGAGTATCAGGGTTAAGCCTGATTTGCATATGTCTGGGTCCAATCTGAGGTAGGATGGTGGGTGACAAACAATGGAGTGTGATGCAGCCTGAGCGACTGCCAGTGTCTGAGATTATTTCAAGCATTCCATCCATCACTTTGTTTCTTGATGCCTGGAACCTGAGACTGGTCAGCTTAACAAGCCAACTACTGCTAATGTTTTTGATTTCCAAAAAGTTTCCAAAAAATTGTAAATTTGCATCCATTAAAGAAGTACTTATATGGGTTCAGACTTACAACTTGTTTGGTAGACCATCACTGTTTATATTTGAGTTCCTGATCCAAAAAATAAACAAGTTAAAACCTCTTAGTGAAATGAGGACAACACAAAAATCTGGAACAGACATAGCAAAGCCGATTCAAGGTCCACAGATACAACTACCAAACCAAGAATGCATTTGAGGAGTGTCACATTCCAAACAACCCTGCTGAAGCCACAACCCTGACAATCCCATCTGGACCCGGTAGTTCTCACAGAAAGTGCATGACTATAGTCATTCACAACACAACGGTGTGGAGTCCCTGCACTAGAACCACTTAGTTTAAATGTATTTTTACTGCATTAATTTTATCTTTAGTGCATGTGGTTAGGGCTCATGTTGCTAGTCCTTGCCTTTTACTAATTGTTAGACCTGGAATCTTTGGCCTGGTCTCCACCGTCTTATTTGCCTCTGCTTCCTGTGTTTTGACTGTGTGCTGAACTCTGTTTTTTGCTTTGCTGGTTTTGGTACTCTGGACCCTTTACCACTGCTAACCAGTGCTAAAGTGCATGTGTTCTCTGTCTAAATTGTATTGGTGATTGGTTTATCCATGATTGGCATATTTGATTTGCTATTAAGTTTCTAGTAAAGTTCACTAGCGGTGCCCAGGGCCTGTAAATCAAATGCTACTAGTGGGCCTGCAGCACTGATTGTGCCACCCACATGAGTAGCCCTGTAAACATGGCTCAGACCTGCCACTGGAGTGTATGTGTGTGCAGTTTTAAACTGCCAATTCAACCTGCCAGGCACAAACTGTTCCCTTTTTATACATGTAAATCTCCCCTAAAGTAGGCCCTAGGTAGCATCCTGGGCATGGTGCAGTGTATGTTAAAGGTAGAACATGGGCTGGTGTGTTTTACATGTCCTAACAGTGAAATACTTCTGAATTCGTATTTCCCTGTTGCAAGGCCAATCTCTCTCATAGGTTAACGTGGAGGCTGCCTTTAAATAACTTTTAAGTGTAGTTTCCTTTTAGGAGAAGATAGAGATTTGGAGTGAACTCACAATTTAAAAATATATCTTTTGTTAAAGTTGGTTTTTAGATAGTTTTTGAAATTGCCACTTTTAGACAATGGGCATATTCTTGCTTAAACCATTCTGTGACTCTGCATGCTTGTGTATTCCCTGTCTGGGTCAGACTGATAGCTGAGCTGATTTTGAATCTCCATTAGACAGTGACACAAAGGGAGCTGTAGTGTAGCCTGCATATCCTAATGGATCATCTGAGCTAGAGTGGGGGGAGGAGCTGACACTTACACCTGAATGGGCTGTGCCTGCTCTCACACAATGAAGTTTCCAACCACCTGGTGTGTGTCTGGAGTCAGTCCTGGGCAAGGCAGGGTCTTGTGAAGAACAGAAACCTTCCTTTGAAGTTTGCCTACCTCAAAGGCAGAAAGGGATATAAATAGTGGACCCCAAACCCCAGATTTTTAGATTACTTCTAGAACCAAGAGCAACCTCTGCCAAGGAGAAGAGCTGAAGAGCTGCAGGAGGAGTACTGTCCCTTCGCCTGTAACTGTGCTTTGCTGGGTTGGCCTGCACTTGCTGCTTCTGCCTGAAAGAGGACAAAGACTGGACTTTGTGGTATAGTCCTGCTTCTGAAGTGTCTCCAAGGGCTTGGACTTAGCTTACCTCCTGTTTTGAAGTCTCAGGGCCATCAAAGACTTCCTCTGACAGCACTTGGACTCTCTGCTGAGACTTCTATCCTGCCAAGTGGTGTCCTATCCAGTCCCTGGGCCCTTGAAAGGTGAAGCTGGTGGAATCATGGTGGAAATCCACACACAGGAGCCATGCGAGGAAACTTTTGACTCACCACATGCAACGCGGCTGTAAAAACAACTCGCCACCAGCATGGCGGCTGTAATCAATGCACCACCTGCATCACGGCTGGGAAACCAACACATCACCTGCATCACGGTTGGAGAAACAAAGGCAACACCCGCTTGCGGCTGCTGAAAAAGATGCAACCACCATGCAGCGTAGTTCTTGATAACTGTGTGGCAGGATTTTGCACACATCATCGCTGGGCTTCAAAATCCTCATCAACCTGCGTGCATCCAATGTGCCCCCTCTGGAAATCAACTCTTCGCTCCATTGCAGGAGAGAGAATACTGCCCTCCCGACCGGGGAAGAAACGACATACAGCCTCACTTGAGAGTAAGGAAATTCATGCATCACTGACTGTTCTGATGCATGCTCGCCCGCGCAGCTTTTTTTTTAATGCAAACTAGGGACTTTGTGTAACAACAACGTTTCCATTGTTTTCTATGGCGTAAGATTCTATTGTTTTGAAAATTCATGTCTTGACTTGTGTATGTTGGATTTTTGTCATTTTGGTCTTGGTTTGATTTAGATAAATATATTGGCTATTTTTCTAAACCAGTGTGGTGTCCGTTTTGTAGTGTTTTCACTGTATTAATGTGTGTGTTGGTACAAATACTTTAGACATTGCCTTTGAGATATGCCTGACTGCGTGTGCCAAGCTACCAAGTGGGTGAGTCAAGGTTATCATAGGTGTGTATCTCCATTGCCCTGAGTAAAGTGAGGGTCCCTGCAAACTGACTCCGCCCAGAGACCACATTTCTAACACTTATCATTTTATCAAGTCTCAAATAGAGGAGGGCTTGCAGGCAAATTTAACGGTGGAGCTGACCCATGGGTCTGGTTGGGCTCTCAAAGTCGATTCATGTGTAGACCCATGAAAATGTTTGGCATGTATATCATGCAAAAAACATAGGGGGTTATTACAACATTGGCGGTAAAAGCCGCTTACAGCCGTGCAGAAGACCGCCAACACACCGCTGCGGCTGTGGAATTCCGCCACGGTCATTGTGACCCACCGCTCGGAATCCGCCAAAATTCATACTCCCACACAAGTCCGCTACACCAAAGATCAGTGATAAACTGGCGAAAACAAAACCTCCACCGTCATGCCAACAGGAACAGGCCCACACTATCACGACCCACGAATACACGCAGCAGTCTTTCAACTGCAGTATTCCATTGCCGGTACACACCGCCGCGCTCAAAATACACTCACACATACAAAACACATCCACATTGGACAATTCAAAATACACACACCTGGTACACATACACACACCACTCCCACACATCCAATACAATATAAAACACACACCCACCTCACCCACAAACCCTTACAACAAAAATCCTGAAAGAAGGCCAGAGAGAGACACTACAATCTATAACCAGGCATCCACAGGCATACAACACCATCACCCACATAACATCCACGCATCCCACACAACACACCACTAAATATCACCCCACAAATCACAACACACACCACCCCACACATCACCCACACCACCCCATGGCACGGCAAAGACACCCCAGGTTCTCTGAGGAGGAGCTCAGGGTCATGGTGGAGGAAACCATCCGGGTAGAGCCACAGCTATTCGGATCACAGGTGCAGCACACCTCCATAGCTAGGAAGATGGAGCTATGTCGAAGAATAGTGGACAGGGTTAACGCAGTGGGACAGCACCCAAGAAATAGGGATGACATCAGGAAGAGGTGGAACGACCTACGGGGGAAGGTGCGTTCCGTGGTATCCAGACACCACCTTTCGGCTCAGAGGACTGGCGGCGGACCCCCACCTCCTCCCCCATAACTAACAACATGGGAGGAGCAGGTCTTGGCGATTCTGCATCCTGAGGGCCTCGAAGGAGTAGCTGGAGGAATGGACTCTGGTAGGTCAAATCTTAAATATTACATCCCCCACCCTACCTGCATGCCATCACATACCCCCACCCTCGCCCTCACCACATCACTCCTACTCCTCACATATGTCCCAATATCACAAACCACCCATCCCAACACCAAGCCCTGCATGCAACCCCAAAGCATGGACACCCATCACCAAGGCCTGGTCACGGCACATACCCATACACCCCCCTAAACCATCATCACACAAGGTCCCACACAGGAAGGCAAGCACTGGGGTACACGGTCACCCACCCATTGCACACCATGGTACACACAGATGCAATAATCATGCTTTTACACCCCTGCAGGACCCATACCCAACGTCACCCCACAGGAGGGTCCACACATGTCCACACCACCAACAGGAGAGGCCCACAGTGTGTAGTGTGGTTAGTTTTACGTATTCATTGCGCTTTAGCTTCAGGCTTTAGGCCTTTGTGCACTTTGCCCTGAATATATTTTATTCATTTGCTGACAGCTTAGAGCCTCTGTGTACTTTGCTCTACATGCTTTTTATTAGGCTTCGTACTGTTATTTTTCAAATAGCCAGTTCTACAGTGTTGTTTTTTATTCATATCACACTGTTTTGCCTACTTCAGCACTGGAGTTCTCCATAACATATTTACTCTGTGCTTCAGTCAAGGATACAGTCTGGTACATTGCCGATAGATGTGGTAAGAGTTTAGACTTGGCATTCCTGCGTAGGGACATTTTGTGATCACGATGACATGTTAGTTATAAAATCACTTCTTTGTCCCAATACACGCAAGAGGGAGATTCCGACCAGGGAACCACAACTTGACGCTGACTGCCTCGTTGCAGATGCTGAACCAAGATCACAGGTCTTTGCTCAGGTATGAGGGCTGATGTCTCCACAGTGATTCTAATAGGCAAGCTAGAAGCTTAACATGCTGTGCTCTAGATAGAACAAGCAGAGGGAGAGTAGAAACTGTTTGAAAATATGATAGCCTTGTTTTTATGTTTTACTCTCCTGGTAACTATTACAATCCTACTGTGTTGTATCGTTCTGGTTATTGCGGCTCACGCCTTACTATCTAAAATACAGTCGTTTTATTAAAACATTATATAAAACTTATACTGTCTTTGTCATTTGTATATGAGATCATATTTGGAAATAAGAGAGTTGGTTTGGATCTGAGTAACCACGACTTCCCTGAGAAGTTCCAAAGATGTCATGCGCTCGGCTGCCAAATCATTCCTTCCACATGGGAGAAATGAGGCACTGCTAGTTAGCCGGAGCAAAAAAATGATTTAGGGTGACAGAGTTCTTTACACGTGGGTCAGACTCAGTCCCCCACACCGTTATAGATCCTGCTACCTAGAAATCCAGTAGTCTCATTTAGAATAATGAGAGCCCACGCGTCATGGCGCCGCCAACGTTTGGTCTGGCTCTAATGATTAGGTCCGACTGACTCTCTTGGTCTCATATATATTTTGACTCCTCGGTTCCGTATATGGAGACGTCCGTGGGGCTGAGGGTTTCCGCGGCCACGGCATAGGTGCTTCCTATTGCTTAGTGGTTGGTTGTTCAAGCTTGAACTTTGAAAGGAAAAACCCCGAAATTGGTGTGCCTTCTCTGACCTGAAGCCGTTTTTTATAAAATGGTGAATCCTAATGTAGTGAACGCCCATGCAGCCTACAGAACGGAACTTTTTTATTCTTGGGTCGGATTTCCAGCAGTGGATGGGGGAACAAATACTTTTCACGAATACACAGTTGCGAATGTCCCTGGACAATACAGGGCTTACGCTTATTTAGAAATACCTCTATCTTATCAAGAACACCATAATTGGCTTGATGGCGCCCTCCCACACACAGTAGCACAAGTTAGGTTAGGTCCACTGAGTAATGATGGTCCTACCTGGCCTTTATTGGCTACATATACACCACATCCTGCGGTTGCTCAATTGGCAGTGGTTGAAGTTCGTCGTTTATATACAGAATTAACGGCTACATATAGACGATTAGTTCAGTTTGTCATGCAGACACTAAATACGAATGCAGCGCGTGCTGCTCCAGCGCACCCACAGGCTGTGGTTCCGGGTATTAATCCGGCCACTGTGCACTCGGTAATGGGTAAAGTGCCGGCTAAACGAGAGGAGACTCCATTTTGGCTGGCGCAAAAAATTAATACGCTGGAAGCAGTATTTCCCCATACGGGACCTCAGGATAAACATAGAATTTTGACGATGTGTTTGCCGTACGGGATGGTTCCTCCGGTGGACCTTTGTAATACCTGGGGCACGGTATTTGCCGCGCTCTACACTACGGCACACGGTACACCGACATTAGCTAATTTACCGGACGTGCTTAAACAGATTCAGGATGAATATGGGGCTGCCCCTGCCTTAGATTTGGGCATGCAGTTGCTGGGCAATTTTGCCACAGTTTCTTCTATTATTTTTAGTAATCTCAAAGGAGAGGCAGTAGCACTAGCAGTGCGAATGAGTCTTCGGGATGTTCCGCTGCTTAATCAGGAGCGGGAGCTTCCGAGAATAATAGCGGAAACATATTCTAGTATTGGTCGTGATAGCCCCAGTTACAGGGTAAAAATAATAAAGACAATGCTAAACAGCAACAACCTGAGGGTTCGAAAAAGCGCTGGGAAAAGAAACAGCAAACACCTAAGAAAGATGGTGGGCAGTCTCCGCAACCGGAGACCCCACAGAATAAGTATAATCTCAGGAATAGGGATACTTTGAAGACGCCTGATAGATATCAATATACTGATACACGCCAATCTTGTTCCTTTCAGGACTCCTCGGAAAAGAGAAGTGAGAGAGGTGGGAGGTCAGAGCGGAGGACGGAGTACGTGAAACCGAGACAGGATTCACAACGCTCAGCGGAGGTTTCTATTAAACAAGAAGAGAAACCGCTGCAACAAAAACAGCAATTTAAGAAGAAGAAAGTGGCAGCTGTCTCAGTCAGACATGCCGCTCAAGAAGAGAGTTCTCTTGACGAACAAGACATGGGCATTAGCACTGTTAGACAGCGCGGCAGAGATCACAATAGTTCGCCAGAGTCTTCTAGAGCATCTGGAGGTGAAAGCAACTGATGACTTCATACAAGTCGAGACGGCAGATATGCGAGTCTCTGATCCTGATGGAGTATATGAAGTGACTCTGCGATTGGAAGGGGACATTGACCGTATTATAAACGTCATTTTTTGGGACCATGTGGTAAAATCATATGATGTTCTGTTGGCCGAACAAGATTGGCCACCTGACTTTGTTCGCGACTGTCCAGTTGGGGAGGAGGTTATTAAACCTTCCTTCTCACCACTTGTTCCGAGAGAACTCGCGGAGTCCTATAGTAAATCATGGGCTCTAGCACAGGCTCCCGCCTTGTATAGAAATAACGTGGGGTGGGACAGACAATCACCTTATCATGTAATTCCAATAAAAGACGAACCTCAGCCACAACCGCAATATCCTATCAAATTTAAAGCTAGGGCATCGGTTAGAAAAATTCTTACACAATTGGAGTATCAGGGTGTAATTGAGCCCTGTGTCTCGCCGATGAATAATCCCTTGTTTCCGGTTGCTAAACCGGACCATTCATATAGGATAGTGGTGGATTACCGACATTTGAATAGTCATACACGCACATATGCAATACAGAATTCACACAGCGCAGCGCTTATGAATAATATAGTGCGTAAAAAATACAAGACAACATTAGATATCTCGAATGGATTTTTCTGCCAGAATATAGCGCCCGAGAGTCGGGACTATACCTGTTTCAGTGCGTTTGGCTCTCAGAAAAATGTTTGTCGTTTGCCTCAGGGGTATAAGAATAGCCCAGGACTGTTTTCGGCTCGTGTAACTGAAATGCTGCATGAGTTCGACCCTGAAGCATTATCATATGTTGATGACATATATCTGACAGATGATGAGATTCTGCAACATCTAAGGCGTGTATCGCGCATTGTTGTGGGGTTTGCTGATATTGGCTATAAGTTTAATTTTAAGAAATCGAAGATTGCCTTCCTCAGCGTCATTTTCCTGGGATATGAGTTGTCGAGTGAGGGCAAGAGCCTAGCGCCACTTTTTTTGGAGAAATGTGCTTTATTGCAGCCTCCTAATACAGTTCGGAAGCTCCAGTCATTGTTGGGGTTTCTGAATTTTGGCAGAACTTACATTCCTGATTATGCAACGCGTTTAAAACCCGAGTTGATTCGCCCGAATTTTTCGAGTAGATTTTGGACGATTGAACATACACACATACTGCGAGAATTACAGAGTGATCTCTTAGCAGTTACACACTTACACACACAGGACAATAAGACACATTTAGTCATCAGGGTGATACATGGGGCTGTTGGGTTTACTTATGTCACCTTTAATGAAGGGGAGACAATCCCGATTGCATACAAGTCTCACTTGTATTCTGCTGCAGAGCAACATTTTGCACAAACTGAGAAAATTCTCACTGCAGTACAGATGGCTGTTATTAAAGAAAGACCGCTGGCCCAGGGTCAACGCATTGTTGTCGTTTCCCCGGTTCCGGCCTTAGAGGCTGTTACAAAAGCGAGTGTTCCTAATTCGAAAGCTTTACACCCGCAATGGATACAATGGGCTACGTCTTTGACAGCCACTGATGTAGATTATGCATTTGACCCTAAACTGCAGACTCAAGAATTTCTTCAATACGAAATAGAATACCCTGTTCCTGCTGGTACGTTGCCTATTGACCAATATGAAGTGGTCATGTATACTGATGGCTCTGCGCAACCAGCGGTTGGGACTAAACAACAGTATTCTGCTGCATGTGCGGTGGTGAGCGGCACTATGGAGGGGGACGTGTTCTGCCCCCGACATACTTATACTAAATCCTTGGGAGATTGCACAGCTCTATTGTTAGTGTTGGAGCACGCGGATCCGGCACTTTTAACCTTGCTGGTCTGTGACTCCTACTACTGTGTGCAGTCTTTCAACAAATATTTACACTATTGGAAGATGAATGGGTTCAGAGATTCTAAAGGCAACTCCATTAAACATAAAATGTTGTGGGGTAAGGTAGCGGATCTGAAGGATACGCTTCCTAATGTCCATGTTGTACATACACTTGGACACCAGCGCTTTGGAATACACGTTGCTGGGAATACTTTGGCTGATGAAGCCGCGAAATCGGCAGTGGCTGTCGCCACTGTGGCCGCAGTGACTCGTTCGAGTTCCAAACCAGACACAGACATTTCTGCTGCCATAAAGGCTACGGCTGATGGCACGCCCTTTCCTAAAGGATTTCCTTCAAAATATAGTTACTGCTTGAATGGTGCGCTAAATGCTACTGTTACAATTCCAGGCATTGGTGTACGTGAAATTCCCAATAAGATTGAGAGACCTCGATTGATTTCTGCAGCACATGAGGGGGTGGCTTCTGCACATGCTGGGGTGGCTGCCACGATTTAACTTTTACAGGCTCGTTACTGGTGGCCTGGTCTCTATAAAGAGATGAAGCAATATGTCCTTTGTTGTGACGTTTGTCAACAAATTAAAGCGTCGTCGGCTAGACGCCCGCAGCAGACGCCCCTTCTGATTTCAAATAAACCATTACAGTGTGTGTACTTGGATCATTGTGGTCCGCTGACGCCAGATAGTGCATACAAATATATATTGGTTGCTGTAGATTCGTGCTCCAGATTTGTATGGGTATGGCCACAACGCTCGGCTGACGCTCGCACTGTTATTAAAGATTTGCACATCTTTGTCGATATATTTGCAGTTGCGGCTTTTCATTCGGACCAGGGCCCTGCTTTTGCCTCTAAGGCATTCAGGGACACCATGGCTTCGTTGGGGGTCCATCTCCAATTCTCGTCTCCATTTCATCCCGAGGGAAATTCTGTCGTGGAGCGTTTAAATCGTGATTTAAAGCAGTCCTTAACGGCCAGAGTTATAGGTACGGGTCGTGGTTGGCTAGCCCACCTATATGGAGTACAGAGAGCACTTAATAACTTGCCTAGAAGGTCACTGGGGGGTCGTACTTCATAAGAATGCCTGTTTGGAACACGAATGTATGTTCCTGATCTAGATGGTCCTGGTGTGGAGGCGGCAGATACGCCCTTTGACATAAATGATTGTGTCACTGTTTTGCAGGATTTACAACAATTCCGTGAAGATAACTCTTCTGCCAGTGCTGCCTCCTCAGGAATTAAGGATGAGCCAGTAACACCTACTGGTTGGATACCCAGGATTGGGGATCTAGTGCGTGAAAAGGTCGCAGTTAAAAAATAATTTGGTCCTTCTTATCGAGAACCTGTCCCTGTATTAGGGGTAAGCGGCACGAGAACTGTGATTTTACCACCGCTGCGAGGGGCCAAAGGAAATCGCTTTGTTTCCATTGATAATGTCAAGTTACAACATGTGGCCGATTCTGCACAGCAGACCAAGAGGGACACCCAGTAGTTCCGGAATCCCTCTCACTACTGGGGAAGAGGTCCCGCTGCAGGTGATTTTCACCGACACTGTTTCCTCTCCGAGCTTGTGGAGGGTGGATGATGATCTTGCGATTGTTCCACCGACGGCGATTAATATGGAATCTTGTGATCAAATTGCTGTACGTTCTACTGACGTTTCTGAACATGTGGTTTATAGCGTGCCACGGCGAGAGCCTCCATCTGCTTCTTCGTTCACAGTTGCACCTTTTGCTAGAACTGCTTCTGGCTGCTTCAACGACGCTGATAATGATGGGTCCGGCTCCTCGTCCTCGATGTCTTCTGTCCATGGTCCCCGACGGCTGCTGGGATGGCTTAAACGAACATATTTTGTTTTTCCTTGGAACTATTTTTGGCTGTTTTTGGCCGTGATGACTATTTTATTATGGTTGGGATTTGTGGTTACTTTTTTCTGATAATACATGGTCATTTTCTTCCTGATCGATCTGACATTGAGCACGTGGAGACTGTGTTAAAACCGCATTTTTCATCTCATATGGTTCGAAGAGACTTGTCCACAGTGAACATTTCTGCTATACCAGTTCCGGATGGAATTGTGTGGGATAAAGTAATGTTTGATATATATGGTCCCACTGAATTGATTCAAATACCGTATGTCCTCAAATTATCAATGAATGATATTGTTATACCTGGCATTGTTTCTGATGATTGGGATGTGAAGACAGTAGATTCTATGCTAACTGATTTGCAATATTATACTGTCTATGACGATGAAGATGCTTACCAGTTTAGAGATAATCATGGTGACATGTTTTGTTACAACTATTATGGACACCACTTTATTCATAAAGCTAGTAGCCCTAAGCCCATGTTTAATTATGTGCAATGGGAACATTGCTCGACTCCTCCACAAGGGAGTTCAAAAACGTATTATGAAAAATGTGCATATTTTGCTGGGCATGATCCACGTAATGCTAGGTCCTACTATTTTAAAGTTACACCGTATTCTAATAAGCAAATGTTATTGACCGATACAAAATTACTGTATTCCAATTTGTTTGTATCTAAACTGTCGGTCGAGGGATATGAATACTGGTTCAAAACTGTTGACTTGAAAAGTGTTTGGGGTACGAAAAATTGGCAAATGCAAGGCAGGGACACGTTATTTAGAGCATGTATTATCCCTGTGCAGATGATTTTCCTCAATGACACAGTACAACAGACTAGCTGTTTGGGTTTAGCGACAATTAGGGAGTTGACTTTGCCTAGTATACCTGTCCCTTCTAAATTAAAAAATTGGCAGCACTATGTGAATGCTACTTTCAGTGACTTTACACATTGGGTCCAGAATGGTACGCTTAACACTTCATCGTTAAATCCAGGCGGGTGGTTATTATGGCCTGTAGACACTAATATGTGTCATCAACGTTTTGTCACCTCTTCAGGGGGGTTCAGGACTAGTAGGGTAGACCCTCGTTACGTTTCACCAGAACATGCTGATATTATAACTACATACAGTGTGGGGAAGCTTTGTCAGCAATGGTTGAAGTCATCCACGCTGGATGCAGTTAAGTCACATCTCATGTTACTGTCTAATAATACTGATTTACAAGATTTTTTGTCAGGTCCCAAAGTACCACGGAAGAAAAGGTTCTTATACGAGGTTTATAATGAGATTTGGAAGCTTTCACAACAAGAGGCTGCAGCCCGGTTGAGGCAGATTGATCAAGAAAATCTGATGCAGACTTTGTCTGTTGTTGATAACGGCATGCATACCCTTTCTGAACGTGTTTACACGATTGACAGCATTGTTTCCTCTGCCATTGACATTATTAAATCGGACATGTCTTCTTTATATCATGGGCAGAGTCAGACGCGGTCCATCATGCAGCTGGGTTGGACTCTTCAGACCTTGAAGGCGGGTCGCGTTCCATGGCAGCACGTTCGTGCCAGAGAGATCTTTATCTCTTTTAATTTGACTCGTCATCAACAACTGATGGCTAAAAAGGAAGCGACATATGTTATGTTAAATATTGAGAAATTAGAGAAACTGCCTTTCACGGTAGCTGAGATTCCGTCAGCTGAATGGTTGATCCATGGGGTTATTAATTTGCCTATCTCTACTTTGCAATTTACTTCGTGTTTGAAGCACATTCCGGTGGGTAGATATGAACTATTGGGAGACAGTTACATACACGATGTGTGGGACCTTCCCTTTCAGTACAGATGTGTTAATGGTTTGAAGGAGGTTTTTCTTAGCGGCAGCGAATGCGAAGCTTCTGTCAGCCATTCAATGGTTTGTAAACAGCTGTCCTTGCACGGGGCGTGTAACGCTTCGATTGCTAACTTAGCTTGTTATCTGAAGGGAGTTCCAGTCCCGGTTATTAAAAACACTTTCCAGGTGCTTTCTAACGGCAGTTACATTGTTCTTAACAGCGAACGCTGCTGTGGCATGCGTGCCGGAATAGTTTACATCGTCGTTGTCAACAAGGCCGTTACGTGCTGCCGGAATGTGTTGTTTCCCCCCCACTCAATTTAGGGAGGTAGCGGACATCTGGCCTCATATTGCTACTTCCAAGGTTGATTTCGACAAGTTGAGTCGGCTAAAAGCTTTATTGTTTCAAAAGCATGTGGCCCTTACATCTGCCAGCGAGACCTACGCACTTCAGGTGGCAAGGTCATCGGCAGAGATACAGTCCCTTTTGAATACTAACTTTCCAAATCACTTCGGTGAACTTGTGGGACGTATATTTAATGCATCCAGCACTGCTGGTATTGCACATTTTTTCAAAGTCGTTGGTGTTGGTTTTGCTCATACCTTCTCTTCCATATTCGGTTTGATACCTTCGGCTATACATTCTATTTTCGGAAGCATTTTTGGGGGTTTCCCGATTACTTTGGCTTTATTGGCTGGAGTCTTGCTGTTGTTGCTATTTTTTCGCAATGGCTGTCCCGTCACGACGAGATCCTGTATTGCTGCTCCCATCAGCGCAGCTGTGTCGTGAACGCATGATGCAGCATTTTGGAGCGACACTCCTGGGACATTTGGAGTGCGACTAGTCTCTGTCATTCAGACCGGTTTTGGATTGTGTGCAACCCGTGTTTCGATGCCTTTGGTGCTCGTTTGAACATGCACTGGCTCTCTGTCTCTCATTGCAGCGCCCTCCAATGGTCGATACTGATCTGTTGATGTTCCCGATTAGGGCTCATTCCCAGACTTGTGCACTACGGATGCGTTTGCTTCGTGAGGCAGTTTATGAGATTCCCTTCCTGGAGGAAGATGGTATTGTCTCTTTCATAGGCCCTGCACGGGGTGCCGCCCTGAATGGTTTTGGGGCTTTGGATCACACCTGCTCCATGGTACTTTGTGGCGTGGATCTTCCGATATTGACATATTTCGAAGTGGAGGAACTCCTGTGTTCTATTGCTTCTATCTGACGATTGGATTTTTACGAAATTGACACTATATTGAATTTGGCTTTATGATCACATGTTACCTAAATTTATGACTTTGTTGTCTTCTCACCTTGTCGAAATATTTTTTTTTAGGTATTGTTTATATTTAGGGCATCCTTTTATATTATTGGAACCACTTGCTACCGACAAGGGGAGGGTGTAGTGTGGTTAGTTTTACATATTCATTGCGCTTTAGCTTCAGGCTTTAGGCCTTTGTGCACTTTGCCCTGAATATATTTTATTCATTTGCTGACAGCTTAGAGCCTCTGTGTACTTTGCTCTACATGCTTTTTATTAGGCTTCGTACTGTTATTTTTCAAATAGCCAGTTCTACGGTGTTGTTTTTTATTCATATCACACTGTTTTGCCTACTTCAGCATTGGAGTTCTCCATAACATATTTACTCTGTGCTTCAGTCAAGGATACAGTCTGGTACATTGCTGATAGACGTGGTAAGAGTTTAGACTTGGCATTCCTGCGTAGGGACATTTTGTGATCACGATGACATGTTAGTTATAAAATCACTTCCTTGTCCCAATACACGCAAGAGGGAGATTCCGACCAGGGAACCACAACTTGACGCTGACTGCCTCGTTGCAGATGCTGAACCAAGATCACAGGTCTTTGCTCAGGTATGAGGGCTGATGTCTCCACAGTGATTCTAATAGGCAAGCTAGAAGCTTAACATGCTGTGCTCTAGATAGAACAAGCAGAGGGAGAGTAGAAACTGTTTGAAAATATGATAGCTTTGTTTTTATGTTTTACTCTCCTGGTAACTATTACAATCCTACTGTGTTGTATCGTTCTGGTTATTGCGGCTCACGCCTTACTATCTAAAATACAGTTGTTTTATTAAAACATTATATAAAACTTATACTGTCTTTGTCATTTGTATATGAGATCATATTTGGAAATAAGAGAGTTGGTTTGGATCTGAGTAACCACGACTTCCCTGAGAAGTTCCAAAGATGTCATGCGCTCGGCTGCCAAATCATTCCTTCCACATGGGAGAAATGAGGCACTGCTAGTTAGCCGGAGCAAAAACCGGATTTAGGGTGAGAGAGTTCTTTACACGTGGGTCAGACTCAGTCCCCCACACCATTATAGATCCTGCTACCTAGAAATCCAGTAGTCTCATTTAGAATAATGAGAGCCCACGCGACAAGTGATGACAGCAGCTCTGTCCAACTGGATCTAGACGACCAGCCCGGCCCATCTGGGACCTCAGGACAGTTGGTTCCCCTCACACAGGCACAGGCCACCACAGAGCTTCCCCCCTCTGGAAACACCAGCACAGCACCCACCCAGCAGGCCCATACCTCTGTCCCCAGGACACGTCAATCAGCAGTGTGTCCACCACTACAGGGAACCCAGGCTAACCCACCAACCCAACAACAACAGGGACCTGGGGGCAGTGGTGCTGGGCACACGGTTCAGGGGACAGAGGCCCAGGGAAACAGGGGAACTGGAAGGGCTGCTGTGCGACAGGGGGAGGACAGGCCCAGGGAACCCACTCTCCACAAGGCCCTCTCCAACATAATGGGAGCATACCATAATTCCCAGGAGACGATGGCAACGGTCCTGTTCCAGTCTATATAAATCCATGAGTCCCTAATCATCTATCCTTTTAGCGCAGCCCTGGGCCATCTCAAAGAGTTGGTATTTAGCAAACGATGGAGTTGGGAAGAAGGACAGAACAATCCAAATCTCCATTGAGTACACAAGAAAAGTCTCCACTCTAAAATCAAAACGAATTGCCATACCTGGGCCAATGTTGGAAATCGTTTGGCAAAGTTTGTTAGATTATCTTAGTGTGGAGTATATATACTACCAATCATTATCTCATTACCATCCAATTTTCTTCGTACCTAAACAAATCAACCCTCCCTATATATTTCAACATCTTTGGGCACAAAGAGGACCCTGGGTAGGACTCAGTTCAGGATTCCTCTTGCATATGATGGAAATCCAGTAGTATATACCATTCCTCTCCATTTATGCTAACAGTTTGTCACCTCCTGCCCTCTTAGATCCTTTATTTGAGTCAAGAGGGTCAGAGTCCCAATTGTACACTCAAGCAAGGTTTTGGATGTTCCAAAAAAACGTAGCAGTCTACTTTCATTTTTCTTGGCTACCTCGGCCACCTGCAACCTTATTCTCTAATAAAGCAAGGGCATCTTACAGTCACAGTACCAACTCAATTACTCATTATTGGACTGGTCTGGACACCACTAGCAAGGGCACCACAAGTTCCTTTGTCGCCCTGTGAGTGGTGCTGTCTTGCAAATTGCCACCAATACTCCATTCAGCTGCTGAGCAAATGGCTGCCTCTCCTTGCATGTCTCTCCTGGTATGTCTGTGTTCCCATGTTGCCTTTCACATGTAGTCTGGCATCATAGATAGCCTCTTTCTCAATTGGGCTGGACATAATGTTCCTAATTTTGTGTAGTGTAATTACACAATATTACCATAAAATTACATGAAATTAATTGAAAAGCATTTCACACTCAACAAAATTACCGGAACCATCCGTTCAGGTTAAAAATTGAACTCGAAAATGTAATTTCAAGTATTTTTCTGGTTGCTCACATTCAAAACACTTCCATTCACATTTGGATTTGTAGTTTTGGGCTAAAAAATTACGTGAAGAGTCCGCTTGGGTAAAGAATGTACCTGAAATGGTTGGTGACGCCCACATTAAAGGAATTGCCACTCGTACACCTATATTCGCATGTGGATTTTTAGTTATTTGCTCAAAGCGGTACTCTCAGGTAAAACATTTACCTGAAATGCAGAAATGTTGCTCATATTAAAAAATTATCCAAACTGTACATCTTGCTTTGAAAATTGTCTTGGAAAATATGTGATGTAGCGTAATGGCATCATTTCAGTAATTTTGCATGAATTTTGTTAAGTGAAATTACCAAAATTACACCAATTACTCTGGTGTACTTAAAATATTGCCTCAGCCTACATTACACATCCCAGAGGGTCTCATCCTAGCTCTGTGGCTGCTCCAGCCACTCAGTAGTGCACAGCAAAGATTAGCGTGTGAGAGGCTGTCACTGCCACCCTCGTTCTGGAGTGGAATGATTAGCAGCTCCCGCCATGCCACAACCTCCTAGAGGTCTCTCTGTGGGCTCCTCTTTGCTTGCTCTGCCCGAATTCTGCTCCTGCCTGGAACCTCAGACACTCCCCTTAATACCTTTGGAGTCTGTGGTTCCACACTACCTTCCAGAAAAAAACATGTTCCCTGTTTCACAGCCCACACCACAATTGCTTACCTGGCACCATATTGGATTTGTGGTACAGTCTGCCTCACTCACTTCGGGTGTGGGTTTGTGAGGTTCACATCTTGACTGATTTCATCACTGGCTTTGGGACTGGTGACCCAAGCAGAATATTAAATAACATGTATGATCTCTGAATGCTCAGTATTATGGGGGATTAGTTTCCACCGGCTAGGAGCACAGCTTTTTGCAGCTAGCTCAGTGATCTGTCAGTAATTCTTCCCTATTAGGAGGTAAACATGTGTTGATATGAGCAGTTTCTATGTGATCTGTCTAATCCTTTTATATTCTCATTTCTTTTTTAATTGTAGAGGTTCTTGACAGAGCTTAATTTGTGCTGGGCACCACCACTCATTTTTGGGGACAGTGACTTACTTTCCTCATCAAGCTTTGACCATGAGCAAGAAAAAGTGAAAGGCAGAAATGAGAAAAAGAGCGTGTAAGAGCAAGATAAGAAAGGGAAAAATGCAGTGATGAGAAAGAACCTACAAGAGGTGATACAAGGACAGGAGTGTAGAGTAGTGGAAAATAAAGACATGCATAGGAAACTGAAGAGTTCTGATATTTGGTGACCCCAGCATTTGCCCGTGCTGCAGATAGGCTCCACAAAAACATTGGCTTCTAAACTTGTTTTCCATATAAATTAGGCCCTGGTTCTGTAGTGAATCCTAGTTTGTTTTAACGGGATAACAGGAGTTAGCTTAGCCGTAGGATTATAAACTTGTGCCCCCATCACCTAGTGACTTTTAACCTACTTAGCTTGCTCTGTCTTAGTCCATTTAATTATTTATTTCCTTTAAAATGGCGGCCTTGTTTATAGTTAGGCCACTTGTTATTAGTTTTATTATCAGTGTCACTGCGCCAAGGCGTCAAGATCAAGCACGAAAGACAAACAAACAGTATGTGTTCACACTTAGGGATTTTCCCTCTCTATACTTTCGAGGGATTGTTGATATTAATTGCCGTCCCAAGCATGCCTGCTATCTATTGTTTTGGAATAAACCTACGTCAGGGGACCTTGTAGATCTGTATAAATACATCACACTTCAGATAGATAATCAGAGGGATTCCGACCAGAGGGCATCGCCACCATCGCTGATACCGATGCTGCAGTCATCTTGACGCTGACCCAGTCTTCGTGTCCCTACGGAGTCTGAGATAGAGACCTCATTCCAAGGTAACGAGGGTTGGGGGCTCCTCTCATGGACATGGCTTTGGCAGATTATGGTTTAGCAAACCCAGCTCTCCTTTAGGTAGGAGGTTAGGCCTATTCTCATTAGGGTATTAGGGCATATTCCATCTCGTACATGTATATATATTTCTTTCATATATTGCAAAAGTGGTGGGGCTCTTTATAACCATGACTCTCTTCTTCACCATACTGTTGCTTTGTATGTTCATTATCCTAATCATTGCAGTTCATGCAACTTATCGCAAATGGCAGTTATGTTAAATAAAAACTATTATAACTTCACTGCATCTGTGTTATTGCCTTTGTTTGTATGAGACATAATACATCTGTGAGAAAAGGGTAATTTCCATTTAACCACGACAACCCTGAGATATCTTACTTTGAGTCCATGTGTAAGCGACTGCTACAAATCACCTTTTACTATGATGTTTCTGGTGAGGTACTGCTAGTGAGCCGGTAAGGTTTGGACAACAGTTACAACTAGTTGTAGGAAGAAACTTAGGGCCTCATTATGACCCTGGCGGGCGGCGGAGGCCGCCCGCCAGGATCCCGCCCTCCAAATTACCGCGCCGCGGTCAAAAGACCGCGGCGGGTATTACGAGTTTTCTCCTGGGCTGGCGGGCGGTTCCAGTAAAACGGCCCGCCAGCCCAGGGGAAAACGACCTTCCCACGAGGATGCCGGCTCGTAATCGAGCCGGCGGAGTGGGAAGGTGCGACGGGTGCAGTGGCACCCGTCGCGTATTTCAGTGTCTGCAAGGCAGACACTGAAATACTTTTCGGGGCCCTCTTACGGGGGCCCCTGCCGTGCCCATGCCATTGGCATGGGCACGGCAGGGGCCCCCAGGGGCCCCGCGACCCCCCCTACCGCCATCCTGTTCATGGCGGCTTTCCCGCCATGAACTGGATGGCGGTAGGGGGGGTCAGAATCCTCATGGCTGCGGAGCGCGCTCCGCAGCCATGGAGGATTCCAAAGAGCAGCGGAAAGTCAGCGGGAGACCGCTGACTTTCCGCTTCTGACCGCGGCTGAACCGCCGCGGTCAGAATGCTCATTGGAGCACCGCCAGCCTGTTGGCGGTGCTCCCGTGGTCGGTGGCCCTGGCGGCCACCGGCCGCCAGGGTCAGAATGACCCTCTTAGTCACCTACAAACGAAAGTACTGTCATCCTGAGATCAGCAGTCTTGCTCAGAGTAAGAGTCCAAACTATGACAGTTCTTGTTCTATCTAGTGCTTCATTCAAGCTTTTTCATAATCAATGAACTGGTGATGGTCATGAACGTACAGTGAACATCCCTGATTAGTCAATATCTTCTTTTCAGAAAAGATATAGATAGCTACAGTTCACGGTGAAGCGTCATTGAGTGCCTTAGGCGTGATAGAACTATTGGATAAAAATATTTTTGTGGTGAGCTTAAGGACCTCCTCTGGTTTCCTGATTTTACACCTCAATAAGATTGTCATGATCACACAAGCTAGTTATTTTCTTTGTTAGGTCTGTTTGGTAGCACAACTGATGTCCAACCTTATGTGATCAACTAGAAAAAAGGAGCTTTTAGAAGCACTTCAGAGAGGGTCTTTTGGCTAAACCCTTGTTGGTTGACAGGAGTATTGCATTTGATTGAACAGTAGTTGTAGTAATCCATCTAAAACATCTTGTTATTTCAGTTACTGAATGGTAACATGATGATAAAATGCTTTGTGTCTGATAGAGCGTGTGGCCCTTCCGCTAATTCTGGGGTTTGATTAATCTTTCCTTCTCTGTTCTGAAGGGTGAAGAGTAACAAAGTTCAACTCCATCAAACAGTTTCTTTACAACCCAAGCGTCACATAATAACATTTGGAGTAAATTCATAAGATTACATGAGGTTTTATTTCAGAACCTAAAAATAACCTGTTGCGGCGTTTGGCCCCACTTAATACTCCTCTAGGCGTATACAGGTAATGGCAATCCTCTGTCCAATACTATCGCATTCAAGGCTTTCTTTAGGGTATCACTGGCTTTGCTAAACCATGCCATTTAATTCTAGAGGGAAAGGGGGCGGCATAGCAGTTTTACCACCAGAGCAGTCAAAGCATCTAAATATGCCTTGGCAATGAATGCAGGGCCATTGTTTGAATGAAATATATGAACTACTCCCATTGCTACAAGAAACGTTTATCACTGCTCGAGCTGCTGAAGTCTTTTGTGACCACACCCAAGCCAATCTAGAAATATACCACAAACATGTACTTATATTGATTGACTATCGGTAGTGGACCAATATGATTGAGGATCAGAATGCTAAATGATTTACTGGATATCATTGGCGGGAGTGGGTGCTGATCTCACAGAAATGTAATGTTATATTTGTTCACAAATGCTACATTGACATACCTATCATTTTGATTCTTTGGCAAAGAGTATCAACATTCCTTCAGCACTGATGTCAGCATGAGCTGAATCTATCCCTTAATGATCCACCCTATTTAAATCTAATTTGTTTGCTCATTATCTGTATACCTATTCCCAATTGGTATTTGGTAACACTTGAAGTATATTTGGTGTGTAAACTGTCAGACAGCTTTTTGCCTTTCATTGGTACTTATATTGCCTCCATAATACCTGCATCAATCTTATTTTAGAGATTTAGGGGGTTATTCCAACTTTGGAGGAGGTGTTAATCCGTCCCAAATGTGACGGATTTACCACCAGCCGTATTACGAGTTCCATAGGATATAATGGACTCGTAATACGGCTGGTGGTATATCCGTCACTTTACCGTCACTTTTGGGACGGATTACCACTTCCTCCAAAGTTGGAATAACCCCCTTAGTTACAGGAGCAACGTTCAAGGACTGTGCCATCTTTGCAGCTAAGTCAGCTGCATAGTTTCCTTCAGCCTGAATTCCTTCACAGAGATTCTATGTGGAACATGATATTGTACTCATATATGGGTGAGATGTTTGAAGTTTGTTGAAAGTTCTCTGTGTACTGTTGAAATTCTTGAGTTTGTAATGTGAAATTGTATACAAACTTTATGTTGTCAAAATTTGCATTGCAGCCCATTACAACCACAAAGGCATAGAGCTTGTGTATTGGGTACAATAGCTTTAGTTGGACTTTCAAAAGCAGGTACAGAGGGAAATATAGCTTCTTTATTTTTCTATAGCAAGAATACTTCTTAAAAATGTCCATCTGTACAGCCATAACAAATTTCCCAGAAGGAGTAAATAAGTTATATATGTGATATACATGCTATGGTGGGTCTTCTATCCCTCATTGTAAACTACATATCTGTAGGCTGAAGTGCTAGCAACAACCCTTGTCAGGAGATTATCCTTTCAATCAAACTTCCACAGGAGCAGATGCCTTTTACTCAACTCCCTCCAACAGATGTGTGCTCAGACTTTACTGATTATCTGAACCTGCATTCGCTAGGGGGGAAGGGGAATTGGAATAGAAAAAGAGAGACCGCCTCCAGATCCAGTTCCAGCCTGTGTTTCCCACTTGAAGATAGGATATTCAGTGTGTGCTTCTGTAACCTGCGCCTTTCTTTTTATTAGGATTTCTTTAAAGGAAGGACCTGAGGTTGCGTCATAAAAGCATAGATAAGTACATTCCTACTGCGCATTCAACCGTTCAGCCATTCACCCAGTTCTATCTTTCTCCTAACCTGGATCTTGTGAGAGACTAGCCTCTCTTTAACCCCTTCGCTGCCAGGCCTTTTCCCCCTCCTGTGCCAAGCCTTTTTGTAGCTATTTGGGGCAGTTCACGTTAGGCCCTCATGACTTTTTGTTCACATAAGCTACCCACGCCAAATTTGCGTCCTTTTTTTCCAACATCATAGGGATTCTAGAGGTACCCAGACTTTGTGGGTTCCCCAGAAGTAGGCCAAGAAATTAGCCAAAATACAGTGAAAAGTTTGTTTTTTTCAAAAAAATTGGAAAAAGGGGCTGTAGACGAAGGCTTGTGGTTTTTTCCCTGAAAATTGCATCAACAAACGGTTTGCGGTGCTAAAATTACCAGCTTCCCAGCTTTCAGGAACAGGCAGACTTGAATCAGAAAACCCAATTTTACAACACAATTTTGGCATTTTACTGGGACATACCCCATTTTTAAGTTTTTTTGTGCTTTTAGCCTCCTTCCAATCAGTGACAGAAATGGGCATGCAACCAATGCTGGATCCCAGAAACCACAACATTTCTGAAAAGTAGACAAACTCCTGAATTCAGCAAGGGCTAATTTGTGTAGATCCTACAAGGGTTTCCAACAGAAAATATCAACTGAAAAATAAATATTGAAATTGAGGTGAAAAAATCAGCAATTTTTCTCTGCGTTTTACTCTGTAACTTTTTCCTGCAATGTCAGATTTTTTAAAGCAATATACTGTTACGTCTGCTGGACTCTTCTGGTTGCGGGGATATATAGGGCTTGTAGGTTCATCAAGAACTCTAGGTACCCAGAGCAAATAAATGACCTGCACCCTGCAGTGGGTTTTCATTCTATACCGGGTATACAGCAATTAATTTCCTGAAATATAAATAGTAAAAAATAGCTATCAAGAAAACATTTGTATTTCCAAAATGGGCATAAGATAAGGTGTTGAGGAGCAGTGGTTATTTGCACATCTCTATATTCTGGGGTGCCCATACTAGCATGTGAATTACAGGGCATTTCTCAAATAGACGTCTTTTTTACACACTCTCTTATATTTGGAAGGAAAAAATGTAGAGAAAGACAAGGGGCAATAACACTTGTTTTGCTATTCTATGTTCCCCCAAGTCTCCCGATAAAAATGATACCTCACTTGTGTGGGTAGGCCGAGCGCCCGCGATAGGAAATGCCCCAAAATACAACGTGGACACATCACGTTTTTTCACAGAAAACAGAGGTGTTTTTTGCAAAGTGCCTACCTGTAGATGTTGGCCTCTAGCTCAGCCGGCACCAAGGGAAACCTACCAAACCTGTGCATTTTTTAAAACTAGAGACCTAGGGGAATCCAAGATGGGGGGACTTGTGGGGCTCTAACCAGGCAGGTCCTGTTACCCAGACTCCTTTGCAAACCTCAAAATTTGGCTAAAAAAACACATTTTCCTCACATTTCGGTGACAGAAATGGTACCTCACTTGTGTGGGTAGGCCTAGCGCCCACGAAAGGAAATGGCCCAAAACACATTGTGGATACACACCATTTTTTTACAGAAAACAGAGGTGTTTTTTGCAAAGTGCCTACCTCTAGATTTTGGCCCCTAGCTCAGCCGGCACCTAGGGAAACCTACCAAACCAGCACATTTTTGAAAACTAGAGACCTAGGGGAATCCAAGATGGGGTGACTTGTGAGGCTCTGACCAGGTTCTGTTACCCAGAATCCTTTGCAAACCTCAAAATTTGGCTAAAAAAACACATTTTCCTCACATTTCGATGACAGAAAGTTCTGGAATCTGAGAGGAGCCACAAATTTCCTTCAACCCAGCATTCTCCCAAGTCTCCCGATAAAAATGGTACCTCACTTGTGTGGGTAGGCCTAGCGCCCACAAAAGGAAATGGCCCAAAACACAACGTGGACACATCCCATTTTTTTTCACAGAAAACAGAGGTGTTTTTTGCATAGTGCCTACCTGTAGATTTTGGCCCCTAGCTCAGCCGGCACCTAGGAAAACCTACCAAACCTGTCCATTTTTTAAAACTAGAGACCTAGGGGAATCCAAGATGGGGTGACTTGTGGGGCTCTGACCAGGTTCTGTTACTCAGAATCCTTTACAAACCTCACAATTTGGCTAAAAAAACACATTTTCCTCACATTTCGGTGACAGAAAGTTCTGGAATCTGAGAGGAGCCACAAATTTCCTTCAACCCAGCGTTCCCCCAAGTCTCCTGATAAAAATGGTACCTCACTTGTGTGGGTAGGCCTAGCGCCCACAAAAGGAAATGGCCCAAAACACAACATGGACACATCACATTTTTCACAGAAAACAGTGCCTACCTGTGGATTTTGGCCTCTAGCTCAGCCGGCACCTAGGGAAACCTAGCAAACCAGCACATTTCTAAAAACTAGACACCTAGGGGAATCCAAGATGGGGTGACTTGTGGGGCTCTGACCAGGTTCTGTTACCCAGAATCCTTTGCAAACCTCAAAATGTGGCCAAAAAAACACTTTTTCCTCTCATTTCGGTGACAGAAAGTTCTGTAATCTGAGAGGAGCCACAGATGTCCTTCCACCCAGCATTCCTCCAAGTCTCCCGATAAAAATGGTACCTCACTTGTGTGGGTGGGCCTAGTGCCCACGAAAGGAAATGGCCCAAAACACAACGTGGACACATCAAATTTTTTCACAGAAAACAGAGGTGTTTTTTGCAAAGTGCCTACCTGTGGATTTTGGCCTCTAGCTCAGCCGGCCCCAGGGGGGGCAGAAATGGCCTAAAATAAATTTGCCCCCCTCACCCCCCCGGGGAGCGACCCTTGCCTACGGGGTCGCTCCCCTTGCATGACGGCCCAAAAAAAAAGATCCCCAGTGCCTAGTGGTTTCTGCCCCCCTTGGGGGCAGATTCACCTAAAATCGTCTGATTTGCCCCCAAGGGGGGCAGAAATGGTCTAAATACAATTTGCCCCTCCAGGGGAGCGACCCTTGCCTAAGGGGTCGCTCCCCATCTCTAAAAAAACAAACAAACAAAAAAAAAAAACACAAAAAAAATTAGCCCTGGCGCCTAATAACAATAGGTCGATCTGCCCCCAAGGGGGGCAGAAATGGCCTAAAATATATGTGCCCCCCCACCCCCCCCAGGGATCGACCCTTGCCTATGGGGTCGCTCCCCTTGCCTGACGGCGCAAAAAAAAAGATCCCTGGTGCCTAGTGGTTTCTGCCCCCCTTTGGGGCAGATTGACCTAAAATCAGCCGATCTGCCCCCAAAGTGGGCAGAAATGGCCTAAATACAATTTGCCCCTCCAGGGGAGTGACCCTTGCCTAAGGGGTCGCTCCCCATCTGTAAAACAACAACAACAACAAAAATCCCCGGTGCCTAGTGGTTTCTGCCCCCGTTGGGGGCAGATCGGCCTAATTAAAATAGGCTGATCTGCCCCCCTGGGGGGCAGAAATGGCCTAAAATAAATTTGCCTCCCGGGGGAACGACCCTTGCCTAAGGGGTCGCTCCCCTTACGTGAAATTCTTGAACCAAAAAAAAAACTCCCTGGTGTCTAGTGGTTTCTGCCCCCCTTGGGGGCAGGGGGCAGAAATGGCCTAAATATAATTTCCCCCCTATGGGAGCGACCCTTGCCTAAGGGGTCTCTCCCCACACCTAAAACAAAAAAATAAACAAAAACAAAACAAAACAAAAAAATTATCCCTGGTGCCTAGAGGTTTCTGCCCCCCCCTGGGGGCAGATCGGCCTAATAATAGGCTGATCTGCCCCCAGGGGGGGCAGAAAAGGCCTTAAAAAAAAATGTCCCCCATGGGAGCGACCCTTGCCCAAGGGGTCGCTCCCTTATGACAATTTCCATTTTGAAAAATACATCGCTGATGTCTAGTGGGCGTTTTGACAGCCGGATTGCTTTCAATCCGGCTGCCAAAACGCAGAGAGAGACTTCAAAGGGAAGGAAATACATTTCCTTCCCTTTGAAGCCTCTCTGCCTCCTCCACGTGATCGGAAGACAAATGCTTTGCATTTCTCTTCTGATCATCGCGCTGGAAGCTGAGCTTCCAGCCCGAAGGAGGAGTCATTGTGAAAATCAGCGCGCGCTCGCGCGCTGATGTCACAGGGGTGGGGGGGTCGGGGGTGGAAGGTGAAGGGCTTCCCCTTCCATCCCTGACTGGGGGGGAACCCCACAGAGGCAGCGCTAGCGCTCACTCTGGGCTGGGTGCTCAGGACGTAATGGTTACGTCCTGAGCACAGTATCACTGTGCCGCAGGAGGTAACCATTACGTCCTCGGCACAGAACCGGTAAAGAGAACAATGTTAACTTAATATCTTCTTTTCTCTAGGAGTTAGAGGAATCCAAGATTCTCTGGAGAACAGTTCAGAGGTTCACAAATATACAATATACTAATGTCTTTTACAGGGAAAAAAAACTCCTTCTCAAGGTTCAGTTTTCTCAATCACAGTCTCTAGGAATTAGTCTGAGCACTGAGGTTTGTCTCTAAGACTGGCAAGTCTGCAACGTGAAGAGTTTTTGAACATACATGCATATATATATATATATATATATTGGAAAGTCTGGACATCATACAAAAGGATTCCTTACTGTAGTTGCTTGAAGTTCGGTTAAGCCAAAACAAATTCTCCTCAGAAAGCCGAAAGTTAGCTGTTGGAAGAAGGAAGAAATTCAGCTTTTCCAGGAGGAAAAAAGTAGCTGGTGTGTAACAAGAAAAATAATTAATTACTCAAAACTGGAAGAATTCTCTATGAAACAAAGCACCTCAGGAACGCAGCTCAATCTCCTCAAGCAACAGTTATAGTGCATAGCTCCCAGAGAGAAACAGTTGGAGGTAAGCTTCAGCACAGGACTAAGGTAGAAACACTAGAGCGCTGACCTCAAAAAGATTTGTGGCCACCATCTTGAGTGGCAGTTAAACCTGAAGAAGCTAGTTCTAAGAATAGCCTCCACAAGAGCCACCGGGAGTGAGGATGCCGCTGCAGCCAACATGGGTACAAGAAAAGGGGAATTTTTTTTGCTGAGGGAAGAACTTAAAAACACTGGCAATAGTTTTCCTGACAACCCTCATTATTAGGACTGTCCTGTTGTACGGTGTATGTAGTGCATCATTTCTAACATGTCTGCTTGCAGTCCACATAAGATAGCTGTGTCTTATTGTCCAATTCCTTTCAGAAAAAAATGGATTCATTTATTGATACAAGGATTTAACTCGCTCAGCAGAAAATGGAAATTAAGCTCTTCCAAGCTTCAAAACCTCCATCAGGGCATGGAATTTCATCAAGATATTTGAAGGTTTTAAAGTAGCACAATTCTGTATGAAGTTAGATGCCAGCCCTTTACCCTAATTGGATAATTCAGATCTAAGAAAGATCACATTAACATGCACAATCTTACACATTTTGTTTACCCTTCTTTTGTACCGTTGTTTTGAGAGAATCTATTCTGTCCCCCCTATAAAATAGTTCTATGAAATCATAATCTGTGATGTACTGCAGATGTAATCACTGTGTGATAGTGTATCTGCTTCTTCTTATAAGATCTCCATCATTATTCTGGAGGAGTTCAGGGCTATTCTTATAAACCTGGGGCAATATCATATATGTATAGTGAAATCCACAAAATGAAACAACTGTTAATTAATGCAGCTCAGGAACTTTTTTGTGACTAAAGAATCCATTTTACAAATCTTATGTTGTATTTTTCCTATATTTGTCTTTTGTCCAAATCTGTGAGCATTTTGCACTCCGTGTAAGTGTGTATGTACTTTCAGATTTCTATAATCTAAATGATTCTATGTGAGCTTTGTATGTACTTTCAGATTTCTATAATCTAAAACGATTCTATGTGAGCTTCACCTCTGGAAAAAAGGGTGTGGTGATGGTTGAATGACAAGGCACTATTACACCTTGATGTCGTCATTGGCCTAAAAATGCTTTTTTTTAATATCACGTTTAACATTTGGCTTTAATAGGTATTGAGCCTAAACATGGGCCTTCCTACATAAGGAATCACATGCTGAACAGTTTTTTTGTCCCACCTCACTTGATTTCTATACAACAATGGAATCTGATTTAAAGTCCACTGAGGTGATTTCTTCAGGGACTAAAGAGAAAAAGGCTTGCATTATTGGATCCTCCCCTCGAGGTGAGCACTTATAAATGATGGAGGCCAATCATTTTCTATAAGTATGTCAATGTACACACCCAACAAATGTGACTAGAATGCTACTTTAATGTTGCTTAATATACCCCTTCAATTTGCATTTCTACATCATAAACCTTATCAGGATAGTTTAAGCTCACTTCCATTGTTTCAACCTGTATATGCTCCTTAATTGGAGTCACCAACAGATGCTCTTTGAGTGTCTGGTGAACTGTAGTTACTTCTACTGCACTGTCCAGAAGCACTTCTGCCATGGTCCCATTCTGTGTAAGTATGTGCAGTTTCTGAGGCCTGTATATTTTTAATCCAGCTGCTTTCTTTTTCCTAAAATGACCTTTGAAGTCTGAACGTTTCTTTCTTCATGCTAACCTCAACTTTGTGTGCTGACTCCCATTTACTTTTCTGTCGGACAATGGCACACTTTTTGCTGTACTCAGACCGTCTGCACCTAATTGTCCTTTTACTCATGCAAAAGTCCTATCAAGAACAAGAAAAATACAAAATACTAATATGGCTTTTTAATTTGTTCATGTCCCTCAAATGATATCTACACCTGTTGGACTGGTGGATCTAATCATAGTTTTCTGTTTCTCTTTCTGCTTGTAAAATTTCCGGTGCCGTTGTTTCTTTACCAGATCACTCAGATTTATTTTTGTTTTGAGTTGCAGTTTTGCTGCTTAAAAACCTTTTTTATTCTGACCCTCGGAGGTGTATACTTCTAAACGAATTTTAAGAAGCTTCCATTAACAAGAACAGCAGCCGGATATTGATGCGCTGCTAGAACTGATGCTTTCGCTCAAATGTCATTAGAACATTAGTAGTATTAAGTGACAATCTCAAAGTTACTTTTCCATTTTATTCCTAAATCAAGAGTTGCGGTGGCTTCATGGACATTCTATGTTTGCCTTAAGACCTCCGGAAGAACCACAGAGTGTGTGCAATGCATATTAGTGTAGAAATAAGAAAAAGATTGGTTCTCATGTGGTACACTCTTCTGCGAGTTTTGCCATACCAATTGAAAACACATAGGGGGTCATTCCGACCCGGGGTCGGCGGGAGCACCGCCAACAGGCTGGCGGTGCTCCGCAGGGCATTCTGACCGCGGCGGTATGGCCGCGATCAGAACAGGAAAACCGGCGGTGTCCCGCCGTTTTTCTGCTGCCCTGAGGAATCCCCCACGCCGCCATGGGGGATTCCGACCCCCTCACCGCCATCCTGTTCCTGGCGGTTCCGACCGCCAGGAACAGGATGGCGGTGAGGGGTGTCGTGGGGCCCCTGGGGGGCCCTGCAGTGCCCATGCCAATGGCATGGGCACTGCAGGGGCCCCCGTAAGAGGGCCCCACTTTGAATTTCAGTGTCTGCTTAGCAGACACTGAAATTCGCGACGGGTGCTACTGCACCCGTCGCACCCTTCCCACTCCGCCGGCTCCATTCGGAGCCGGCTTCCTCGTGGGAAGGGGTTTCCCGCTGGGCTGGCGGGCGGCCTTCTGGCGGTCGCCCGCCAGCCTAGCGGGAAAGCCAGAATGGCCTCCGCGGTCTCGCGACCGCGGAGCGGCCATATGGCGGGTCCCGCCAGGCGGGCGCCGCCCGCCGGCCTCAGAATGAGGCCCTTAGTCAGCATTCTATGTTGGTTTTGGGGTGTTGTGGAGGAACAGACAGAGACTTTAAGACATTTAGGTGCTCATTCCAACCTCGGTGGTAAAAGGCGCTTACCGCCAGACAGAAGACCGCCATAACACCGCCGCGGTCGCGGTAATCCGCCACGGTCATTCTGTCCCACACTAGGCAAACCGCCAAAATACCACCATCCACAAAAGTCCGCCACACCAAAGGTCAGCGATAAACTGGCGATGACCAAACCTCCACCGTCACGCCAACAGAAATACGCCCATGCCATTACGACCCACGTATCCACGCGGCGGTCTTTCAACTGCGGTATTCTATTGGCGGTACACACCGCCGCGGTCGAAATACACTTACACCTACAAAACACTACCACATTGGACAATTCGAAATACACACACCTGATACACATACACACACCACTCCCACACACCCAATACAATATAAAACACACACCCACATCACCCACAAACCCCTACGGCCAAAAATTTCGAACGAAGACCAGAGAGAGACACCACAGTCAACTACCAAGCATCCACAGGCACACAATACCAATACCCACAGAACTTCCACGCACCTCACACAACACACCACTAAATAGCACCCCACCTATCACTACACACTCCACCCCACACATCATCCACATCACCCCATGGCACCTCAAAGACACCCCAGGTTCTCAGATGCTGAACTCAGGGTCATGGTGAAGGAAATCCTACGAGTCGAGCCCCAGCTGTTCGGGACACAGGTGCAGCACACCACCATTGCCAGGAAGATGGAGCTATGGAGCAGAATAGTGGACAGGGTCAATGCTGTGGGACAGCACCCAAGAAATCGGGATGACATCAGGAAGAGGTGGAACGACCTACGGGGGAAGGTGCGTTCCATGGTATCAAGGCACAACATCGCGGTACAGCGGACTGGCGGCGGACCCCCACCTCCTCCCCCCGAATTTACAACATGGGAGGAGCAAGTCTTGAACATCCTGCATCCTGAGGGCCTCGCTGGAGTATCTGGAGAAATGGACTCTGGTAAGTCTCATCTTCACTACTTCATCCCCCCCACCCCACCTGCATGCCAACTCATACCCCCATCCCTCACCCCTTCACAACTACCCCTTGCACATGTCTCACCATCACAACCCACCCATCCCAAAACTTAGCCCTGCATGCGTCCCCAAAGCATGGACACCCATCACCAAAGCATGCCCAATGCACATACCCATCACCCCCCCCCCCCCAAAACACTGTCACAACAGCCCCCACAAAGGAATGCCAGCACTGGGGTACACGGGCACCCACCCATTGCACGCCATTGGCACACACATAAGCAATAACCATACTTTTATACCCCTGCAGGACCCGAATGCCAGGTCACCGTGCAGGAGGGTCCACAAATGTCCCCTCCACCCCCAGAAGAGGCCCACAGTGAGGACAGCAGCTCTGTCTCCCTGGATCTAGATGACCAGCCCGGTCCATCGGGGACCTCTGGACAGTCGGTTCCCCTCAGACAGGCACAGGCCACAGCAAACCTACCCCCCTCTGGGAACACCAGCACAGCACCCACCCAGCGGGCCCATACCTCTGTCCCCAGGACACGTCAATCAGCGGTGTGTCCACCACTACAGGGAACCCAGGCTAACCCACCACCCCAACAACAACAGGGACCTGGGGGCAGTGGTAGTGGGAACACGGTCCAGGGGACGGAGGCCCAAGGAAACAGGGGAACTGGGAGGGCAGCTGTGCGACAGGGGGGGACAGGCCAAGGGAACCCACTCTCCACGAGGCCCTCTCCTCCATCATGGGAGCATACCACCACTCCCAGGAGACAATGGCGACGGTCCTGGCCAGGTTCCAGGAAATCCAGCTTCTGCAGGAACAACAGTATATGGGGTTCAGGGAGAAACATCAGTACCGCCATGGGTACCATCGTAGTGGCCCTGAATGAGTTAATCTCCACATTGCGGACCACTCTGGCACCTCAAAGGGCCCCTGACACTAGCATGGACCAAGAACTGGCTAGCACCTCCGCCGGCGCTAGTGGACAGGAGGCCCCGACAGAAGACCAACAGGCCACCAGAACCCCACCCCCTGCAGAAGGAGAACCACCCCGCAAGCGGGCCCTGAGATCCAGGAAGAAGACAGAGTAACATGTCAAACCCCGCCAGCAAAGGATACCGCCCTGATTGTCATCCCACTGTCCCACATTGTCACCCTGTCCAACCTTAAACTGCCCCTGCTCCACTTCCCACAGGCATTTGGACAATGCACCTGTGAACCTGATAGTCTGGACTCTGCCATGGACAATCCTCCACCATCACCCCTCACCAATTTGCAACCACCCATCCAAATTAGAGCACTTGAATAAACACACTTATTGCACATAAACAATCTGGAATCTGTCGGTGATTTTAACAAATGTATTAGACATGATAGTGCCAAAATTTTTATTCACATTGTTATGCCAACAAACCGCTGTCACACAGCTGTAGTCCATGGGGAAACTAAGCAGATGTCACGCAGTGGGGCCCACAGCTCTGAAAACGGAAGGGAAAGTCACAACACAGTTACCATACACTGGGGGAAAAAGTCAGACAGTAGAGAGGTAGGAGTCTTTAAGTAAATGTAATATGCTGGTGTCTACTCTTACCTGTGTGTCACTGAAAGTATTGCTCTATTACTGTGTTCCTGTTGTCTATGTTGTCCTCTTCGGCTTCCTCATCTTCACTCTCCAAAGGCTCCACAGCAGCTACAACACCACCATCTGGACCATCCTCCTGCAGAAAAGGCACCTGGCGGCGCAAAGCCAGGTTGTGAAGGATACAGCATGCCACGGCGATCTGGCACACCTTCTTTGGTGAGTACATTAGGGATCCACCTGTCATATGGAGGCACCTGAACCTGGCCTTCAGGAGGCCAAAGGTGCGTGCGATCACCCTCCTAGTCCACCCACGGGCCTCATTGTAGCGTTCCTCTGCCCTGGTCCTGGGATTCCTCACTGGGGTCAATAGCCAGGAAAGGTTGGGGTAACCAGAGTCCCCTAATAGCCACACACGGTGCCTCTGTAGTTGACCCATCACATACGGGATGCTGCTATTCCGCAGGATGTAGGCGTCATGCACAGAGCCAGGGAACTTGGCATTAACATGGGAGATGTACTGGTCTGCCAAACAGACCATCTGTACATTCATCGAATGATAACTTTTCCTGTTCCTGTACACCTGTTCACTTTCTCTGGGGGGTACCAAAGCCACATGGGTCCCATCAATGGCACCTATGATGTTGGGGATATGTCCAAGGGCATAGAAGTCACCCTTCACTGTAGGCAAATACCCCACCTCAGGGAAAACGATGTAGCTCCGCTTGTGTTTGAGCAGGGCAGACAACACTCTGGACAACACCTTGGAAAACATAGGTTGAGACATCCCTGATGATAGGGCCACTGTTGTTTGAAATGACCCACTTGCTAAGAAATGGAGTACTGACAGCACCTGCACTAGAGGGGGGATCCCTGTGGGTTGGCGGATGGGTGACATCAGGTCTGCCTCCAGCTGGGCACACAGTTCATGTATAGTGGCTCGGTCAAGCCTGTATGTCAGAATGACATGTCGTTCCTCCATTGTCGACAGGTCCACCAGCGGTCTGTACACGGGAAGATTGCTCCATCTCCTCGCATTGCCAAGCGGACGGTGCCTAGGAAGGACAACAGCGAGCACAGAGTCAATCAACCCACAGGTACGTTCCCACAGCTTGCACACAACACGATTCACTATGCGATGAATGGTGTGTATGAGTGTTGAGGAAAGGCCTAGGTATGTGTGACGCAGTAGAAATTAAGCCATGTGGGCCCTTGAAATGGGTGCTGCCTGACCTGTGAAGTGTGACAATGGGATGTGAGGTCAATGCGCTGGCGTGGCACACCGCGGCGGTAGGCGGTCGAAGACCGCGGCGCAAAGCCGCATTGGTTAATATTGAAACCTATGGGTTTCAGGAGCCAATGACGATGTACGCTTAATCACTCGATACCTGATCTTCCACAGGAGAGGACCTACACTGCAAGTGCTGCTGTGACCTCGGTCTGGAAGAGACAATGGCTGCTGCGACTGGGGAAAGGGCCCCTGCCTTCACTTCTGAAGAATTGGAGAAACTTGTGGATGGGGTCCTCCCCCAGTATGCGCTACTCTACGGTCCTCCAGACCAACAGGTAAGTACACTGGGAGCATGCTTTGTGGGCAATGCCTGGGTTGAGTCGGGTGGATGAGAGATGGTGGGGAGGGGAGCGATTGAGTCATGCATCAGACGACAGATGAGAGCATGTGCCACAAGGCAAGGGTGGGGATGGGGGGCCACTCACATCGAGCATGCAGAAGGTGATGACAATTTTTCTCTCCCTGTACATGTCACATAGGTCAGCGCCCACCAGAAAATCGCGATTTGGCGTGCCATCGTCAAGGATGTCCGGACCCTGGGGGTCCACAACAGACGGGGCACCCACTGCCGGAAGAGGTGGGAGGACATCCGCCGCGGGAGCAGAAAGATGGCGGAGGCTCAGCTGGGGATGGCCTCCCAACGTAGGAGGGGTGCCAGTCGTACTTTGACCCCCCTGATGTCCCGGATCCTGGCGGTGGCCTACCCCGATTTGGATGGGCGCGTGAGGACATCACAGCAGACACAAGGGGGTGAGTACACTCTCATTCTGGTGACTTTGCGCGCAGTGGAGGTGTCTGCGTGGGGGAGGAGGGCTGTGGGTCTCCCTAGGCCAGGGCGAATTCTGTAGGCTAGGCCCCTCCGTAAGGCATGGCCCTGTGCCCCCGCCCCCCAACTCTGTAGGGTGCCAAGTTCAGGTATCCATGGCCCTGTGTCATCTATGTGTGCAGTTGTCGTCGATAGGCTTGTAGGCCATGTCCCACGGATTGCGTAGTGGACCCCAAGTGCGCGGCGTAGTGCAGGGGGCTTCTGTGTCTGTCTTGTCCGCCAACGGTAGCGGTAACCCATGCACTCAACATGTCTTTATTTCTCCCCCCCTCTTTTTTGTGGTCTTCCTGTTCATGTGTGCATCAGCATCATCAGGCGGAGGAGAAGTGGCATCGGAGCACGAGGGAGCTGCATCTCACATGGCCATGGCGGGCCATGCAACTGACTCGGATTTCACCAGTGAGACGGAGGGCGAGGGGAGCTCCACAGCGGGGACTCGTGCTGATGTCAGTGGTAGCGACTCGTCCTCTGAAGGGAGCTCCGTTGTGGTGGCGGCAACATCCGTGCCCCCCGCAACAACAGGTACAGCCGCCACCCAGCGCACCAGCACCGCCCTCCCAGCAGCCCTTCAGCCTTCGCCCCGTGCCCGCTCACCCAGGAAGGTGGGCCTCTCCTTCGCCCCAGGCCCGTCAGGCCCTGCCCCAGTCACCCCTGCTGCCCTCAGTGAGAAGGTCATTGACCTCCTGAGGACCATCATTGTTGGGCAGTCTACCCTTTTGAATGCCATCCAGGGTGTAGAAAGGGAGGTGCACCGGAGTAATGCATACCTGGAGGGCATTCATTCGGGTCAAGGTGACCATCAGCGATCGTACAACGCTCTGGCCTCAGCACTGACGGCAGCAATTGTCCCTGTCTCTAGCCTCCCCCCTCCAACTTCCTCCACCCAGACCCAATCCCCAGTACCTCTGCCTATCCCAGACACACCATCAGACCAGCCTGCACACACCTCAACACCCAAGGGAAGCTCATCCAGACATAAGCACCACACATCACACAAGCATTCACACAAGCAACATCCACATGCAGACATACCAACAGCCACTGCCTCCACTGTGTCCCCCTCCTCCTCGTCTCCCTCCTCCCTCCCTGTGACGTCTCCACTCACACTTGCATGCACAACATCTTCAGCCACTACGTCCATCACCAGCACACCCACCAGAACACTCCGCACACGTGCAGTCACCACCCCCACTACCATTTACACGTCCCCTGTGTCCTCTCCCAGTATGTCTGTCACCCCCTCTTCCAAACCACACAAACGCAAGCAGCCACCCACCCAACAGCCATCCACCTCACGACAGCCTCCAGCCCAAGCACCTGCACCCAAAGACACCAGACTTCACACTCCTACAACCACATCCTCTTCCTCCACTCCCATACCCACTACACCTACCCGTCACTCTCTTTCCAAATTGCTTTTCCTTGCCAACCTTAACCTCTTTCCAACAACTCCCCCACCCCGTCCATCTCATAAGACTGCAATCAGCACCTCAGCCACCACCAAACCAGGACCTATCAGGACTGTTGTCCAAGGACTGTGGAGTCCCCCACCATCAAGGGCAACAACTCCGGTGAGGAGCCAAGGCACGGCCAGCCCACCCCCGTAGAAGCACCCAAAAGTTAGCAGTGCCGGGCGCGAGAGGCCACGGACACCAGGGACCAAAATCCCTACCCTGGCTCCGTCTGGAAGTGGGGTGCCACCTGGCACACCGCCAAAGGTGTCAAAGGGCCACAGACGACCAGGGAAGGGTGGGAAGGGCAGCACGCCCGACAAGTCCGGCAGCAGGCCAGCTGCCCAGGAGTGCCCCACCAGCCCCCTCCCAGGTGTGCAGGAGGACACCCAGAGGCCCGGTACGGCAGCCCAGGAGGGCCCCGCAAGCCAACGGACAGATGGGCAGGAAGGCCCTGCCAGCCACATGCCAGGTGGCGAGTGACACCCATGCCTGGGCCGGAACCGCTGAACTGGGCCCTTTCAAACAAGCACCGCTGAACTGGGCCCTTTCAATCAAGCACCGCTGAACTGGGCACCGCCGTATCAAGCACCGCTGAACAGGGCACCGCCGTCTCAAGCACTGCTGAACTGGGCACCGCCGTCTCAAGCACCGCTGAACAGGGCACCGCCGTGTTAAGCACCTCTCCGCTGGGCACCGCCGTCTCAAGCACCGCTGAACTGGGCACCGCCGTCTCAAGCACCGCTGAACAGGGCACCACCGTCTCAAGCACCGCTGAACTGGGCCCTTCATCTCAAGCACCGCTGAACTGGGCCCTTCATCTCAAGCACCGCTGAACTGGGCCCTTCATCTCAAGCACCACTGAACTGGGCCCTTCATCTCAAGCACCGCTCCGCTGGGCACCGCCGTCTGAAGCACCGCTGAACAGGGCACCGCCGTCTGAAGCACCGCTGAACAGGGCACCGCCATCTCAAGCACCGCTGAACTGGGCACCGCCGTCTCAAGCACCGCTGAACTGGGCACCGCCGTCTCAAGCACCGCTGAACTGGGCCCTTCATCTCAAGTACCGCTCCACTGGGCCCTTCATCTCAAGCACCGCTCCGCTGGGCACCGCCGTCTCAAGCACTGCTGAACAGGGCACCGCCGTCTCAAGCACCGCTGAACTGGGCACCGCCGTCTCAAGCACCGCTGAACTGGGCACCGCCGTCTCAAGCACCGCTGAACAGGGCACCGCCGTCTCAAGCACCGCTGAACTGGGCACCGCCGTCTCAAGCACCGCTGAACTGGGCACCGCCGTCTCAAGCACCGCTGAACTGGGCACCGCCGTCTCAAGCACCGCTGAACTGGGCCCTTCATCTCAAGCACCGCTGGCCCATTGGCGGAAGGGGCAGGCCCGCATCTGTGTCGGGCAGGGCTGCACGAAGCACTCTGGGCATTAGTCCCCCTCCAGTACCAGTGGAGACTGTTATCCACTTGAGAGACTGTGGCTTTGCACTCCCCAGGATTGGACAGTGGGCAACCCACCCACAGTAGAGACTTGAGAGACTGTGGCTTTGCACTCCCCAGGATATGGCAGTGGGCAAGCCACCCACTGTAGAGACTTGTGAGACTGTGGCTTTGCACTCCCCAGGATGGGACAGTGGGCAACCCACCCACTGTAGAGACTTGTGAGACTGTGGCTTTGCACTCCCCAGGATGGGACAGTGGGCAACCCACCCACTGTAGAGACTTGTGAGACTGTGGCTTTGCACTCCCCAGGATGGGACAGTGGCCATGGAGGCCCCTCGTGGATTTGGCGTTGTGTACTCATGTGGCTGAGGTGCCCCCCCTTCCCTTCCCCCTGAGGTGCCTGTAGTTTTTCTATCTGATGCCGCTGCAGTGTTCTCTCCGTTGGTGTCAGGTATCATGTGTGTGCCTTGCCCATGTGATTTGGGCCCAGTGGTCCACGGACAATGACAGCTAGAATTATCGGACTTTTAATATTTATGTCTATATTAGTTTTAAATGTGTGATATTTTTATAAGGCAATAATCCAATATATTCGACTGTTTATGATCTATTCCTTTTGTCTTTGCATTCTTTCGGGGGGGCTTGGGTGTTGTAACAGTGATGTATTGCTATGCATTGATGTGTGTGTTGTAGTGGGTGGGAGTGGGGGTGGGTGTGTCGCATATGTGTGTCCCCGTAATATTTTCTCCTCCCCCCTCCCCTGTGTCGTAGGTGCAGTACTCACTGTTGTCTTCTGCGCCGGCGTTCGTGCTCCTGGTAGAGGAGCAGGAATACAATAGCTGGTAGGATGTGTAATTCGGGTTCCATGCTGTCCAGATTCCTCGTGGGGTGTATGGATGTGAGCGTTTTCGGTTTGAAATGTCTGTTTCCGCCATGTTTTTATCGGTGGGGCTACCGCCCCGGAAAAGGTGGCGGATTGGTGGGTTGTGATAGGGTGGGCGGTACATTGTCTCCCACCTGTCTGTTGGCGGTGACCGCCGCGCTGTTTGTTTGTCCCGCCGTGGCGGTCGGAGTGTTAAAGTGGCGGTCTCTGTTGGCGGTTTCCGCCAGGGTCAGAATTCCATTTTTTTAACCGCCAGCCTGTTGGCGGGTTAGCCGCCGCTTTAACACCGACCGCCAGGGTTGGAATGAGGGCCTTACATTGTTCTCTCAATCCATGTAATAAATAACCCGATGAGAATCACAGATTCTACATGGATGGAAAGGCATTTCACCCGGGCACGGATTAAGCTCATTCAGAGAGGAAGAAAATCTACTATTGAGGACGAACAAATAAAAAAGGACTAGTTGGGTGGGGACAGACCTTATCAAATGTACTGTTTTTTCAAGCAATTCGAAATGGAATCTTGTTTCCGTTTATAAGTACTTTGTCAATGTGAGCATTAATAATCTGTGCAATAATGATCTGCACGGCAGAATGAAGTATTTCTTGTACAGGACAAGAGAACAATAATCTTGTCTCCTCTGTCCATGCAATGCACTGTTGAAGTCCGGTACATATATATAGTAACTCATTGATTTAATAGCTGTGTGAATTCCAAAGTATTTAGATTTTCTGCATCTGGATGCAGAGCAACACTAGCCATGTAGCCCCAGGATTACTCAAAGGAACTCATTCTGATATTCTGCACTACATATGTTAAATTTCCACCAAACCAAGCTTGATGGTCCTGATTATCTGACAAGATTTCTAGGTGATACGATTCATATTCGGCAGGTGGAAGGACAGCTTTATATGAACTGTTAGTAATTATTGTTAAAATCTTGTTTGTCCCTCTGGATTACTCAAACATTGCCACTCTTGAAAAATAAGACACCCAGTCAGGTTTTCTAGACCCTGAGGCAAAATTTAGGCTTAATGATAAATTACTAACTTGAGAAAGGAAACCTGTTGGACTGTTTCCCATGAACCACATGTGCATTACATGAAGATGGTGCTTTCTCAGGAACAATCAGTCCTGTGAGACCTGAAGGATTCTTTATTGGTAATGGGTTCCAAATCTCTTTTCACTATAAGGTTATTTTATTATTTTAGTCTAATGCAAATATTGTGTATGGTTTTAACTATAAAAATAAACAAAATAGGGTCAATAAAGGTTATCAAAGAACACAATATTAAAAAGGACAGCAACATTGTAGTGGTGCTTCGGAATTTTCTTGCATGAAACAATGAAACCACTCTCTGTTCCCTTCTTCCCTTCCCATCCCTTCTCGTCCCTAGCTATGTGATATTTGCTCCAAAATGGCACGTAGGGGTCTCTAAGGTGACCTCTTACAGACCAAAGTAGCTATACAACAATTATAGAATTCTGTACTAATAAAGGCACCCTGTGTTTCTGCTCTCAGTGAATGGTGGCCTCCTTAGGAAGCCAATATGGCCAAGCTGTCTAAGAAAAGCCTGTCTGTGGCCTTCACAAAGGATGTTTATAGCTCGGCTTGCATAAACCAAGGGGCATATTTATACTATGTTTGCGCTGAATTCGTGTAATTTATTTTGATGCTAATTCAGTGTGAACTTAACTCTAAATGTATATTTTGATGCTAGATCCGTCTACTGTCAAAATATAGGAGTTAACGTAATTTTGGGGATGTGTGAAACCACAATGCGTAAATGAGATGCATGGTAGGCCTTCCTGTCCAAAAAATGACTCTAAGGCCCTAGCGCCATATTTATCCATCTGTGAAAAAAATGACGTAGGGGTGAGAGGCAGACCCACAATATGACGTTAACTTCGTTTTGCATCAAATTTTAATGCCTGGGTCTGACCAGCCGTTAGAATGAGGCAAATACAACACTATATAAGGAAAACTCACCAAAGGAACATTTGCTACCTCCAGGACAACATGGAAGTTGTACTGCTCCAGCTAATCACACCGCAAGCATCTGCAACGGCAGCTGCTCCCTCCACCATCACAGAACAGCAACCCCAAACACAACAACGGTGCCCACAAAGACAACGGAGGAGACAAGAGAGGATATTTCGGTAGAGGACAACCCTTCTTGGCCTCAGTGAGCAAGACATCATCAGGACTTACCTTCTCAACTGAGAGTCCATTCTACACCTGCTTAACCACATTGCACAAGACATCACAGCAAGGCTGCAAACTCCCTACAACATACCACCCATCACAAAGCTCCTCATTGTATTGGATATGCTGGCTTCTGGATCATGTCAGACAACAGGGGCACTAGTGGATGGTGTCTCACAGTCATCAATATCTGTTACCTGCCTAAGGTCCTAGATGCCATCATCCACGTCAGCCACCTGCAGACGGTGCACACATGGTGGTATCAGGAGTGCACTAGGGCCCTCACTTCAACAGGTCCAGCTTTAGGTGCTGCGCCACTTCCATATTTTTGGCCCCAAGTGTTGTCATGCATGCACAGTGCAACTTTCTAATTATACACCTAGGAATGACGCATGTGCCATTAAAAAGACGTGAAAGGGTGTGTAACAATTAGTTAGGAAGAGCAAAATCCAAGCCTCAGTGTCACCACAAATGTGAAATCCATACATTTGTGACACAACAGAAGTTCGGGGTTGAGGGACATGTCCTGAATCATGCTTCAGCGTCGGGCAGTCAATGTGGAGGAACAATAATTTCCAAATGGTAAGTGAGAGACAATGACAGTCCATAGCAGACAGGTCAACAGTGTGTAGGTGAAGAGTGCATATATCCTACTGTGATAACACTGGCATGATCTTTAGCACAGAACTAAGGAGAACGCTGCCCATGTGGCATAGGCTGGTGCTACTGGGTACTCTTCTGAGTAAAAGTGAGCTGTTCCACATCTTCATCCTCCGATGTGTGTGGTGTCTCCTTTGCCATTGTTGGTGGTGGCAAGGAGGTAGAGGGAGACACACCCACATCAGTGGTTGAAGATGTAGAATCCCAATACCCAGGAGTTGCCATTTGTGGAACAACATATGGCATCACTGTAGCAAGGAGGAACTGCTGTTTTTTCAGGATAGCAGCAACATTCCAGTGGTAGGCAGCCATGTCTGCCATTAGGGAGGCCATTTCATGCTGAATGGAGTCCAGCTTGTTGTCTGTCATGCTGCTGCCGGTTTGGGAGGGCAGTTGTGGTGACCTCTCCCTCATTGCAGCAGCTATGTCTGTCAGACACTGCTGGACACCACGCAGTGGGGAGTGTGTGCCTCGTTTGGCAGCTGCGTGTTCATTAGCGGGCAGAAGGCACGTGCGCATTCCCTCAAGGCTGGCTGCCAGCTCCCGCTAGATTCCTACCACTGTCCTCTGGAAGCTTGTCTCTGGCTCCTCAGAGTCCTGAGCTGTGTGGGTGCTGGCAGGTCGGAATATTTGGGTGTTGGGTGGGTCATGTGGGATGGCTGCTATATTGGTTGCCTTCCTGGAAAATGGAGGTGCTGTCTGGAGGGATACCAGGATTTCCTGTAGAGTATCTTGGCTGAAGGTTGTCAGCTGGTCATCCTGGTCATCTGAGAGCCGTCATCCTCTGCAATAAGATGGTGTAAATCAAACTCTCTATGTTGTGGTAGTTGACATGTCACATCACTTATTTGCTGTTGGTGGTTCAGCGAGAACTTACAACCCACACATTGTTCTTGTACATTATGGGTGTAATTGCTCAAACCTTTGCCCCACCTGAGTGTCACATCATAGGAAGCTCAGGTGGCGCAATTGGCTGCATCAGATTTACAAGGTGTGATGCATTTCCTTTTGGTGGCTTGACACCATCTTGTTATTGTAGCCCCTTCTTATGCATTCATTTGTAGGGTTGGGCCTTGCAATGGATGTTGCAGTGGTCAAGCCGCAGCAATACACATTGCAATTTGCCCATGTCCCAGTTTTCCATACTTATGCATACATGGACCCTCATTACAAGTCTGGCAGTCCTATGACTACCAGACTACAATTGGCAATATGACCACTGCCAATACCGCAGGTGGAAGAGGCACATGTTGTCCATGGGGAATGACCCATGGGCCAATGGTCGGGCACTGGCAGGTTGCCGGCAGCTTACAGACTGGCAATACCCTGTGTATTGTGACACCAGACTAGTATTACAATCAGTGCTACCCTCCAAGTATGGTCCTGCTTTTCCATCAGCCTTTGCACGGCAGTCAAACCCCCATGCAAAGGTTGGTGGTTATGTGCTGTTGTGTCCCTCGGTGCCTCTGCACAGCCCATGTACCTGGCATGGGCAGTGCAGGGGGGCCCAGGCCCTTTCCGCTTTCCACTGCTTGATTTGCAGTGAACGTTGCAGCATGTGCTGTCTCACCTAATACACCCCAAGATTGGTGCTGACTCCATTTATTCCATCAACAATCTTGTGGTAACTGTCCCACAGAGCTGACATGAGGATACAGATTTCCACCTGCCATCCCAGCATGTTACCCATACTGCCAACAGCTGAGGGTACACTGCACTAGTAATCTTACCATCGCCAGACTTGCCCATGCACCATCCCCTGCAGGTCAATGTGAAATTGTACACTGTGATGTTCACAGACGTACACCATATGTTGTGTTTGTGTGATTATTTCCCCATTCCTATGTGGCTCACATGGTTGTGTCAGAGTAGTTCTGGGCTCAAGCTGTATGTGTTATGACCTACAGATTGCAATCTGAAGTTCTTATTTTCTCTAGTGGCACAGTTCTGATCAGTGTCAATATGTGTGGCTCCACAATATACCAGGTTAGTTACACTGGGTTGCGCCAGGTTTCCTGTGATACAGGACCACCTTGCAATTTCTCCAGCAGCTGCCCAGATTAATTTTCCCAGCACCCAGACAGGCAACCTTACCGCGTGATGAGAAAGTGGCTGCCTTATGAGGATGTGCTGTTTATGTGTGGGGCGGTGGTGCTTCCTGCACATGTCTTAGTAATGTTAGCTTAGGTGCCTTTTTAATGTGTGCTGAAAGATGCAGCACACTTGTGGTTCAGCAATGGGACAAGGCAGTTGCAAAGTGTTACTGCAAGTGACACCTACATGATGTGAACCCAGAAATGGCAATGACTGACTTCCTAGTCTCTGATGTCTTAGTTGTGTTGGTAGGTTTTGTTTGACTATTTGCTAGGGATGTTGTGAAAACACAGCCACAGGCACAGTAACTAGACGTGCCTTCCATCCTAAGTGCTGCATATGTACATGTTGGTATGTAGCCCTGGTGATTGACATATGTCCAGGTTGTGTATGTGTTGTGGTGCATGGCACAACCAAGGCGTGTGTACAGGTGTTGCTTCTGTTTGAATGGTGGAACTTGATTCATAGGCAATGTGTCCCTCTGCACTCTTTACACATGCATTGTGTGTGTCCTATGCGCCTCCCCTTCTTACATTTGTTACATTTGCATTTCTATTCCCCATGCATCTTACCCTGCATTTATGGTAGTTCCTGGTAATCGGCGCTGTCCTCTAATGCTATTCCAGTGACCAGTACCTCCGGGATGACTGCTGGAACCATCTCCTCTGTCTCATCCAGGTCCTTCTCAGATGCTGGACTTCCACCTGTAGTTTGCAATGCTGCCTTTCTGTTGCTTGCCATATTCTCCTTAGTTCTTCACTTACAATCATGCCAGCGTTTCTTGCACTGGGTTACAGTTCTCCTCACCTCTGCCACACTGTTAATTTTGTCTCCTACCATCTGCAATTTGGAGGTGACAAATAGCTGATGTTGATGCTCCGTCACCTCTCTCACAAGTATTTCATGCTCCTTTGCACTAAACCAACACTTGCACTTTTTCTTCTCCTTCCCCTGGTACTTCTGTGTGGCTGGTTCCTGGCTGTATGGGGTCACCCTGGGGTCTCCCCTGGCCTACTGGTTCCATTTCCCCTCTCCTTAGCAATGTTTTCTGCATTAGCATCTAAAGTTGACGCAAATGCGGTCTTAAAATGGTGCATATCCATTTGCAACATATTTATGTGCAGTAAAACAAGTAAGAGTCAATTTTGCAGCTTTTGCAACAGTTTGCCTTATGACAGGGCGCAAGGGTTAATGTCAAACTATTTTACTCTAACCAGTTTTTTTTTTAGAGCCATCCTGTGTCATAGTATAAATATGACACCCAGGTGGCGCTAAAAAATGGCGCAAGACAGCGCTAAACTTTATGACGCAAAACTGCGATAGTGCAGTTTTGCATCAAAGATTTTATATATGGGCCCAAGTCTCCCAGGTAGAGGAAGATTCTCCTCTCTGGCTGATAGCTCTATGTACCCAGCTTATCTGCACTTTTCTGAGGATTTTGAAAAGGACACGCCTCACAATGAATGGCGTCAAATGCAAGATTTAACATATTAATCTTATTGTACAATCTATCAATGCTATTAGGCATTATAAACCATATTAATGAATATGTAAGGATAGCTGACGCACTCTAAAGCTATTATAAGCAAATGTTAGGCATGTGCAAACAATAATGCAGTATTAATTTATAATTGAGAAATGTGCATGCAAATAAATGTGTATTTGAAGTATACGAAATGCAATGAGGGGACATACGCAGAAAACACAAAGATTACATCAATACTTCCAGAAGTGCAAACCGCGGAGGAAATGGAAGGCAAAAAATGGCATCTATCCTCCTGATAAGAGAACCAACCCTACTTTTGGCCCACTAAATGTGTAAGTACATTCAAGTGAAAAATGATAAAGTTTTGATCATCACTGATTCCTCATATATCTTAACTCACTGCAATTAGAAGTAAGAAGCATTTTCATAATTGCATGGATAAATGAAAAGGCGCTCGTTCTGCCGTAAGTTGTGTACGTCCACAGTAAACTATTTCAAGAGGTTCCTGCTAAACAAGAAGTGCATATGAACAAGATCCTACTGCATGCGTTCTGATACTCTGCTCCTTGGATTTTGAAACTCTCCCTCATAACCATAGATTTATTTTCCCCTATCATGTCTGTCTAGAAAGTCATGAAGGCTCTCGTCTTCAATCCCCACCGCAGGAATGATATCTGACTGTTTCTATATGAGGTATTGTTTGTTTTCTAAACATTTTTTGTATAGTTTCTAATTCTATGCGAACATGACGTTACTGCCGTATGGGATGTACTAATTAATCTTTGGGAGTCTATCATGACACCTTCTCTGCTAATTGCACCTTATTTAAGAAACAATTTAGCTGGAAAGTTGCATGCAATATTTTATGGTCAGGCATGAGAGAATTGTTTATCTTTTTCAGTATATTAATAGTGGTTTTGTGAGTCGGAGTTCAGTTCTACAGAGGAGTGCGACCAAATTGAGGGAAATACTGGAAGTAAGTTATTGTGCAAGAGGGCAAGCTAGAGGCTTGGTGAAAATGTTTTGGGGTGCAAGCTGTGAATGTTTATAATGTTGGAAGAGCTTGAATCAATGAATGTCACCATGTGGGGACAATGAAAAACACATTCCTTAACAACGAATGCAACATTTAAATACAGTATAGGCTTCTTAAATTATCCCTAGGAAGAGAGAGCTTAATTTTCGAAAGAGGTCACTCCAGCCACATTGTATTCCATTGTTCCTGTCAGGTAGGAGCTCTCCTCTTGCTCTTTACATTATCCCTACCAATAGGCAGAGGAATCCCTAGCCTGATACTGAATGCGATCCTCCCTCTAATCGTCAAAGACAGAGGACTGACTGGCAAGCTTGGGACCAGCCGTCATAATGCAGCTCCTGCTCCCACCATGTCGGTGGGCTGGAACAGCTCGTTGCCGACCACTTTCACATTAAGTCATGGGCAGGGGCATTTTTGAAAACACACTTCAAGCTTCCCTTCTAGTAACTGGGCACAGGACGTTTTCAAAGACAGAGGGATTAGACATCAAGGATTGTGCTCTCCAATTGCTTAGTCCAGATTGAAATGTGGAGAAAAGTTTTAAGTATTGTCAGGCGGACACCTCAACAAAGGGTGGCGAATAACTTTTGAGATAGGCTTAGAATATATTAGTGTGAGCTTCCTATCCTCCTCGTTGTTGACTGCTGGTTGTCAAGTATGTGGTGTATAAAACAAGCCTATGTCAAGGACTTTGGATTCCTTCTGAAAGGGCATTAAGAGACAGAAATGCAACTATTCTTCGCCCCCTCCATCAGTTCCTCTCGGACGCCCGCTTGTGTTGGAAGAGTTCTTAAGAAGAGACAGACCACCGAAGATTGCTGTGACCTCCATGACCCAGCAACACCCTTTCAACCAAGTGGTAATTCCAAAATCCTCTACGTACCTGCACCCTCAGTGGCAGTTACTTCTGAATCATACAGCCTCCCTACAGGTGCTGCCTCTGGAGTGCACCAGAGAAAGAGAGACTTTAAGACCTTTATATTGTTCTCTCAATCTATAGCCTGATGAGAAACACAGATCCTACATGGACAGAAAGGCATTTCACCCTAGGATGGATTAAGCATGTTCACTGAGGAAGGATATCTTATATTGAGGTTGAACCAATAACAGGAGGATTAGTTCATATACCCGCTACCAACCTGTACAAACAGGTCAGCTCTTTCCTGCTCTATACTAAAATGTAATTTGCGTTCTCTGCCTCTATTCAACTGCAGTCAAGAGCTCTCTGAGGGCCTGATTTTTACTTGTTCAGCGCCGCAGTTGCGTCATTTTAATTCAATTTTGTAAGTTTGCGCCGCTTTTGCATCAAAAAATGACGCAAAAGCAGTGCTAAAAAAGTATAAATCACGACCTGAGTGTGCTCATAGAAGAGACTAACGCGATGTCCTCAGCATGTCACTTTTGACCATCAAATGTTTCTCATAAGGCTATTTAGTCCGCATATCAAGGGTGCTTCATTTATCTTCATCAGTACATCACCCACAAAGAGGTTCATTCGTGTACCCTAAAACCTTTTTAACCACAGGTCCTTCATCCATTGGCTGACTTGGCTGACTTTGCCACTTCCACCAGCCAACGTTTACAATCTAATCAATAACAGTAGTGTGTCATAACCAACAATAAGATATAACTCATAATATTATACAAGCGATTTGTAGAATTATTAGATGTATTGATACAGTTGTTGATGGTTGTGGCTGCACTGCAAAGATTTTTCTCCTACCTGATTAGAAGATATTTGTAAAGCACTGTATGTAGATATGTTGCTTATGTTTAACCCACTTCCAGACAACTTAAAGGTGCATAAAGATACCACTTTTTATTTGATATTTCTATTTTATTAGGTTAATTTTTCTGATTTATATTTGCATATGGACAGTGGCATTGCTGTGAGCTGGTCAGATGCTGATTTTGTCCACTCGGATGGCCTCACTTTGGCTGTTTCCTCTGTACACCTGCAATCCGGGGGTCATTTTTACACATTGGTGAGGTACATTCACTTTAATTTTCACATACTGAGGTGGGATTTTAGCACAATCTCTTGTGGTGGTACATTTATCCTGACCTTGTTTTTCATACCAGAACTCGGGTGCTAAAGCTCTCTGAAACATCATCAGGGGTAACTGATTTTTATCAACACTGAGCACTGTCCACTCTTGTTCTTGTTCAGAACTCCTTTAAAAGAATGATCGCTGGTTTCTGAAAAAAATTAACTGAGAAATGCTTGGTACCGTGGACCCTGGCTGCCTCAAAGGGTCGACATATTGATTTTGTGCAACCAAATGAAAGGAATTTTGTCATAAAACGTACTTCTTGTGGTAATTGAAGGATATATATGCATCCATAAAACATTGGCAATTGCTTCTCAGTCTCATGACCATCCATCACAGGTGATACTCTTGAGAGTTAGAGATGGGGAAGAATCCAAATGACCATCTTCCTATAACTCTGTCTAATGTGCTTGCTCCAGAGATATGTGTTGAATCTTTACATCTACATGTTAGAGTCAGAGCAAAACAGTTCAGACCTCTTTAAACAACCTAATAGTCACAGCCACTAATCCCAATGAGGTATCAGCATGGGTTAACACTTGCTAAATAGAACTGTTTGTCACCTTCAGGCCCCAGATCGAATATGGACTTGATCCAGTCAACTTGTGTTTGTCCAAGATTGATAATATAAAAAATGTTTAGTTTAGTAATAACGTCTTTTATTTAAGTACTTTGCCTCAATTCAGTTTGCGGTGTGAGTTACATACCTTGTCATTTATAATAACTAAACAGATTAGAACTGGTTTAAGAAATTATTAAAGACCTCCTTAGTCTGTGAAATATTTTAGTGAAAATATCAAGGATCGCCATTGAATTGTCAGAAACTTTCAGTATCTCATTCTGTCTTCAGCCTCATACCATGCCAATTCGAACCAAATGTTTTCTTGCGACAAACACACCTCCTTTATCTTCAATGGTGTTTTACTGAAAACTCAGGTCTGGGGACACACTAAAAGACTTGAGAGGGACTACATATCCCAAGCTGCTTTGAGGCCCCAGGAGGCGGCCATTTTCACCTGCACCCACTTGACACCAACGAGCGCTATAAAGCGCGTGGGGGATCCGTGCTGCGCGGGACGCGCTAAAAGACTTGAGAGGGACTACATATCCCAAGCTGCTTTGAGGCCCCAGGAGGCGGCCATTTTCACCTGCACCCACCTGACACCAACAAGCGCTATAAAGCGCGTGGGGGCATCTCGCTGCGTGGGACGCGCTAAAAGACTTGAGAGGGACTACATATCCCAAGCTGCTTTAAAGGCCCCAGGAGGCAGCCATTTTTACCTGCACCCACTTGACACCAACGAGTGCTATAAAGTGCGCGGGGCATCTTGCTGCGAGGGATACGCACGGGCTCGTCCACGTCCGTCGGAGCCCGGAAGGGGCTGGGCTGGGCCACCCCCCTAACATTGACTATTCAAGTAGGCATCATTGATTTTAGCTCTATGCACTATTGCCAATACTGTGCCATCCCGTAGGTTGCACCATTATACTGATACTCTATAGAACGTTTTATCACCAATAACCATCCCAGATGGGTAAAAGGAAAGCAATAGAGGCTGGGGCAGGGGCTGTGCTAAAAGCTAAGCAGAAAAGACACAAGCATGCAGCTAGTAACTGCGTTATGGACAGAATTGACTCTCTTTTGGGTGAATGCAAGGACATTTTAACTACTCCTCAGGGAATCTAACAGCACTGGGGGGGAGCACTCCCCAACAAATAGGAGGGCTGGCCCAAAGAAAATTGCTGAAATCTTTGTGAAACGCGGGCAACAAGACACAGCCACTACAGGACAGGGAGAGGGCAGGAATGTTATCACCCACACTGCTCCATCTCTAGTGAAGGAGCTACCACTGGACTCTAACGATTTCATTCAGTGTAGCAACCGCTTTAACCCGCAAATTAACACCCCAGAATCACATGACGACATCGACCCAGGCATCAGGGTGGATGGGTTAGCACCCGCAAGCACATACTCAACTCACATTAATCCACAGCACATTCAATGCATACAAGATTTAAAAAAGGAAGTACTAGAACTTAAGCTCATGGTTAACTCCTTAATTGCAGTAGTAAAACAGTTAACTCTTGCAGATGACACGACCACCATGAACCTTACCCAGAGCCCAACCCTACCAGGCCCCATGACGAATCTGCCCATTCTTTCAGCACCCAGCCGTGATGGCCTCGTCCCAGTTGGTGCTAAGACTAAGAACTTACTCCAGCCTCCTTTGCACAACAGTTTAGGCGCAGGAAACACACTAGACGACCATCACAAAATCCCCAAACTCATGAGCAATACTGCCCCAAAATACTCTGCACAGCCTGCCAATAATTGGTCTGAATCAGGCAATGTAGTTCTAATGGTCAACGTCCCCAAATTAAACACATTGACACATAAGGAAGGGGCAGACTCTATTAAAAACAAGGCAATCCATTGGATTCGCCATGTAAGAGGCTGTCGCTCTGTAATACTCGAGGACATAATCAATGTAGCAAGATGGCCAGACCCGGGAACACATTGTGACATTTTAAAACTGACACTTAAGGACGGGACCATGGTGGACAATTTGGTGGCCCTAGATGCAAGAACAAGCCCACCTGCACATTCGCGGATCCAGTTCAAATACCCTAGGCCACCTACACACTACGGGGATCGTCCGAGCTACGGCCCAGCAAAAAATGTATCCACACTTGGTGAGAACGATTGACTTAAAGCTTCATCCAAAACCTATGCTGAAATACCACGCAGCCAACTAATATCATTCACCCCCAGGTCTGCTGCAATCCCTAACACTGCCAGTGCAAGTATTCTTCCTCCCATTCATGATATATTCCCCAAGACCTTTGGCAGTTCACTGTGCAAATATGACAATACTGCATCTTTTATCTTGCAGGAATACTACCCACCAAATCAAGAACCGATAGCTAAGCCTGCAAGCACTTCCCCCACCAGGGCCAGGCCAGCTCCACTAGAGGAACATCACCACTCACCCCAGGTCTCACTGACCAATATGGGTAATGATCCACTTCTTCCGACTCAACCACACCTGCCAAATCAACCTCTGGCAGCTAATCATGCAAATACCAGGCATCTAGACAGGATAGCTCAACCGCTCACTGGGGTACGACTTGTCTCATGGAACGTGGCAGGTTTGAAATCTATCCTCCCTCTTCCATACTTCACCTCTTTTATTGATGAACATGACATATGTCTTCTTCAAGAGACATGGTCAACCGATCCACTTTTTCGAACAGGCTATTCAAACTTCCATATCCCTGCCGTGCCTAGTACTAGAGGCAGGCCTTCAGGGGGCTTGACCTTTTGGATCAGAACATCACTTAACTGTCATATATAACAGCTACCCACGACTCTCCCGACCTGTTAGGTCTTCGTTTATCATTTGGGCCTGACACTGTTGTGAACATTTTCAATATCTACACCGAGGGGTCAGGGGGGGTCAAGTCTCCAAAACCCTTTGTGACCTGGCAGCCCTTTTGCAAAACTGCCCCCGCCATCATAAAAGCATTGTGGCAGGTGACTTTAATGTCACATTCGAACCTCTGGAGTGGGATGATCTCAAGTCCACAGATGAGGAGGATCGAGCTTGGTCTATCCAAGCCCTGTCCATTCCACCCATGAAGAGATGGACGCAGGTTGCTGTCCAAGTTAAGTCACTGACCATGGAATTTGGGCTCAAGGCGTTAAATGGCAGAACCAAATCAGACACCAAATGCCATCACACATTCAACAAAACCAACCACACCAGCAGAATCGACTACTGTCTATTCAACATAAGATTATGGCCCCTAATCATCGATATGACGATTGTTGAAAGAACTGAAAGTGATCATAATCCTCTCTCTGTTCACACGTTAGCTTTGGGCGACCTCGCCCATGATTAACTCCTCAGTAGCAGCACCAGAGGGTATCAGCCTGGCTAACGACAAATGACACCTAAAGTGGGACAAGATTGTGGCTCGGCCCGCACTCATCAACACAGCCAATAACACCCTAAAGACTACATTAATGAACCTAGAGGTGGGTCCCGCAATCCCCTATAAGGAAATAAGCTTAATCCACACCTCATGCTTCAGGGATATCGCAGCCCACTTCTTAGTATCCCCAGCCCATGATGGCAAGAGACCCATAGGTAGGCACCGCTGGTTCAATAAAATGTGTCGGTTCCTGAATAAGCACTTAATCCCAGCTATTAAATCCAAGGATGCCACTGCCACCCGCCAAGCTAGAAAGTCCTACAAGTCAGCCATACGTAAAGCCAAGCGTGACCAAGATGACAAGTGATGGACAGCACTTACTGACGCTGTCCGCAAGAGGAACTGTAGTCTGTTCTGGTCCCTGGCCGCGCGAGGCCCAGAACGCAGTGGATTGGACATTACAACTAACATTGCCCCGAGGGACTGGGTAGATCATTTTAGCAGGCTGTACTCCCATGACCATGATAGCCCCACTCCTGTCCGCATGGACCCCTGCTTAAATACTTCTTTAGCACCCACCACTGAAGTACCCCAGTTGTTCTCTCAAAGTGACATAACTTACTCCCTAGGCACCATAAAACGCGGCAGGGCGCCTTGCTCGGATGGTGTCCCAGCAGACCTGTTCTCAACCGACATAGCATTATGGTCAAGATACCTCACCCTCATAGCGAACGCTATAGCATCTGGGGCGCCTACCCCAGAGTCCTGGAAAGGGTCTATTGTTATCCCAATGTTTAAAAAAGGGCGACAGATCATTTCCCTGCAACTATAGACCAATTAGTCTAATTGACTGTGTGCAAAAAGTTTTCTGCCACTGCCTCTTGGGAAAGATCGAAGACTGGATGACCGAACATGATTTCCTTAGTCCTCTCCAAGCTGGTTTCCCGAAGAAAATATCTACCACTGATCAAGCCCTCAGGTTCCTATTTCTATACTGGAAAACAGTGCTTATTGGCAAAGGGAGCCTTTATGTGGCTTTTGTGGATCTAAAGTCTGCTTTTGACCTAGTACCTAGCAACAAGCTATGGGACACTCTCTCCCGAATGGGAATCCCGGAGCATATCCTAGCAATATTGATACAGCTCCACGAGGACAACTACGCACGAGTTAGGTGGGACAACAAGGGTCAACTAACTGATAGAATCCATGTATCAAGGGGTGTGCGGCAAGGGTGTGTCCTCGCCCCGACCCTCTTCTCTCTGTATATCAATGAAATCGTCCCTTCCCTGCTTAGAGTGGAGGCTGATGCACCATCACTTGGCACACAAAAAATCCCTGTCTTGCTCTTTGTAGATGATACTCTCTTGATTTCCAAGACACCTAGTGGACTAAGGAAACTCCTAACGTGTTTTGAGAAATTCTGCTCAACGCGGGGACTTGAAATCAATGCCTCTAAAACAAAACTAATGACCCTTAATCCCCATAGATCTTTTAGAGGGAAGTTTACACTAGAGGGCACCATATTTGAGAAGGTGGCCATTGTTAGCTACCTGGGTATAACATTGACTGACAACATGTCTTGGAAATCAAACATAAGAAGGCAAGCCTTAAAACTATAGCAAACAACAGGGGTACTATCAAAAAACTTTCACCTCTCACACACAAAACCAATTCGCCCAGCAATACAGATATACGAAGCCCAGGCTGTGACCTCAGCTCTTTATGGGGCCGAACTATGGGGTTATACTAAAATCCAAGACATAACCATCGCAGAGAACAACTTCCTGAGAAACCTTGTGTCCCTTCCACCAAGCACTCCACTGTTCCCCCTTTTTAAGGATCTTGGCATAAAACGCATCGGTCATTAAGCCCGCCTATGCCCGCTGCTGTACTGGCAGCGTCTCTGGACTACTCCAGAGCTTGAAACCTTTACTGAAGCCCTGCAGCTCATTTTAAAAGCTGATCATCTTCACAGAATCCCCTGGCTACGATACATCAAGGGGTCATTCTACTCACTTGGGTTCAGTGAACTCTGGAATTCACCAACCACCTCCGTCTTTCCCTCGAAAAGCGAATTAAAGAAACTATATTGGCAAATGGCAGATCACGAAGATATAGGGTTTGCACTTCACACTACATTATCCTGTGACTTTGTTAACTTAAAAGAGACATCCAAGTATGAGGCTTTTTGGGACATAATCACGGTCCCAAGGGAAAGGAAACTGTCGTTTCAGCTCCGCATTGGAACATTACCATTAAGACTTTTCACCAGCCGCTGGTCACACAATGAATCAACCGCCTGTCCAGCCTGCAAAGCCCCCGTCGAGAATCTCCCTCACGTCCTTTTTGTCTGCCCGGCGTACACCACCTCACGTAGGAAATGGCTGGCCCCGGCATGTAGACTGCTGGGCGTCCGCAGCTCTGAAATAGCCCTGCGAATCCTCAGATCAGACACTAGGCCAACGCTAGTGATCGCCATTGCCAAGTTCCTCGGAGCTAGCTGGTTTGTCAGAGGGAAATTCTTATCTGTTTAATGATTCCAACTAAACTGTCCCTTTGCACTATGTGAGTGTATTTTATCTTTATTCAATTTTTATCATTTTATGTATTGTTATATTTATTACCTTGTGTATTTATTTGTATTTATTGCTGCTATGTGCTTTTATGGCTCTTGTAGCCGAAATAAAGTTTCTTTGACTGACTCAGGTTTTGTTAGTGTGGCACATTATCCGGATGATTGTTTCATTGTAAGTTGACGAAGAAAAAATTGCTACAACATTTGAGGATCTATTAAAGGACTTGATTGTTTTGTTGGAAAACATGCTGAAAAAGAAAAAGGTATGTGTGCCTATGTCTATATAGGTGTTGCTTGGCTACTGGAAATTTGCCTGCCATGCACAGAGGGCTTGCACGAGTTTAGGCAGGCCTTTGGGGTTGACTTTGGCCAGGCAGTTGTTGCTGCCTGGAAGAGGGAGATTGTCAGAATGAGTAGAAACCAGATTTGAGAATGTGGTTGACATTTTTTTAAGGCACTTCATTGGTGTGAATCTGTAGAATTTGTGGAATGATACAAAGTGGAGTACACATGTTTATTCTGATACAACAAGAGGGATGGACTTCAGTTTATATTGTCAAGGGAAATGGTGTGCACCACGGTGGGCATCTGAGTGGAAAGCAAAGCGACTCAGTATTTTTTTCTTGATTTGTGCCCTTGGTTGTGGTGTTGGTTTTGTGGGGCAGGTTCTTCCGGGAAGTGTTGTTCAATTTCGACATCAGGATGGACAGTTGCTGAGAGTCTTTGTTCTGAAAAACCTACCTTTCAATATTGTGTTTAGAGCATGTCATGGGACGGGAGTGGATAATGAAATCGCTGTTGCGTTACCTCATTCTCAGAGGAGGAGGTTCCATATCATGGCGCCAGAAGTGGATTTACACTACACGGAAATGCCAGATTTGTGGCAAATGTGCCGGTGAGCATAGTACCATTAATTGCTTAGTCTTTGGCTCCTTCTACACTAAAAGCATATTGTCAAACTTGGCTGAAGTTTGTGATGTCTGGTCGTAGTGTCACAAGTAAGACATTTGGGGGGTCATTCTGACCCCGGCGGTCGGGGCCAGGGTCGGCGGGAGCACCGCCGACAGACCGGCGGTGCCCCGCAGGGCATTCTGACCATGGCGGTTCGGCCGCGGTCAGACAAGGCAAACCGGCGGTCTCCCACCGGTTTTCCGCTGCCCTACAGAATCCTCCATGGCTGCGGAGCGCGCTCCGCAGCCATGGGGATTCTGACACCCCCTACCGCCATCCTGTTCCTGGCGGGTCTCCCGCCAGGAACAGGATAGCGGTAGGGGGTGCCGCAGGGCCCCTGGGGGCCCCTGCAGTGCCCATGCCCATGGCATGGGCACTGCAGGGGCCCCCGTAAGAGGGCCCCACAAAGTATTTCAGTGTCTGCTATGCAGACACTGAAATATGCGACGGGTGCCACTGCACCCATCGCACCTTCCCACTACGCCGGCTCAATTCTGAGTCCTCGTGGGAAGGTTGATTTGCCCTGGGCTGGCGGGCGGCCTTTTGGAGGCCGCCCGCCAGCCCAGGGCAAATCCCAAAATACCCTCAGCGGTCTTTAGACCGCGGAGCGGTATTTTGGTGGGGGAACTTCGGCGGGCGGCCTCCGCCGCCCGGCGAAGTTAGAATCAGGCCCTTGGTCTGCAGTACAGTGGCATGAGGATGTTTTGAATTTCATTTTGAGTTTAATTTGTCAGCTGTTACAATATCAAACGAGCTGGCAGGGGCTACGTTTTAATGAAAACCTTTTTGAGGATATGAACCATCAGCAGGTAAGATTGGGTGGAGGATTATAGAGGATTGGGTAAGAATGGGCTTGTAAGACACACAAGTACAGAGACCAATAACAGTACAGTTATTGGAGTGCTTAGTTGGAGTTCTACCAGACATTTGTGTTGATGGTAATAAAGTGGTTTTGTTCTCTTTCTTAATGTTGTGATTTTTTAAATGAATTTTCGAGTTTCAGAATTATTAGTTTGGAGAGAAGGGGGGGCTATGGTGATCAGAAGTGAGGGAGACATCAAGGGTGGGGGAAATTTGGTTGTGATGGGGTAAACTGACCAGACGATAATGGGTATGTTGATCTAGTTGCTCAGGTACGTATAGGTACGTTTCTCGGGTGGCATGGCGCCAACGTGGCGAGCTTACAGATGGAAGTGCTTTTACAAATAGGGGGTAGTATTTATACATTAGAATGGGAAGAAGCTGTCCAGTTTCTGGGTGTTGCGGATGGCACTAACCAGGTCAGAATTCCCAAGCAGTGACAGTTTATATAAGATCTATGAAAAAACAGATTGGCTGGTAAACTGATATTTGTGACATTTTTTAATATAGTTTTTTTTTGTCTAGATGGCCCCACTTTCGGCCACAGTGTCAGTTTGAAAAAGTGGCCATTTGTTCACTAAATGGGCAGCAAGAAAAGTGGGGAACAGGAGAAAGGGCCTTGGGCTTGGTTTTAATGATTGTAAGGTACAGGTTGCATAGTGTGGTATTGCTGGAATGTGCTGGAGGCCATAGTTACAGGGATGGATTTGTTTAAAGGTAGAGAGTTTTTCTTATGTTTTGGTTATTCACCTTGATAAAAATTACCTTGTGCTGCTGAGGATTTGTCATTATTGAAGAACATGAAAAATAATTTTGCAAGAGCTTACATGGATGTGGTTGGTACAGCCATTGTGTGGAATGAGTTGATTCCCGGAGGAGTGCGGAGGGAAGTGCTCCAACACTCAGCAATACACTGAACTCGTAGGAATGTTAAATCTGAGATGAACAACTTTTGTAGAACAGGTGCTGGCGGAGTTAGATGCTGGGAAATTCCTTTTGCAGATGTCTAGTATTTCAGGGAAGCTGGAGTACACTTGTCTGCGATGAGTATTACGTGATATTGTGTGATACACTTTTGCCATTGTTGGAAACTCGTGAGAGCAGGAGGGGCAGAAAAGTACTTTTCTGGGTGGCAGGTTGATAGGTTTTCAGTTGGAGCTTATACATGTTTATTGGTTTTGCTACTGATCATACCCTGCACCTCAAGGGAGGGAAAGCCATTTGGAGGTGTTGTGGTGTTATGTTGTGGTTCTGTTTTAAGACATAATTGGCTTTGATAGGTCTGGCCATTGGGCCTGATTTAAAAATGGATGTCTGAAAGGGTGTTAGAGTGGGAGATTGTTACAGAGTTATATTTAGGTCAAAGTCTGTTGTGGGAGTATCTGTGCGAATTTTGTGGCCAAGATAAACCTGATATAAGCTGAGTTTGATGCAATAGGCACTTGTCACAATAAAGCTGTCTTTTCAACACATAAAAATGGAGTGATTCTTCGTGTAGCATGATCTGGACCAATGGAGTATGGGGGAAGGCAATGTTTGGAGCTCTTTCCACCATCACTCTGCCTTTTTGTGAGAGTGGTGAGGGCAAATGGAGATTAGTAAGTGTTTGGGGGGTTGTGTTAGTTTAGGGTGAGGGGTTAGCTGCTGGGTTCATCCTTCCTGCTAGTTACGGAAAATATTGTCCAAAAATGTTTGTTCCCCTACCCCATAAGTTGGTAGGAAGATTGTATTGTAGAGAAGTGTAAAGTTGCAACTAAGGAATAGATTGTGTTTCAGAAGAATTTGGGAAACTATGGTTAATGTGGTCAATGTTTAGTGGCAGTTGGAAAGTTTTTAGTTGTAGGTTAAAAGCATTGGTTGGTCGTACAACCGGTCGGCATTCCAGCTCAAAGAGAGGAAAGGAGTATGGGGTTGGGGCATCTGTGCTGGAATTATGTGTTAAAGCACAATTGGTTTTGACAGGTTTTGACCTTTAGTCCTAATTTATGAATGTACATTTAATTTGGGATCTGTCACAGAGTTACTCTTAGGTCAAAGTTTGTAGGGGTGATGCATAGTGTGGGTGTTTGCTGGTCTGTGAGGCACTTGCAGGGAACTGTTGCCTGCCCTTCATTTTTTGCTTGCTTCACCAGCCCCTCTCACCCACCCTCCATTTTCACTGACTAACCCAGCCCCTCTCACCCTCCCTCCATTGTAAGCTTGCTTCCCCATCCCTTACCATCCACCCTTTGATGTCAGTCTGCTTCACCATCCTTACCCGCCTACACTCCGATGTTTGTTTGTTTCCCCATCACCTCTCGTGTGTCCTGTCCCCCACCTGCATCCTTCGTTCCTGCTCTCCCACCATGTTGTTTAAATACCCAACCCACACTCCCTTTTCTTTGTTTTTTTTTCCTTAAAAAACAAGGATATCAGTGCTGGCTGAGTGAAAGTGGCGTTTTAGAAATTATTTTTAATGGCTAAAAACCATTGCCAATAGCTCTCATGGACAAGAGCCACTGGCTTTGTCACAGTTTGTTGTTAAATGGTATTCTTTGAGAAGATAGGGGTATGGTATATGGAAATCTCTGTCTTCTGTGTCTGAGCTTCCTGTCAGGCTTACACTAAACACAACCATCAATGGTGGCACAGTAGGATTTATCTACTACCCTCCATTTTTACCTTATACAAACACTTTTTACACAACCACCGTAGGACTAAGGAGGATCTCCATGCTTTGAGTTTGGGATCATGTTCTTTCTCTTGCCACCAGCAAAGTAAGGATAGAATTTACTGAAAAGAAGCATGGGCTGCACCTATATTTTATTTAAATTTTATTGCCAACTGTTCAGCTTAGTTGATGCTGCATTGTTTATTGTGCATCATCAATAATGGGTTGCTGTGGTTTCTTGTTGAACAGGTTTTACATTGTTTTCTTTGTATGTTGCTTGGCACCCTTGCCTTGCTTAATGTTGAATCAATAAACTGAAGTTCTAACAGAACCATCTTTTCAGTTACAAGTTCTCAGATTTGTGCATTAGTTCTGAATGTAATTATTGCCTTGTTTTCTAAATTAAATTCTAATACTCATCAGAGCAGGGTTTACATTTTTGCCAGGACTTTCCTAAACTGCAGTTGGAATTCTGTTTACTTCATTATTTGGATCATTGTCGATATCTGTTTGTGATTTTTGCTGCTGTTTTCGTAGACACATATGTACCATGTCAGACCTGATTGCACAACATTAAGTTGATACCTGCCCAGCCCCCTTAGGACTTACTCACCTGGCAAGGCCCTTTCGGACCAGGCTCCAGCTTCTCAAGGTTCACGCCTCACTTCTCTCTCTCCCTCTCTCTCTCCCTCCCTATCTCCCTCTCACCCTCTCTTCTCCTTTGAATTAGTCTAGCTTAGGCACTCGTGCCATCTCTCTTCACCCACCCAGTACTCTTTCTTGATTTGACCTTTTCTAGCTGCCCTTTGCTGAGTTTTGCCCTTGTTTGTGCCTCATTTTTTTTTGTTGACCCTTGTTTACTCTTTCTTGACCTTACTTCTGGGCCTCGTTTCTCTCTTTTATTTTACACTAGTTCTGTGCTCTCTTCTCTTTTTTTGACTCTGTATTTTTTCTCTTTATTTTCAACCTTCTGCGTGCCATTTTTTGAACCCATTTTGCTTTGTGCCTCTAGCTCTGTTGTGCCAGTTTTTATTTTTTGCATCTTGATCCGTTTTCATGCACTTCCTCCCCCAAAGCTCCTTACCTGTTTCCCACTCCCTGATATCGTGCACTTTCACTTCCCTCACAGTCCCAGCCACTGGCCTCTGCACTTCTCCCCATCCAGCATCTACTTAATAGCGTCAATGTATTCTGGATCACACCCAGTGCCTGGAACCCTGGTTTTCTGATTACTCATTGCTACCCCACCATGTTCCTATATGCTCTCAATCTCAACACTGCTGCACCCTTTTTGTTTTTTTCTGGCTCTTGCTGTGTGTTGTGCCCATTTCTTGTGCCCTTTCTCCATTTTCCTATGCTTTCTCTTTCTAGCACTCCCTACCTATTTCCTGTTCCCCGATCTCATGCTCTCATGCTTCTCTCCTTCCGCATCCATCACCCTCTGTGCTCTTCCCACTTCCCAAATTCACTTAATGGTGGCTGTAGTGTGAACCAGCCATTAAGCAAATGTCTAGCCCCACCCCAGGGCTTAGCTGTGCTTGGCCTTCTGACCAGGTAAGGCCCTTTCAGTCCCAACACCCATTGCCTCAAGTCTCCCACCTTGCTATTCTCACTCTACTCTCTCACTCTTTTGATCTGTCTATCTACTTCCCTGAAATAAGCCTGGGTGGATTTTTTGAATTCCACCGTCAAAATCGGACGAATGGGAGGAATTAAAGATATATTCCACCACTCGATCAGTGGAATTAACCTGCACTGGTTGTTGTTTCCAAAACATGGCTGGAAGAAGGAGCAGACCCTCTATGTTTAAACGCTCCGTTTTCCCATTCTGTTTAGAAATCACTGCAGTGCATACTCCTCAGCATCCTTGCACACTCTGCAGTAATCACTGCAAAGTATTTAAGAGTGGCTAGGGGTATGCACTGCAGAGTTATATGCAGTAGCTTCTAAAATTTAGAAACAACTGCATGCCACTCAGCAGCGGCACCCTTACATACTCCGCAGTATAATCACTGCAGATTATGTAAGGGTGCTGAGTGGGGTATGGCTGCACAATTTTCTAGTGCAAAATGCATCCTCACAACCATTTTTTAATGCATGGGTGCATTTTGCACTAAGAAAATAGTGCCAGTGGCCCACTCCATCCAGTTGCAGAATTTTACTGTGATTCCAAAAATTTCCACAGAATCAAACTCTGCCAATTCTGTCCACCCCGGCACATCTGTCATCTCTCTTCAGCTGCTCTATACTATTTCTTGGCTTGGTCATTGCTCTGTGCCCTTTGCTGAGGTAAATCCTTGTTTGTGCCTCCTGTCTATGTTCTGATCCTTATTTTAGTGCTTTTAACTCTGTCATTATGCAATTTTGCACCTTGCTGCTCTCATTTGTTACACTGGTTTTGTGCATTTCTCTTACTGTTTTGACCCTGTTTTTGTGCTTTTTGTCTGTTTTTTCCTGCTCTTTGCCATTGTTTGCCTCTTGCTCTTTTGTGACTGTTGTGCTTTGGGCCTACTCTACTGTGCCAGTTGTGCTTTGTTGTGCTTGTTGTGCTCTGCTGTATCCATTTTGTTTTTTGTGCCCCATGCTCCATTTTCCTGCACTTCCTCCCACTAGCGGTCCTTACCTGTTTCCCACTTCTCAATCTCATACTCTCAGACTTTGTGGCTCCAGCTCCCTATACAGTTCCACCCACTGCCATCTGAGCTCCCTTCCCTTCCCAGGACCTACTTAATGTCACCCATCTGTGCCTGGACCATGCCCACTGTTAGAAACCCTGGTTCTTCTCCCACCCATCACTATCCTGCCATGTTCGTGTACACTGTCAATGCCCCAGCTGCTGCTTGCCCCACTGCTACTGCTCTGCACCACACAAATGTATGTGAGCATTCTCTTGCCTTCTTTCAAATTCTCATGCACTTGTCTTCCTATGCCAACCTCTCCCACAGCCACAACACTGAGTACCCGACACACTCAATCACAGAAGCCAGCCATCTGCCCACTATCATACAGACAAACCATGTTCCTCATAGCACACACTCAATACTTTTACCTCAACACCTGTTTGCACAACAAACATATCACCTAGGTCTGGTATGTGCTGCATAGCAACTCACCGGAACACTGCTTACTAATGAAAACGTGACTGAATCCTTTCTCTGCACTGGTCATCTTTACTGATAACAGAGATCACCAGGCTAGACCATCAAAATGAGCCAGAAGGAGAAGTTGCTTTTATATTCAAAGATGCCACCAGCTACACCACCTTCTCAGACACCTCCACCAGCTACCTGGAAACCTCACTTTCAGGTTTTGCATTATGCTCAATTTCTTACTGCGCGGAACCCTCCTATACAGACCACTAGGAGCCTGCAACAATTTTGCTATCATCACAGACGTCACACCCCTCATCATCTACTCCAGCACCTTTGTCTTCTTCAGAGATCTGACCATTCACCTGGAAGACTGCAGCGATCCAAACTTATGACTCTGCTGGAAAACCTCCAAAACCTCTGCCTCACTGAGCATGTCAACGGATCCACCCACACCGCTGGACACCTACGGGGCCCAATCTTCAGATTCCTAAGCAAAATCACATTCAAGAAGCCATACTGATTACCTGGACAGACCACATCCTCATCTGCTTCATCATTCCCATCCCACGCCACCGCAGACCCTTCACCACCAGACCTGCCTGCCGGTTGGAAAAATAACACAAAAGAGAACTGGACTTCCGTCCTCTAAGTACACTAGTTTGAACAAACCAGCAACCTTGTGGAAACCATTAAGAAATACAACAACAGGATTACTGCATGTGCCGACACTCTGGCTCCCATCCAAGCTTAACCTAATGGCAAGAGCAAGACCACAGGCCAATAAGTACACAGAAGAGCTCAGAATGACAAAACATCACTGCAATCAACTGGAGTGTAAGTGGACAACTAGCCTGACACAGTGGACATAGATATGTTAAAAGTTGCCCTAAGACTCCACCACAAGCTATTCAGGAACACAGAGCACAAACCTTGCATGGATCGCGTCAACTCTAGAACAAACCTGTAGCATCAAAATCTTTAATCATCGTCAAAGATTCCATCACACCTCCAGCCGCTGCCAGCAACATCACTCCCTTACAGGACCTCGGCAATAAACTCTCAGAATTCTTCTGCAACAAAATCACCTCCATAAGCAGCAACTTCAACCCTCAGCCGGACACCACTACCCTTGCAAATCAACTTACCATCAAGGCTAAAGAACAAACCCTGACCTTGTGGCCCCAATCACCATCCACAAAATTGCCTCAAGTATGAAGTTAATCCACTCTGGGCCCCATCGGAGCCCTGCCTCCACCACACCTTCACTAAAGTAGACCTTCCCAACAGCAAAGCGAAGTTCTAACATTTAGCCTAATTATATGTTAATTGATGTTGCTACCCTAAAAATCTGCCCCACCTTGCTGTTCTTAAGTAGGGCGATGCTGCTTTAGATTCTTTCCAGTGCTCAGGTTTTTAAAAAGTGTAGTCAACAGCATGTTGCTGCTTCTGATACCATATACTTTTATGTTCTTTTATCCAACCTCATCAATATTCATGAGCACCAGGTTTGCATTTGTTGACTGCGCAGAAACATAATTTTTGAGATAGGATCTTGAAGTAAATACCAACTGAAATTTGTGTTCCTTAGCGATATCAGTGTTCAGAACGAGCATCTTTTTAGTGCTCAGCACTAGCATCTTTGTGGACATTGAAGAGTGGATACCTAGAATGTCATAATGAGGTCTTATTATAGTGACACAAAAGAAGGTCATAATTTAAATACTCAAACTGAGAAGCACAAACATATTTATATCTGAATATTGTAAGAAATTGAACTGATGTAAATTTTGTAATTATTAGGGGCTGTCTTTCAGTTACTAAGCATTTTAATTAATTCCACTCTGTTACCATCACACATCTACACACTAAGGCCCTCAGTATAACCCTGGCGGTCGGTGATAAAGTGGCAGTAATTCTGCCAACAGGCTTGCGGTAAGTACTGCCAAATTATGACCATGGCGTTGAGAATTCAGATAGACAGCAACTTTACCACACTGACCGCCAAGCGAAAACAACAGCCACCATGGCAGTAGCTGCCTACAGCAAAGTGGAAGTCAAAGTTCTGCCCACCGTATTAAGACACAGCAAACCACCACCTTTTCCGGGGCAGTACCAACGACAACAAAAGCCTGGCAGAAACAGAGCTCAGAAGTCAAAGGACTCACCATTGGAAACACAGGGAACAACCACGCCGCCATGGAACCTGAGCTGCATGTCTTCCCAATGCTCTTCCACGTGCTGCTCAACCACGAACACCAACAACGGCAAAGACAACAACGGTGAGTACAGCCGCCTAGCACACAAGGGAGAGGGGAGGAAAAAGAGAGTGACACACACACGCAACACACACACCTCTAACACCATACACACAATCAGCTGCATTACCAAGACATTTGTACCCTGTACCTCAGATGAAAAATGTAAGGACAACATACATTTATCCAAAGTGAGTGTAATAAGATCAACAAAGTAGAAATAAGAAATATGCAATGTAACTGCTTTATACAAATGTACAGTTCAAGGGACACTGCCCAGTCCTCAGTGCGCGTGGGCCACAGGCCCGAAGGCTATATTCCAAGGCCCCACTTGTCACCTGCACCAACACGGAGAGAACGCTGCAGGGGCATCAGTTGGAAAATAGGCAGGCACCTCAGGGGGACTGGGTATGGGGGCACCTCAGCCGGCAGATGGAACAAGACCTCTGGTCCTGGAGGGGGCAACATGCCCTGTACTTGGTCCTGGGAAGTGCAAGGCCACAGTCTCTCAGGTGAGTGATTTGCCCACATGCTCTGGAGGGGGCAACATGCCGTGTGTTTGGTCCTGGGGAGTGCAAGGCCACAGTCTCTCAGGTGAGTGATTTGCCCACATGCTCTGGAGAGGGCAACATGCCCTTGCTCTTGATCCTGGGGAGTGCAAGGCCACAGTCTCTCAGGTGGGTGATCTGCCCACATGCTCTGGAGAAGGCAACATGCCCTGTGCTTGGTCCTGGTGAGTGCAAGGCCACAGTCTCTCAGGTGGGTGATTTGCCCACATGCTCTGGAGGGAGCAACATGCCCTCTGCTCTTGATCCTGGGGAGGCTTGGGTCAGTGAGTGTCTTACCCACTGGTTCTGGTGGAGGTATTGTGCCCTGTGCTCTTGATCCTCAGGAGGCTGGGGTCGGTGGGTGTCTTACCCACTGGTTCTGGAGGGGGCATTGTGCCCTGTCATCTTGATCCTAGGGAGTGCAAGGTCACAGTCTCTCAGTTGGGTGTCATACCCACTGGATTTGCCAGGGGCAGGCCGCACAGCAGCCCATTGAGGCAGGACTATATACCGTCCTCTGGCGGTGATGGCTGCTCAGTGGTGGACTTGGTGCTGCTGCAGCCGCTGGTGGGGGGAAGTTCCAGCCCATCCCCTGCAGTCTCAGAAAGCTGCCCACTGGTGGAGGTGGTGGTGCTGTGCTGCTGCTGGTGGTGGTGGGGAAACTCCAGCCCATCCCTTGCAGCCTCGGGTGGCTGCCCACTGGTGTAGTGCTGCTGCTGGTGGTTGGGGGAAGCTCCAGCCCATCCCCTACTGACTCGGACGGCTGCACAGCCATGGTTGGTGGTTGGGGCTCTGTCTGAGTCCCTGCCTCTGCATCCTTGCCATTCCTGGCAGCAGCTGGGGATGGCTCCTTGCCCTTCCTGCCAGCTGCTGGGGCTGGCTCCTTGCCCTTCCTGGCAGCAGCTGGGGCTAGCTCTTTGCCCTTCCTGGCAGCAGCTGGGGATGGCTTCTTGCCCTTCTGGGCAGCAGCGGGGGCAGGCACCCTTTCCTTGAGGGTACCTGCTGCAGGCTCCTTCACCCTCTGCACAGGTGCCCTGGATCCTTTCCCACCACATGTGGGTGTGGGGATTACTGGGCCAGTGGATTGGGTGGCTGAGGTGCTTGCCCGAGTTTTTGCCTCCCTGGCCAGACGTGAAGGACGGGTGAGGAGGGGTAGGGAAGAGGTCAAGTTGGGCAAAGAAAAGCTTTTTTAGGGACATTGGGGCAGGAAAGGGAGAGGGTTTGGGAGTGGAGGAAGAGGGAGTGGTTGTAGGAGGTGTCTGTCTGCTGATTTTGGGTACAGGTGCATGGGCTGGATGCTGTTGTGAGGTGGATGGCTGTTGGCTGTCTGAGTGCTTGTGTTTGTGTACTTTAGGATGGGGGACAGACAGTGGAAGAGCACACAGGGAACGTCTGCATGTCTGTTGTCGAGGTGTCTGCCAGTAAGGTGAGTGTTCTGCAAGCTGGGGTCGTGATGCTGGTAGTGGATGATGGTGTAGTGCACGCAGGTGTGAGTGTGGACGCAACCGGGAGGGAGGTGGAGGAGTAGGAGGAGGAGGAGGGGGAGACAGTGGAAATAGTGGATGTTGGTATGTCTGCATCTGGATGGTGTTTGTGTGAGTGCCTGTGGGATGATGTGTGGTGCTTGTGTTTGCCTGTGCCACTCTTGTGTGTTGTCTTGTGTGCAGGCTCGTCTGCCTGTGTGCTTGGGATAGGTTGGGGTTGAGGGGAATGGGATTGGGAAGAGGAAGTGGGAGGTGGGAGGGTGGAAACAGGGCTGCCATCAGAGAGGAGGCCAGAGCCAGGGTCGATCGCTATTGGGCCGCCAAGCCAGTGTGAATGCCCTCCAGAAAAGCATGCGTTTGTTGCATTTGGGCTGCCAGCCCCTGGATGGCATTCACAATGGGTGACTGCCCTACAGAGATGTATCTCAGGAGGTCAATAGCCTCCTCAATCAGGACAGCAAGGCTAACTGAGGCAGGGACGGAGGTGCCTGGGGCGAAGGAGATGCCCACCTTCCTGGGTGAGCAGGCAACTAGCTGAGGGGCTGCTGGGAGGGCGGTGCTGGTACAGGGGTGGCAGCTGTACCTGTAGCTGGGGTGGACAGAGAAGTGTCGGCCACCACCAGGGCGCTTCCATCAGAGGAGGTATCAGAGTCTGAACTATCCCCTCCAGTCTCCGCCATGGTGCTCCCCTCGCCCTCCATCCCACTGGTGCCCTCAACGTAGGTGGACTCTGCCTCCTGGGTCCTTTGGGATGCAGCTCTCACCGTCGCCGGTGCCTCTGCTCCTCCACTAAATGATGCTAATGCACATAAGGACAGGGTGACAAAAGAAAAAGGGGTGGGAAGAGACAAAGGATACACTTGGTCAATGGCTGCACCAACACCATCATTGGCATCCACACCACTCTCACCCACAGGGAACAGCCCTACGCACTATGCATTGCACTACCAGTTATTTTGCTAGCCACCAAGGCATGGTGAGGGGCATGCACTGCCAAATGCAGCACACCTGGGACCCACGCAGCCCTGACTAGTTGTGGATGCCTACGAGCTAGGTGGCATGATTATTCCTACAGGACCCTTGCCAACAGGGGACCTACTATGCAATGTCAGATCTGGGCTAGGGGCACCCACTGACACACATCCCCCACCCGGATACAACCCTACCATGTGTAAGTTGTAATGATAGGTACTGCACTCACCCCCTTGTGGCTTCTGTGATGCCCTCATGTGCCCATCCAGCTCAGGATAGGCCACCACCAATATACGTGCCATTAAGGGGGTCAGAGTTCGACGGGCACCCCTTCCTCGTTGGGAGGCAATCCCCAGCTGGGCCTCTGTGGTCTTCCATGCCCAGCATCTCAGGTCCTCCCACCGTTTCCGATAGTGGGTGTTCTGCCTGCCTTAGACCCCCAGGGTCCGCACGTCCTTGGCGATGGCATGCTATATACCCTTCTATTGATGGGCGCTGACCTGCAGAGGAAAAACACACAGCAAAATAGTTTCAGTCAGACAGTTCTGCCCACCATACCACCATACCTCTTCACATCACCATTTGCAAACACATGGTCCAACACACAACCAATACGTCGCCCAGAGGACATCCACCCACCCCCCTTACACAAGGCCTTCACACACCCCACTCCATGCATTCATGCCACATGAATCGTGCTCACAGTGTACTCACCTGTTGATCTGGAGGCCCATACAGCAGTCTGTACTGGGGTAGGACCCCATCCACCAGTCGCTCCAACTCCACCGAGGTGAAGGCAGGGGTCCTTTTCCCAGTCACATGGACCATGGTAGGTTCCAGGCACAGGTCACAGCAGAACATGCAGTGTAGGTCCTCTTCTGTTGAAGGTCAGGTAGCAAGTGAGGAATCAGATAGAAAATGGCGGTCACGTCCACGGCGGTGCATACCGTCACCGCCGGCGTACATCACCATTGGCCACTGTTCCTTATAGGGCCCAATGTTAACCAATGATGAGTTGCATGGCGGTTCCCGACCGCCTCCTGTAACGGCGCACAAAGTCAGCGGAATTACCTCACTTCCATCTGTCCCTCCATACAGGACAGGCGGATGCCATTTTGGGGGGGCAGGAGGGGAGGCCCTCAATAATAAATGCGTCACAGTTCAAATTTGGACATACAGGACAAATCCCACTTATTCTATACAAATTGACATCATGCATTGTACTGTTGTGGCTCCAATGTTCAGTTTGTGACTGGTTCCTCACGCCTTTGTCCCTTAGATTACTGCCGCTGTGGATGAATAGGAGATGGAGATATACCCCCATGTATAGACCCCTGGTGGACTTGGCAACAATGGAGGACAGGCACATCATTCTATAGACTTAACAGGGTCAAAATCACAGAGCTGTGTGCCAAATTGGAGCCTGACCTGATATGTGCTGTCTGTCACCCCACTGGGATCCCCCCTCTTGTGGATGTGCTATGAGTTCTCCATTTCCTGGCAACTGGTTCATTCCAAGTGACAGTGGGCTTGGCAGAAGGAATGTCACAACCAATGTTCTCAATAGTGCTGATCAGAGTGTTGTCTGCCCTGAATAACCACATGTGCAGCTGCATTGTATTTCCCCAAGTGGAGGATTTGGCCACAGTGAAGGCTGACTTCTATGCAATGCAACGTTATTGGGCCGATTGATGGAACTCATATTGCATTTGTGCCCACCATCACAATGAACAGGTGTATCGAAATCGTAAGAGTTTTCTCTCCATGAATTTACAGATGGTGGGCTTGGTGGACCAGTACATCTCCCATGTCAATGCTAAGTACCTTGGGTCGGTTCATGATGCCTTTATCCTGAGGAATAGCAGCATCCCAAATGTGATGGGCCAACTACAGAGGCACAAGGTGTGGCTAATAGGTGGGCTCTGGTTCCCATCCAATAGGTGTTGGTGTATGGGTATGGTGTTGGCCATATGGGATAGTGTGTGGCTAAATGTTGTCACTCAATATTTGCAGGTGCCTCTTGTTACCTCAACCTATCGTGGCTGCTGAACCCTGTGAGGAATGCCAAGACAAGGGCAGAAGAACGTTACAACGAGGCACATGGACTAACAAGATGGATAATCGAAAGAACCTTTGGCTTCCTGAAGGCTAGGTTCAGGTGCCTCCATCTAACAGGTGGATCCCTGTGCCTCTCACCCAAGAAGGTCTGCCAGATAATCATGGCATGCTGCATGTTGGACAATCATGCCTTGAGATGCTATGTGCCTTTTCTGCAGGAGGAGGAGGCTGGAGATGGCCGTGTGGCAGCAAAGGACCCTGTGGACAGTGAGGCTGAGGAGGTGGAGGATGAGGACAACAGAACAGGAGTGATATGACAATACTTCCAATGACACACAGGTGAGACAGTGTTACTTCACATGTTTAGCACTGGCATGCTGATATTTCCCACTTCTATGCCCATTTACTGTACCCTTTGGCAATTCATTTTACAGAAGTTGGTGCCCCACTATTGCTCTTGGTGTGATCACTGCAGCCAAATACAGGTCATTCCTATGTGCACAATTACTGTACAGTTGAATTGCAATGTTTGAACCTGGTTACGCGAATACATACTTAAAAAAAGTTACATACTCCACATGTCTATTTTTCCAAGGTTTTTTATTGAAGTGCTAAGAAGAAGAGGGGCAAGTGCAATGGGATGGGGGGATGATGGAGGAAATTCCAGGGTATTGTTCCAGTCTATTTGAAGCACAGGTGCATTTTCCATGGGGACATAAGAAGGGGAGCAATGGCAGTTCAAGGTGGACAGGGTGACAGAGTGGGACACAAGGATGACAATCAGGAAAGTCTCATTTCCTGGCAGGGGTCTTGGCAATAGTCTCTGGCTTCTGCCTGGATCGCAGGGCACATTTGCGGGGTGATTCTCCTTCTGCAGGGGAGGGATGCTGGTGGCCTGTTGGTCCTGTGGCAGGGACTCCTGTCCACTAACGGCAGTAGAGGTGGAAGGCAGTTCATATGTCTGACTAGTGGTAGGGGCCGCTGTTGTGAGACTGCCTCCCTCCTTATGTTGGCCATGTCTGCCAGCACCCCTGCAATGGAGACCAGGGTGGTGTTGATGGCCTGCAAGTCCTCCCTGATCCCCTGGTACTGTCCCTCCTGCAGCCGCCTGTTCTCCTGCACATTGTCCAGGATCTGGCCCTTCGTGTCCTGGGAATGTTGGTATGCTTCCAGGATCTCGGTGAGTGCCTGCTGGAGAGTCGGTTTCCTAGGCCTGTTTTCCCCCTGGCACACAGCAGTCCTCACAGTTACCCTGTTGTCCTGTGCCTCTGTCCCCTGAACCGTGTGTCCTGATTGTCTTGGGTATGCGGTATGGGCTGGGGTCCCTGTAGACATGGATAAATTGCTGATTGATGTGTCATGGGGACAGAGGTGTGGGTAGACTGGGAGGGTGCTGTGGTGGTGTTTCCTGATGGGGGGAGTCTCTGTGGTGGTGTGTGACTGTGCCCGGGTAACCGACTGTCCAGAGGTCCCTGATGGGCTAGGTTGGTCATCCAGATCCGGGCGACCAGAATTGCTGTCATCACTGTGGGCGTCTCTTTAGTTGGGGGACTGGATAGAGCTGGCACCGCTTCTCCGCTAACACTGGCTGGGATACCTGTGGGGATGTAAATGCTGTGTTATTGTTTTTGTGTGTGACATATTGTGCATTGGTGGGTTGCCCTATTTGTTTGCATTTGCCCTGGCAGCTTTCACTTGTGGAAGTTGGTATGTGGTCGGCTAGCTGATTCTCTCTAGTGTGCATGCTTTAGTGATTGTTGTCCATGCAGGGCTGTGAGTGGTGTCCATGCATTGGTGTGGCATGCAGGGCTTGGCATTGGGATGAGTGAGATGTGATGGTGGGGTGAGTGGGAGGTGGTGGAGTGACGGAAATGAGGGTGAGGATGGGGGTATGTGATGACATGCAGGTAGAGTGGTAGTAGTAGTATAGAGTTGACTTACCAGAGTCCAGTCCTCCTCCTTGTCCGGCCAGGCCCTCAGGATGAATGATTGCCAAGACTTGCTCCTCCCATGTTGTTAGTTGTGGGGGAGGAGGTGGGGGTCCACCGCCAGTCCTCTGTACAGCGAGTTGGTTTCTTGCTGCAATGGAACGTACCTTCCGCCGTAGGTTGTTCCACCTCTCCTGATGTCATCCCTGGTTCTTGGGTGCTGTCCCACGACGCTGACCCTGTCCCCGATTCTCTGCCATAGCTCCATTTTCCTAGCTATCAATATCTGCTGCACCTGTGGTCCAAATAGCTGTGGCTCTAACCTGATGATTCCCTCCACCATGAGCCTTAGCTCCTCTTCTGAGAATTGGGGGTGTCTTTGTGGTGCCAAGGTTGTTCTGTAAGGTGTGTAGGTGAGGGTGTGTAGAGTACTGTGTTGGGGTGTGTGATGTGGGGTGCATGAGTGGTGTATAGGTGTGAGTGGTATGTGGCTCTGGTTGTGTGAGTGCTTTTGCTGTCTCTCTCTGTTGGCAATTATTTGTACTCATAAAGGGTTGTGGGTAATGTGGGCATATGTTTTATAGTGGTGTGGGTGTGGTGTGTGTATGGGTGTCAGGTGTGTTTTGTTTGAATTGTCCAATGTGGTGTTGTATTGTATGTGTGTGTGTATTTTGAGCGTGGCGGTATGTACCGCCAATGGTTTACCGCGGTTAAATGTCCACTGTGGTTATTCGTGGGTCCTAATGTGATGGGCGTTGTTCTGCTGGCGTCACAATGTGGGTTTTGATACTGCCAGTTTATCACTGACCTTTCGTGTGGCGAACTTGTCTGTGTGGCTGAATACTGACGGATTGGTGTGTGTCATAATATAGTGAACAGATATCCGCAGCTGCGGCGGTATGTTGGCGGCAGTCAGCATGGCAGTAAGTGGGATTTCCATCAAAGTCATAATGAGGGCCTAATTATGTTCTTTCCCCCCCCATTGTTATTTAAAAAAAAATTAGGTAATGAACATCTGCTGAGGACAAGCTTTGACTGCTATTACATTTACTGTACATTCTCCGTGGTGTAAGTATCTTTTAGGTTCAAATAACGTATGTAAGGCTACATGAACGAAAGTTTTGCAAGTCGCAAATTGGTCGCAGCGCGATTTGCGACCGCGGAAAAAGCAAAATGGTATGTTCCAATGCCATTTCGGAGTCCCAAATAGCGATTCAACCTATTACCGACTCAAAAAATGTGCGACTAGAGATTGCGATTCGCAATTAAGAAATCGCAATATGCGAGTTGCAAACCGCATGTACAACGAGTCTCAAATTGCAAATAGTTGCAAAAAGCCTGTTTTGCACACCCAGATTAGCACTGATTCCAAATAGGTGGTAAGCAGAACCAAAGTATAAAAGCAGACCCAGAAGGCATCTTGGTTTCTCTAAATGGCTGCATTCTACGTGATTGCATGGAGGAGTAGAGGCCTATGCTGCCCAGCAGAGGAGGAGGAGGCGGAGACAGGAGTGGATATCCAGAACCAGGCAGACAATATTTCAATAAACTGAGGAGGAAATATGTGACAAATACAGACTGAGCAGCACAGTTATCTTAGAGATTATGGAACTGCTGAAACCTCAGCTAGAATGCCAGACCTTGCGCATTTGCTCCATCCCCACACATGTGCAAGTACTCTGCTCACTCCACCTCTTGGCCTCGGGTAGTTACCAGGGGTTGATTGTTGTTGCTGGTAGGGTGTCCCAAAGTGCCCTGTCACGAATCTTTAGACGGTTCTTAGATGTCATACTCGCACACATGTCCAGATACATATGCTTTCCCAGGAATGAGGAGGAAATACACAACACCAAATTGGACTTCTACAGAATTGCAAACTTTCCTGATGTAATAGGGTGAGTGAATGGGACACATACACCCATTTGCCCACCTGCAAATCTGGAATATGTGTTCCGCAATAGGAAATGTACTAACTCACTCAACATCCAGGTGGTATGTGATGCCCATAATGTCATAACTGATAAAGTGGCTAAATTTCCAGGGAGCACACATGATGCATACATATTCAGGCACAGTGGGATACACAAACATCTAGAACGTGGGGAGTTTGGTGAAGGACATTTATTAGGTACTGTGTAGTACACACCAATGTGTTAAATACATGTCACTGCATAACCGCGTGAAGCCATGCTCATAGCTGCTGTTTTCTTACACAGGTGACCGTGCATATGCTCTGAGGCCATGGATACTCACCCCATACCTAACACCTGCCAATCAGAATGAGAGGCACTACAACACTGGACATCGGCGAACCAGAACCGTCATTGAGACAACCTTTGGCATGTTGAAGTCACGTTTTCCATGCCTGTACAAAATTGGAGGGGCACTCCAGTATGCCTCAGAGACTGCATGCAAGATTGTGGCGACATGTGCCATCCTACACAACATAGCAACCAGACGTGGACTACATCACACTCTAGATGACACAGATTCGAAGGATGAGGAGCAAGTGCCACCACGACGACAGCCTGGGGATGGTAGCATCGCAATGGAGGGCAGATGGAGATGGGACCACATTGCAACTCACTACTTTGACAGATAGGTGGCAACCTTTACAGCATTGTGTAACGAGCAAAAATAACGTAAAATGTACCACCGTCTGACACATTTACATCATGTGCCTCAGGCAAATCCCAGATAAGCAAAATCACACCCTCCTGTAACAAAGCCCATCATGGCCTGATCCTGGTTGGTCCCCTGATGTTTGGGGGGCACTGCTACTCCGCAGGATGCGTGCATCTGAGGCAGAAACGCTGCTCACGCTGGAGAGGTCCTCACATCCTCAGGAGTATCGCCAATGCCCCTTGCTGTCTGGGTGGTCTGTATTAGGTCCACTGCATGACTGATGCACCCTAGTCCCCTTGCTACATCTCCGTTGTTGTTCATGGTAGAGAATTGTGATTCAGCAAATCCCTGTGAGAGGGTCTGTTGCAGTCTGTGCAGGCTCGTGTTCATTAACCGCATACGTTTATTTTGCAGGCGGTGACTTCTCAGTAAGGATGCCTCCAGTCCTAGGAATTGTTCACCTGTGACATCTTCCTCACCTGCTGACTGTGTTTGACGTCGCTGTCTCCGCCCAGACCCAGCTGATCTATGTGGCCGACTAACACTCATCTGTGGTCCCTGAATCAGGTTGCCTGTTTCAGTGACCACATCTGTCTCCTCAGTGGTCTCACGTGCCTGGTGGACATGTGGTGTGGTCATGCCCTCTCCTGCAGATACACTGGCCACTTCATCTGCTGTGATGGTGGCATCTCCCTGAACACTAGGGTCATCGGTGGGTACTTGTGAGAGACCTGTGGGACACAGGGGATACACTGTCAGTGCCTCTCATATGTGTGGTGTAGCAAAAGAAATATTCCTCAAAAGTTGGACTACTGTACTACATTTCCCATAATGCATTGTTTTGTAGGTTGCAATATAGGCATGAAACAAATTTGGATGATGCATGCTTTTGTGTACTGTGGTTTTGTGCATGGTTTATTGAATGGTGTAAATAAGTGAGATTTGCTACTTACTTTTGGATGTTCCTGGTGCTGAATTGTCCAGGTCCCCAATTCCTATGACAGCCTTCAGCTCCTGTGTGGTCTCCACCATGCTTTCAATGACTGTAGGAGGTGGTACTGTGGATGGTCCAGCCAGATCTTCTTCTTCTGTGTGTCAGGGACACTCGTTGCCGCCTTGCAAACAGGACCTCATGGTGCAGGCAGCATTCCTCAGTCAGGACCTCCAGCTCCTTATCAGAAAATGTCAGTTTCCTCTTCCTCCCCACAGTGGGTGTCTCCTTGGTCTGAGCTGACATAGCTGCAGTTGCTCCTCTCAGCTGGATGTGCCTCTGCTGTCTGTGGTGGGTAGACTCCTCCCAGTTCCATGGGGGGTACTTCCTGGTTCTGATGTCATCACTCAGAACCAGGAAGTGTGTTTTCTTCGTTTTTTTTGCCACCCGCTCACAAATTGCGACACAGTCGCAATATGCGACTCTGGGCCACACCCATGTGCAATTTGCGAAATCGTGGAAATGGTTGGTCTAAGCAGCCTGGTTCGGTGATCAGACAGGGAGGGTGAGCCTGTACACATTCTCCATCCGGCTGTGCAATACAGCCGGGTGGGGAAATTCTAAGTCCGCATGTCTGTCTGGCCTAATACGGCGGCCAAGCCATCATGTACACTTATGGTGCACATACCTCTCCTCCCTGTGATACAGTCCAGCCACACCCTGCCATAACCTGGCTCCGGATTAAAAAATAAAATGATAACAACATTGCGTTATTATTATTTTATTTTTCCTTTTTTGCACTGCTCAGAGCAGTGGGGTTTAGCGCGTCTAAATTTATTTGGCTACTTATCATTAGTTGATAAGGGGACATGTTAGAGGTTCGGTAAACCTTTTGACTGGGCTTAGAGTAGTTCCCACCATAAGGCTCAGTTCCAATTCAAATCAATAACAATACCAATCAATGACATCAACAAACTTGGGAGTCAGTAATTTCCACACACCATGAACCCTTGGCCATGAACAACCACACATTTATGTAAAAGTTAGAATGTTTATTTCCCTATATTAACAATGCTAATATCACAAAACAGTCTCAAAATCAAATGAAAAGCATAGAGAAACAATACTGATTGGCCAAATGTTTTAAAGAATCGCAATTTAAACAAAGCTTGGACCACTACACATTCTAAAGTTACAGTACAAATCAATAGCAAGAATATCTGTGCAATAGAAATGGCATACATTTAGATTTAGCAAAGAAAAGACATTGACTGTTATTAGTATGTACCAGCCAACAATCAGTGAGTATCCAAACTAATCTTCTAATTAGAATAGCATGCTTGGGATTCATGCAAAACAATTTAGTCAACACAAATTTGTAAAATAATGTAACTATGGACCAATCAAAATTAGTGGTTGGCACCTAAGGACTAAAGCAAATAGATATAGCAAACAGAAACATCGTCTTATACCTTGCCTCAGTATGTTTGGCAAGCTGTGACTATCTTCGCCAATTGGACATCTGTTCAGTCAGCAAAGCATCGGAATTCAGCATTAAAGTTCAAGATAGGAATGTCTCAAGAAAGGACATAACAGAATGTCACTCTTCAGCAACAAAGTTAGAAAAAGTTAAGCTTTTGGAACGGTCAAGAAAGTTAATGGGCAATGGCTTCTCTCCTCCCGTGTAGTCTGGCTAAGTTATATTCCCTAAAGCTACTTTCCATGTTGCCATTGGTCAAAGAATAATACGTTTACATTTAGTCCAATGAAAGTAGAACCTCAAATCTAAGAATTTCACATGCCAATGATTAGCTGCTCTTCTCCTTTTCCCATCATTGTGCTCATCAGGTAACAGAATTGTATTGGCTTATACTCCAGTCAGTGCTTCCATTGTTAGCTCCTGGGAACCTCGCCTTTACCCACACTACGTTTTGCAATGTGTCCTTAGCTAGTACAACATTTTCAAGCAGTTCTCATGGGAAATAAATGTTTGCTATTATCCTTCGGTCAACGCAATGGAAAATTACAATTTAATTTCCTGAGCAGCCATTTTATGATTCATCTAAACAATGCAAGTTGACCGTTGGCAATGCAACTAGGCCAAAGACCTTGCAAAATTAAGGCCTATTATTAATAAAGCAAATACATAATACATGACCATTAATATGGCATATTACTATGTTAATCCAAACATGAGCACTATATTTTACAGTAATAAGCTGCTAATAAGTACACTTCGTTATTATTGATGGTCACTCAAGTAGGCAAATTCTCAGACTCGTGTTTTATTTTTCTACATTAACTCATTTTCTATGCAGATTTAAAATTCAGAATACATGAATATTCATTAGTAAAATTTCAGCATTAACAATCCCTCCTCTGATGTCTAAATCTGTCATCACACTTAAATCTTCCCACAGACATTTTTGCTTCAGTTAAAATTTGTAATCTTCAGTCCCTTTTTTAATTTTCCCAAAACAAACTTTCCCTTTTCATTTCTTCCCTCCTCTGATCATTTTTCAGTTTCTTTGTTTTAATCACATGATACAATGTACATATTCCCCATGCTCCAATTATGCAAATCACAATAGTCAATATCCCTTGTATTATTTTCGATATTATTCCTTTCCCAATGTTGCTGAGCCAATTTCCCACTGAAGAAAATCCTTTGCCAACTTTCTCCCAAACATCTGTAAAGAATCAGAAAATTGAAGAGAAAAATAATAACTATGCAGCAAAATCAAAAACAAAATCTTCAATCTTCTTTCAGCAATTATTTACAGCTTTCAGTCTTATTTCCAGAATCCTTTTGTCAAAATCAGTAAGGTTGTCAAAATCGGTCTAGCAGCTTGTCAAATCAGGTTATCTTGTCAAATTAGGTTATCAAAAACCTTTTCCGGTTAATTTCAGCAGTCTCTTTTTTTTCTTTGTACTTCTCTCAGCTTATAGTTTCAATAGTTCAGTTCATAGCTCCCCTTAAGGTGCCAAAATATTGGCCTGGAATGTCTCAATCAAAACAAAAAGACAAACATTCTCTTTGCATTCACTTGTTGTTGAATATGCCTATTCAGGACCAGTGTACCTTTGACTTGCAATTCTCTTTCTCTTCAACTTCCGATCTCCATTCAACTCTCCTTCACTCAGATCTTCTCTCCTTGTCGTATCTACTTCCTCCTCAATAATTGTCACTTCAATTGCTTCCTTTCTCTTTGCTTGTGACTCCGGCCACTTAGCTCCCTTCAGTGGACCTTTGGTCAATGCTCTTTTCAGTATCGAACTTCTAACTTCTCCTTGCTCTGCAGGATTTTCTTTTGAAGGACCTGCAACTGGTTCAGGAGGACTCAGACCACAGTGGTTTTGATCTGCCTCAGCTCCTTCCCCCTCTGGTTCTGTTGTTTGCTCTGTTTGTCTCTCAAGATCGTCTACTTCTGGAAGAGCCCTCCACTGACTAGACTCTCCTGCTGCCTGAATTGAGATTGGTTCGCTTTCACTTTCCTGTAGGTATTCTCCTTTGTCTCTCAAAGGAGTGGCTGAACTGCTCTCGTTTTGCTCAGACCCGGTCTCAGATCCTCTTTCTCCTCTTTCCGGCTCTGAGGATGGTCTGGTCGTTGTTGGTACTCTCAACAACTCTTCTTCATTATCCAAAGACAATGCCACTTTTCTCGTATGGCTTGCGTGGATCCAGTTCGGAACTCCAGTGCACTTCACAGCTGTGGTAGTGATCAAAACTACCTGGAAAGGGCTTTTTCACTAATTACCTCATTGTTCAAGTGACTTCCTCTATCTGATTCTAAAGAGATCAGAAACCCAAAATGTGGTATCAGTTCCCTAAGCAGTAATTTCGCTACTGTGAGGCTGTCATTTTTTTGTGTAGGATAAGCTTCAATCCAATTACTAAAGATGCAGACAATCATCAACACATATCTCAATCCTCCTCACACAGGCATCTCAATAAAATCCATCTGCCTTCTGCTGAATGTACCTCCTGCTCTTCAAATGTGGCTCAAATTGACCACTGTCCCTTTACCTGCGATTATCTGTTGGCAAATGACGCATCAATGGCAAACCGTTTCAGCAACCTGTCTAAATTTGGGATTGAACCAATTCTGCTTGATCAACCGAATCATTGCATCCCTCCCAACGTGTGCTTGACTATGATAATATCTAGCCATTTGAGTTAACAAACTGTTCAGCAGTACCAAACTAACCTCTTCTGAAATACACAGTTCATCTTGTCGTTGTACACATTTCATTTTGACCCGTGACCTTTTCTCTTCCCTATCAACATTATTTTACAGTGCTTTCAGCTCTTCCAAGGGATCTATAACATGTAATGCATAACTTGGACTTGTCTCATCTTCCTCAGGTAACAATTTCCAATTGTCTTTGAAAGATATACAGCACAATGCGCAAAACTTTGCTACTTGATCCGCATATAGGTTTCCCATTGACACAAAATCTTGTGAATTCAGATGTGCACTGCATTTCACCACAGCAATCTTTTCAGGCAATTGAATAGCTTGCAACAATTCCTGAATTCTCTCACCATTTCTTACTGGTGAACCAGAAGAGGTCAGGAAACCTCTCTGAGATCACAACTGGCCAAAATCATGCACTATCCCAAATCCATACTGCCTATCCGTTTAGATGGTCACTTTCAACTGCACAGAAACATGGCATGCTCTGCTAAGGGCTACCAGTCTTGCTAATTGTGCGGAGTATACTTCTCAAAGCCAGGACGCTTCAAGTATACCAGAAATTGTGCACACAGCCTATCCTTCTCTGAGTATTCCCGTATTGTCCCTTAGACAGGAACCATCAACAAAGATAATTTGATCATTTTCTTGCAATCATTTGTCTTTGAGATAGTCTCAGTTTTGTGCACAGATCAGTTACTTCAAGGCAACCATGATCAATATCTTTAAATTTTTCAATTTCAACATTTTCATTGGGGAGTAAGGTTGCCAGGATAAGCACTGTAAACCTTTTCAATTACACATATGGGGACCCCAGAATGCTTATTTCATAACGAGTCAGCCCGGCACCTGTTAGGTATTGCGTCTTGGTTTGTATAAGTAAAACTTCACTGGAGTGAGAGACCATTATAGTCAGGGGATGTCCCATTCCAATGCCTTCACACTGTGCAAGGCTCTGTCCAACCGTAGCAAGTAAACGCAAACAGCCTGGTAAAGCTGCTGCAACTGGGTCCAAAGTAGCTGCAAGATATGCCACTGGGTGGTTTACACAAGCATGGGCTTGAGTCAAGACAGACAAAGAAGATGTATCATGCTCATGACAGAGAAACATAAAGGATTTTGTATAGTCAGGCATTACGAAAGTCGGGGCTTTGCACAAACTTTCTCTCAATTCAGAAAATGCTTTCATACAGGCCTGATCCAACACCAGGGGATCAGTGACTTCTTTGTGGGTCAGGTTCTGAAATGGCTTTGAAATGACTGAAAAGTTGGGAATCCACTGGCGACAATAGCCTACCATCCCCAAAAACATCCTGACATCTGTTGGTGTGGCTGGGGGACTCATCTACAATATGGCTGTGACCCTTGGTGTGGATATTTTCTTAATTCCCTTCTCAATCTGGTGACCCAAATATTTCACTTCTTTCTGGCAATACTGTAATTTAGTTGGGGAAACCTTATGGCCATTCTCTCCTAAATGGTTCAGCAAGGCAATTGTGTCATATTTGCACTCTTCCTTTGTTTTCAATACAATCAACATGTCATCAATGTACTGTACCAATGTCAATTGGAAAGGCCTTTCCAATGACTCCAGGTTCTTTTTCAAGATCTGGTTGAATATGGAAGGTGATTCTGAAAACCCTTGAAAAACTCTGCACCAACAGTAGACTTGATCTAAAAATTTTAAGCAGAAGAGAAATTGACTATCATCATGAAGAGGGACAGAAAAGAATGCTTATGAAAAGTCTATAACGGTGAACCACTCAGCGTCACAGGGAATATGAAACAAGATCATGCCTGGATTAGGCACTACAGGACAAAATGGAATCACAATGTCATTTATTTTTCTCAAATCTTGAACAATTCGAACTTTCCCACAGGGCTTTCTCAATCCTATTATCGGTGAATTATATGGACTGCTCAACACTTTTTTCAAAGCCCCTTGGCTCACAAATTATGCAGTTATGCCAGTGACCTTTTCAATGATGTCCTGTGTCATGTGGTACTGGGGAATCTGGGAAAAAATTAGTTTGGTTTTACTGGTACCTTAACTGGCTCAGCTCCCTTTATCAGACCAATGTCTTTCCCTGTCAAATCCCACACTCTCTCTTTGACTGTTCCTTGTAAATCGGGTGGAAGATCCTTTACTGTGAAGACTGGAAAGAAACTAATCATAGGGTACTCCTCATTTATTATCTCACACTCTTTCTCCAGAGCTGGGACATCCTTATCATCACTGTCGGTCTCTATCTCAATTCCATCATTTGAGCAAGTAATCGAACATCTTGTTTTACACATCAAGTCTCTTCCCAGTAGGGATATGGGACTTGAATCACAGACTACGAATTTGTGTAATCCTTTAAAGTTGCCAATTTTAACCTGAACTGGTTCTGTAATTGGGTCGGTCAAATACTGATTAGCTACACCTACAATCTGGACTGTTTTTCCAGCGTGTAGCTCCTGTGTCAAACAAGAATGAAACTTTGTGACCCATTACTTTCCCCTTCACATTTAGACCTTTCTGATCTACTTCTAAAGAAGCTGCAAGCACACATTCCTCTACGTCCGAACTCTCACTCATCCAATCATTGTTTATTGCATTCTCACTGTGTAACGGGAATTAGTGTACTGTGTTATTACTCTGGGTAAACCTTTGACCTGTGACCTGTTAAGGAAGCATCACCTGCTGCTGCTCCATTGGGGCTTGAGGTATTTGGATTTGCTGTGTAGGTACCATTTAACCCTGCTGTTGCATTGGCTGTGACTGTGTCATTTGCACCTGCCTGCATGGGTTGAACATTTTGCATCTGATTCACTTTACTTTGGGAAGTTGGATTTTCACCTCTCATTCGTAGTCCTCTCATGTTTTGGAACAAATTGCTTGTTGCACAACTCCTTCCTGTACCATCATTAGATACTCCCGCTTCCAATGTCCAATCCCTCTGCAAGTGTGACATGGCAACAAACTCTTCATTCCCTGCACATCATTTGGAACCACTACAGTACCAAATCGGGACTACGGTTTCCGTTTCCAATTCTTCCACGACCTCTACCTCTCGACTGATTTTGAAATACCATATTTCCCTGCTGTTGCAGCTGCTGCAGAACATTTCCTTGCATCCCTGTTTGTGCTACTTTATTCTGCATCAATATCACCTTTTATTTCACCTTTCTCTGCTTCAACTCAATCTCGTCACTGAAGTACTTGGCATAATGCAATACCCCATCAATTGGCTGTGTTTGGCAGCAAATCAAATGGCTCTTAATCATCTGGCTAATTTCATGTCTCAATCCTTCCACAAATCTGAACACAAACTAAATCATATCTTTTGGCTCCATTGTTTCTCTGCCACTGTAATGCTTAAACGCCAGTAACAATCTCTCATAATACGCATGTATTGATTCTTTTGCTTCCTGGGCTGTCCTGTCTATTTTCTGCCAGTCAATGTTTTTGGCCGAAATTCTAATTTTCAAAAATTCAATAACTTTATAGAAATATTTTGTCACCTCGGGAGATGGTTCGCCTGTAATTGGATCTCTCTCTGGTTCTTTTGTCAGCCAATCTATGCTCCTCTTCCACTCAATCCATAAGTTTGCTGGAACTACTATCTCTAATAGGGTGTTCAAATCCTCCCACAGGCATTTTGCAAGTTTCACAAACATGTCTGTCTGCTGGTACCATTCTACGGGTTTCTCTCTCAACCTAGGATAATCGTTTGTACAGGACAGAATGTCACTTCTCCTCCAAGGGACATAGAGAAAATTCCTACCTGGACTTTCTCTCATTGGTAAGATTTTTACCGGGTCTTCGACCTGCTGCGCATTCGCAGTAAGATTTGTGGAATCCCTTTTTATAGGAGGCTGGACTGGCTTGTAGTGAGTACCAAGGGGTACTTGCACCTTGCACCAGGCCCAGTTATCCCTTATTAGTGTATAGGGTGTCTAGCAGCATAGGCTGATAGATAATGGTAGCTTAGCAGAGCAGCTTAGGCTGAACTAGGAGACGAGTGAAGCTCCTACAGTACCACTTAGTGTCATATGCACAATATCATAAGAAAACACAATACACAGTTATACTAAAAATAAAGGTACTTTATTTTTATGACAATATGCCAAAGTATCTTAGAGTGTACCCTCAGTGAGAGGATAGGAAATATACACAAGATATATGAACACAATACCAAAAATATGCAGTATAGTCTTAGAAAACAGTGCAAACAATGTATAGTTACAATAGGATGCAATGGAGACACATAGGGATAGGGGCAACACAAACCATATACTCCAAAAGTGGAATGCGAACCACGAATGGACCCCAAACCTATGTGACCTTGTAGAGGGTCGCTGGGACTATTAGAAAATAGTAAGGGTTAGAAAAATAGCCCACCCCAAGACCCTGAAAAGTGAGTGCAAAGTGCACTAAAGTTCCCCAAAGGACTTAGAAGTCGTGATAGGGGAATTCTGCAGGAAAGACACAAACCAGCAATGCAACAACGATGGATTTCCAGTCGAGGGTACCTGTGGAACAAGGGGACCAAGTCCAAAAGTCACAAGCAAGTCGGAGATGGGCAGATGCCCAGTAAATTCCAGCTGCGGGTGCAATGAAGCTGCTACTGGACTGTAGAAGCTTAGGTTTCTGCAGGAACGACAAGGGCTAGAGACTTCCCCTTTGGAGGACAGATGCCCCACGCCGTGGAGAGTCGTGCAGAAGTGTTTTCCCGCCAAAAGACTGCCAACAAGCCTTGCTAGCTGCAAATTGTGCGGTAAGGGTTTTTGGACGCTGCTGTGGCCCAGGAGGGACCAGGATGTCGCAAATTGCGTCAGGAGACAGAGGGGATGTCGGGCAAGACAAGGAGCCCTCTCAGCAGCAGGTAGCACCCAGAGAAGTGCCAGAAACAGGCACTACAAGGATGCATGAAATGGTGCTCACCCGAAGTTGCACAAAGGAGTCCCACGTCGCCAGAGAACAACTTAGGAGGTCGTGCAATGCAGGTTAGAGTGCTGTGGACCCAGGCTGGACTGTGCACAAAGGATTTCCGCCGGAAGTGCACGGAGGCCGGAGTAGATGCAAAAGTTGCGGTTCCCAGCAATGCAGTCTGGTGTGGGGAGGCAAGGACTTACCTCCACCAAACTTGGACTGAAGAGTCACTGGACTGTGGGAGTCACTTGGACAGAGTTGCTGGATTCAAGGCACCTCGCTCGTCGTGCTGAGAGGAGACCCAGGGGACCGGTGATGCAGTTCTTTGGTGCCTGCGGTTGCAGGGGGACGATTCCGTCGACCCACGGGAGATTTCTTCGGAGCTTCTAGTGCAGAGAGGAGGCAGACTACCCCCACAGCATGCACCACCAGGAAAACAGTCGAGAAGGCGGCAGGATCAGCGTTTACAGAGTTGCAGTAGTCGTCTTTGCTACTATGTTGCAGTTTTGCAGGCTTCCAGCGCGGTCAGCAGTCGATTCCTTGGCAGAAGGTGAAGAGAGAGATGCAGAGGAACTCGGATGAGCTCTGGCATTCGTTATCTAAGGAATCCCAAGAGACAGAGACCCTAAATAGCCAGAAAAGAGGGTTTGGCTACCTAGGAGAGAGGATAGGCTAGCAACACCTGAAGGAGCCTATCAGGATGAGTCTCTGATGTCACCTGGTGGCACTGGCCACTCAGAGCAGTCCAGTGTGCCAGCAGCACCTCTGTTTCCAAGATGGCAGAGGTCTGGAGCACACTGGAGGAGCTCTGGGCACCTCCCAGGGGAGGTACAGGTCAGGGGAGTGGTCACTCCCCTTTCCTTTGTCCAGTTTCGCGCCAGAGCAGGGCTAAGGGGTCCCTGAACCTCTGTAGACTGGCTTATGCAGAAATGGGCACCAAATGTGCCCATGAAAGCATTTCCAGAGGCTGTGGGAGGCTACTCCTCTCCTGCCTTCACACCATTTTCCAAAGGGAGAGAGTGTAACACCCTCTCTCAGAGGAAGTCCTTTGTTCTGCCATCCTGGGCCAGGCCTGGCTGGACCCCAGGAGGGCAGAAGCCTGTCTGAGGGGTTGGCAGCAGCAGCAGCTGCAGTGAAACCCCAGGAAAGGCAGTTTGGCAGTACCAGGGTCTGTGCTACAGACCACTGGGATCATGGGATTGTGCCAACTATGCCAGGATGGCATAGAGGGGGCAATTCCATGATCATAGACATGTTACATGGCCATATTCGGAGTTACCATTGTGAAGCTACATATAGGTAGTGACCTATATGTAGTGCACACGTGTAATGGTGTCCCCGCACTCACAAAGTCCGGGGAATTGGACCTGAACAATGTGGGGGCACCTTGGCTAGTGCCAGGGTGCCCTCACACTAAGTAACTTTGCACCTAACCTTTACCAGGTAAAGGTTAGACATATAGGTGACTTATAAGTTACTTAAGTGCAGTATAAAATGGCTGTGAAATAACGTGGACGTTATTTCACTCAGGCTGCAGTGGCAGGCCTGTGTAAGAATTGTCAGAGCTCCCTATGGGTGGCAAAAGAAATGCTGCAGCCCATAGGGATCTCCTGGAACCCCAATACCCTGGGTACCTCAGTACCATATACTAGGGAATTATAAGGGTGTTCCAGTAAGCCAATGTTAATTGGTAAAATTGGTCACTAACCTGTTAGTGACAATTTGAAAGAAATGAGAGAGCATAACCACTGAGGTTCTGATTAGCAGAGCCTCAGTGAGACAGTTAGGCACCACACAGGGAACACATACATATAGGCCACAAACTTATGAGCACTGGGGTCCTGACTAGCAGGGTCCCAGTGACACATAACAAACATACTGAAAACATAGGGTTTTCACTATGAGCACTGGGTCCTGGCAAGCAGGATGCCAGTGAGACAGTGAAAACACCCTGACATACACTCACAAACAGGCCCAAAGTGGGGGTAACAAGGCTAGAAAGAGGCTACTTTCTCACACTTTTCTTCTTATCTCTCTTCTTCACCAATCTGCCTTCCCATTTGTCTAATGCTCCCCAGGTCTGGACACTTTGAAGTAACTCCCTAAGGTGTGCCTTCATTCCTGCAGATCTCATGGGTTAGAAATCTTTTGAGTCAAAATCTAACCTGGAACTCCTCTTCGAGTGTTTAGTTTTCTCTATTTCTATGTCATATTTCTCTGCTAAGTCTGCTAGCTTTTGATGCATATCACCTGCTTTCCTTGTAATTTTCAGGGACAAGTATCTCAATTCTGCTTCAGTGTAGGATTGGAGTCTGTTCAAACCCATAGTTCCTTCAATAAGCTCACCCGCTTCCATCACTAGTCTAATATAGTTCAAGTACGCCTCTGCTCTAGGAGCACTCTGTGGGGTATTCAGCTTTGCTGAATAGTTGGCAAAGGTTGTACAGCTAAATTAGGAGACTAAGGTGTCAGTAACTTCAGGTTATGACTGATGTTTGACACTGTACCATTACTCAGAGGGACTCCGAAAGGACTAAGGTCTAACAATGATCCTGTTCCATCACAAGGCTGTCCCACAGGAGAGACTACTCTGGTACTCTCATTGAGACCTCCTCTCATTGAATTCTGACTCAGGACTCCCTGTTCGTTTGTGCTGTTATTTCCCTGGGCAAACAAGGGTATGACTAGACCAATTGTGATAGGTACAGATATAGCATCTGGACTTGATCTAATGTTCGAGTTCTGTGGGAGAATAATTTCTGTATTCTGACTCATCAGTACGGACATCTCTGTCTGGGTTCCTGTTATAGGGGTATACTTTGGCATTGGCTGTGACTGCACTTGAGGCAGTAAGAGTGGAGTTGGATCTGTCTGAATCAGTGCCAGCTTCTGGTAAGCCTGTCCTGTTAGCACTATCAAGTGTGTGTCAGTTTCCACAATAGGTACATCAGGGTACATTCTCAGGACATTCAGCTGTGGCATTGGATTTTGCTCTGCCGAAGTAGTAGGTAGATTAAGACTTCTCTGCATTGGGCTCTGTGTCATGCTAGGATTCATCTGCACTGGACTCGTTGGCATGTTAACTGGTGTCAGTGCCAAAGGGTTTACACTAGTGCTTGGAACTTTCTCTTGTGCTGCACATGGTGGGGGACGATTTCTTAGTAATTCTAAAATAAACTGTTCATCATCTGACTCTTCCTCAAGTGTTAGTGATCTCCTAGACTCTTTTGATCTCCGCTCCCTACTATCGGAGGGACTTCTGTTTGTCTTTCTGGTAGCTTTCTTTTCTTCTCTCTCACCATCCCATGAAATTGCAGGAAACCACTTAATCCCCCGTAAAGCCTTGGTTCTGCAAGATTTCTGATCGCTGCCCCATCTATCCTCCGCTAGTGTCTTTTCTGCTTTTTTCGTTCTCCTTTCAAACTTCTGTTGCTGTTGTTGTCTGGCTACTAATAGACAAATTGCTAATGCCTCGAACTGTGCTGGTCTCGGAGGAGGTTTCAAATCGGATATCATCCTCCTCAAATTCTCTGAGCTCCTCAAATTAAATGTTCTGTGGGCAGGAAATGCTAATCTCCCATCTTTCTCTTTCACTGTACACCATTGTTTCAGCCAAAGACATGCTGCAGCACCCTTCTCCACAATTACAATGTAAGCAGGCGTACCTTCTGGCGGTGCAATATCCCCTATACTCGTAATACACATATCGCCCCTTAAAGCACTTCTTAAAGCTTTGAAAAATTAAATTTCTGCAACCTTTATGTTATTCTAAATCAAATCAGGAAGTGACTTTCAATCCCAGAATCCCTTTCAGTGACTGTCTCAATCAGTACCGCTTCACAGTTGTCCGCCAATCCGTGCGCGACCCTTCTCACTAACCAACCTATCCCAGTGCAGCACCACTGATGTCACACTCACACGTACAGTGGCTGACAAAGTCTTGCGGCTTTTCCTCCTAAACTCAGATTCACACTAGACTAATGCAACATTATTACGAGCACTAAACAAAATAAAAAAAACAATTTGTCTGTTTACTACAGGTAGGGTAACACAATCACTCAGCAGCCTTAAAGATTTTTCACTGACTGCCTTTCGCTCTAGCAGCTACTCTTTCTTTCTCAGTTTCTCTGATTCACAAACAAATTTAGACCCACAAATTTTACTCTACAACTGATCAGTGGGTCTGTCCTGGTGCATGTAGAGCTCACCAGATCTCAGTCGAAAATTATTTTGCTCACTTTGACTCACACTGTGACTTGTCTACCACACCCAATCGACCTATTAAATCAGACAAATTACAACAAAAAAACAAGTGTCTCATACACTTTTCAATATACCCTGGAGTCTTAGATCTTACAGGGCCCGTATACCAACAACCACATTGACAATTCTTTAGCACAAAGTGCCACACACATGTAAAGTTCGATGACTACCCTGCTCTCACACAGCAGAGCACGCCGACTCCTTCAAGAACTTCATTTGGAGTACGCAAACTCCCTAAACCCTTACCAACATCACAATTCACCTGTGATTTGCATAAGCTGTGCAACCGCAAAACCTATTTCATTCACTCTGTCATTAGAACACTGAGAACATTCTCAAACAATCATTGGCAAGCTCCAAGGTTCTGCGAAAGTCATTCTCTGTATTTAGGGATAGATTTTCTCTCCAGCTTGTACATTAAATCTGAAAATCCAAACTTTCTGCATATTATTTTCTTTTTAGGGGACTAACCATGTACCCCACTACAACCTCTGGGTACCTGCTATTTCTCACTTACATGCTCTGGGGGCAAAATGCTTTATGATGGGCTCTTAAGAAGACTAACCCTCATTATCTGCTACCATCACTGTTAGCGCCTCTGATCTTATTTGGCTACTTATCATTTTGTTTATAAGGGGATGAGTTAGAGGTTTGGTGGATCTTTTGACTGTGCTTAGAGTAGTTCCCATCATAAGGCTCAGTTCCAATTCAAATCAATAGCAATAGCAAGCAATGACGTCAATAACCTTGGGAGTCAGTAATTTCCACACACCATGACCCCTTAGCCATGAATGACTACACCTTTATGTAAAAGTTAGAATGTTTATTTCCCTATATTAGCAATGCTAATATCACATAACTTAGTATCAAAATCAAATGATAAGCACACAGAAACAATACTGGTTGGCCAAATCTTCTAAGGAATTGCAATTGAATCACAGCTTGGACCACTACACATTCTAAAGTTACAGTACAAATCAATTGCAAGAATATCTGTGCAATAGAAATGGCATACATTTAGATTCAGCACAGAAAATACATCAACTGTTATTAATATGTAGCAGGCATCAATCAGTGAGTATCACTAATCTTCTAATTGGAATAGCATGTTTGGGCTTCATGCAAAACAATTTAGTCAACACAAATTTGGGAAAAAAATCTAACTATGGCTCTATCAAAATTAGCAGTTGGTACCTAAGGACAAAAGCAAATAGACATAGCAAACAGTAACATCGTCTTATACCTTGCCTCAGTATGGGTCACCAAGAAAAGACATTGACTGTTATTAATATGTAGCAGGATCAATCAGTGAGTATCCTAACTAATCTTCTAATTAGAATAGCATGTTTGGGCTTCATGCAAAACAATTTAGTCAACACAAATATGGAAAAAAATCTAACTATGGCTTTATCAAAATTAGCAGTTGGGACTAAGGACAAAAGCAAATAGACACAGCAAACAGTAACATTGTCTTATACCTTGCCTCAGTATGGTTCAGCAAGAAAAGACATCGGCTGTTATTAATATGTAGCAGCATCAATCAGTGACTTTCCTAACTAATCTTCTAATTATAATAGCATGTTTGGGCTTCATGCAAAACAATTTAGTCAACACAAATATGGAAAAAAATCTAACTATGGCTCTATCACAATTAGCGGTTGGTACCTAAGGCCAAAAGCAAATAGACATGGCAAACAGTAACATCGTCTCATACCTTGCCTCATTATGGTTCAGCAAGCTGTGACTGTCTTAATCAGTTGGACATCTGTTTGTTCAGCAGAGCAATGGAATTCAGCATTTAAGTTCAAGATAGGAATGTCTCAAGAACGGACATAACAGAATGTTGCTCCTTCGCAACAAAGTTAGGAAAAGTTAAGCACGTCTCCGTTCGGGTCAAGAAAGTTAATGGGGAACCGCCTCTCTCCTCCCCGTGAAGTCTGGCTAAGTTAGATTCCCTAAAACTACTTCCCACGTTGCTATTGGTCAAAGAATCGTACCTTTAAAGTTAGTCCAATGACAATAGAACCTCAAATCTAAGAATTTACTAAACCATTTTTCACATGCCAATGATTGACTCTGTTCCCGTTGTTGTGCTCGTCAGGTAACAAAATTGTATCAGCTTATACTCCAGGCAGTGCTTCCATTGTCAACTTATGGGAACCTAGCCTTTACACACACTACGTTTTACAATGTATCCATAGCTAGTACAACATTTTCTATCAAGCAGTTCTCATAGAAAATACATTTTTGCTATTATCCTTCGGTCAACGCAATGGAAAATTACAATTTAATTCTCTAAGCAGCCATTTTATGATTTGTCTAAGCAATGCAACTTGACATGAGGCCGTGCAACTAGGCTCAAGACCTCGCCAAATTAAGGCATTTTATTAGGAAAGCAAATACATGATACATGACCATTAAAATGACATACTACTACATTCATCCAAATATGAGCACGACATTTTACATTAATAAGCTGTCAATAAGTACACTTTGTGATTATTGATGGTCACTCAAGTAGGCACAATCTCAGACTCATGTATTATTTTTCTACATTAACTCATTTTCTATGCAGATTTAACATTCAGAATACATGAATATTCATTAGTAACATTTCAGAATTAACAGGGGAAATGCTCCTCTGCCTTAGTGGAGGAGCCGCTGCTGCTGGAAATGCCAATAATGAAAACAGGAAAAACTAAGGCCCATATTTATTCTTGCAGCAAAATTGTGCTAACGCAGTTTTGTGGAAAAATGTTTAGTGCCAGCTTGTGTCATTTAACAATGCCAACTGGGCCCCGTATTTATTGAATAGCGCAAGCCAGCGCAAAACTTGGACTAGTGTCTTAGAAGAAACTAGCCGTGTGGGGTGGAGGTAGGGAAGGAGGGGGTTATGCATCAGAAAATGAAGCTAGCCTGGTTAGAGGCAACAAAATGCCTGTAACCAGACTAGTGGCATTTACTGGTACACAACCACCAAAAACATGACTCCTGTTTTAGGAAAGACAGGAGTCATGCCCACCACCCCAGTGGCAAGCACAGGGGACAAGTGTCCCGTGGGCATGGCCATTGTATCCTGTTCCATGCGGGGGCCCCAAGTTAGGGACCCCAATGGTAGAAAATAAATAAAATACTTACCTGGACTTACCTGGAATGGGGTCCCCCATCCTCCGGGGTCCCTCTGTGTGGGTGGTGGTGTCCCTGGGGCTTGGGAAGGGCACCTGTGGACCCATTCCATGGTGTTTAACCATGGAAAGGGTTCCACATATCCCTTAATGACTTGAAGCTTTTTTTTTCAGCCCCTCATCAGACCCGTGCGTCATTTTAGTACGGGAGATTAATATCGGGCTATGGGGACAACATCATTTTTTAGATGGAATTGCCTACCTTCCATCTCATTGACACAAGGTAGGTGCACACATCCAAAAAATGGTGCAAACTCCTATACTTTCACATTCGATTGTCTAACATCAAAATATAATTATGGACTTAGGTTTGCATCGAATTTGTGAAATTAACAAAATGACTCAAATTCGGTGCAAACAGACCATAAATATGCCACTCAGAACATTAGAAGCTCAATAACTGAGAAAACAAGTTAGTACTATTTTCCCAAATGGGAATCATTCAATTCATATCAACACTGTTTCACCATGTTGATCTTTTTACTGTTCTGCCAGAGGAACTGCTTTGAATGGGAAAGGGAGGTTCAGATGCAGAAGAAGGCTTAGTAATGGTTCAGTAATGCTTCCTGGATTTTTCCCCATCACAAGTCTGGACATCCTTCAAACATCACCTATCTAAAAGTGCAACATTTTCTCTTATTTCAGAAATTATGCCAGGGCCCATAAACCTGGATTTGACCTTTACTATACCCAACTTTTTATGATGAGAACATCACCAATCTTCTACTCGGTATTCTTGCCACAATGTTTTGTATCATAACATTTGTTATTCATTTTTATAGTGTTCCTTTAAATCGAAACAGCAAACTGTCCCAACTCAACTCTTTCACATGTGCTTACTAGAACCCAACCATGCTGGAAACACTTTTGTGTTAGCGACTCTCCACCTGAAATAAAGAAAAGGAGATTTTAAGGTTCCTCCATTTGAAGTGTTACGGTGTGCCAAGCAGATTTAAGGAGAACTCTCTGATCAAGGGTCTTTTAAATGCACGATTTGACAATCCTAGTCATACGTGCGGCTAAATTAGTTACCTGTGGTGAGTAAATGGCTGTGTCTGGGTGTGTTACTGATAAATCTTTTAAAATTCTTGATTGATAAACAGTGGCAGTGCTACACCTAGTACTTTGAGACTAGAACCAATGGTCATCACTGATTTTTGTAAGCATTAAAGTGAGCAAGAATAGGCAGGCTGCTAATTCCTACATTTACTGATTCAAAAGATTCATTACATTCATTTGACAGGTTGACCTTCACTTAATTTCTGAGCAATATTCTGAGAGGATGGACAATACAGTTAATGTCACAATAAATTTTGAGTAAAATTAAGATAATCCAATGAATAATCACACAACAGCTTTTGCATTTCTTTGAATTATATCCTATTTTTGTCTGATTTGCACTTCTTCAACATAAGTCCATATCTTAACTACGTCTCAAAACCTAACCTCGAAACCCTGCAATGAGTTTCTCTATTTTATCCAAAAATTAATATATCATCCCAAAATAAAATATCCCTTAAATTACAATTTGTATCATGTCAAAAACAGGTAGCAGCTTACACCAAACCGAAAGGGTTTCTGATACACCTCTAAGGCCACAAGGAGTTCCAAAATATGTTGGATGCCTGGATTTGTGAGGTTGTAGAACTTGATGGTACACAAACACTAAATATCATTGACCCCCCAAAACCTGGTTAATGTCTCAGATCTCTGGGATCTGCACATGTTCTTGTGACCAGTCCCACTTTAGGTATTAAAACAAATACTGCAAGTGTACGGAAATGCCCCTTTTTTGCATTTTTACCCCCACATTTGTGGACTGATTGTGCGGTTTTTCAACTCAGAGAGCTACACTGAAGCCAGCTAACCAGACCTCAGTGCTAGTTTTGAAACCTATACAATTTGCAAGTCGATTTGGATTTAACAAATTGATAAGGCCTGACTTACTTAAAAGTCCCTAGTATATGGTACCCATGGCATGCAAGACAGAGTGGTCACTCAGAGCTGCAGCGCTGTGTGTGCCACCCTTCGTGTGACAAGGTACAAAATGGCTCCTAGCCTGCAACTGCAGATGGAAGGACAGTGTTTTCACTGCTAATTCGACTTAGTCATTTATACCAATGTCCAAAGCCACTTGATCCCTTAACATTACATTTGTCTCCCCTATGGCAGGCCAATGGAATCCTAAGGCAGGAAGCTGTATTTTAAGTAAGACATATGTTTTACAATACTTCTTAGCAGCAAATCTTCTGAATTCTTGTTTTGCTGTAGGTAAAATTGGTAGCCCCATTGGCTAACACAGAGGTATCGAGTGGCATCACAACCTGACTAACTTTTGACTGGGCCTACCAAACTAGGTAATGCAAGGTGTCAAATTATTTGTTGCAATAAATGTGACCTGATGCCCATGTCAAAATAATGTCACTATTAAAGGTAGGAAACTTTTACAAAGTTGCCACTCTGTGCTCTGCTCATCCAGCACCCTTACAAAGGCTTACACACAAAGACACCTTTCTGACTGCCTGGGGACAGGTGTGAATGACTTCCAGGTTTAGGAACAAAGGTAGTGCCACAGCAATGAGGTGTCACCTACTCCACCAGGATGGCTACTCAGAGGTTAGCCGAGAGGCGTGCTTCAAAGGGGAAGCCAACACTCCTGACCAGGATGCATTCTGTTCCTGTAGATAACATGGAGACAGGCCCAGAGAGGTGAAACGCACCCCAATTTTCTTTTTACATGTGCGTGTTGCCCTCAGTTAGCCACACCTCTAGGGTGGGCTACCTTGCTCCTGATGACCGATGAGGGTTGTGCCATGTTGAAGGGGGTAAGAATGTGGCATTCTGGGATAGCCAGATGCCACACATCACAGAAGCCTCATCACTAGGTAGGAGGGGACCCAGTAGCCCATTAGAAAGTGACTGTGTAGTCACTTCAGGCCACTTTCCTAGGATAAATATAGCACCTCTGGCACGTTAACCCTCTGTACTTACTGGACTTGGAAGGAAGACAAGAAGAAAACCACTTTGCACCCATTGCATGCACACAAAGAGAGGTTGAAAGCCGGAGAGACAGCACCTGCCTCACTGTAAGATAGCAGAGTTTGTACACTGTTCTACATGTTTGATGAAAAGCTAATTTCTGGCTTCAGTCCAAAGCAGAGACTCCGCAAGTCAGTTAGCTGACCTCCCAGAATGGATCTGGGGATTAAAGCTGAAAGAGCCCAAGGCACAACTCTGGTAGCCACCACAGATGTTTTGCCACTACCAGATGCTGTGGACCCCAAGGGACAATTCAGAGACAGCTAAAGGTACACTCCTGTCTCCTGGAACCATGGATGTTGGTTGAGACTGGATTCATCGACCAAGAGAAACACCAGCCACCACCACAAATTTGCACCTTGACCACTTTGTTACAAAAGTGCAAGGTCTACATCGGCTGCCCTTGCTACCATGCATAGAGGAGTTTGTGAGACCCCAAACTCCATGGTCAGAGTCTCCCCCACTCACCTGTGGACCGAGGACTCAACGGGACTTCGCCCCCCATGGACTGCACAGCATCTGGAGAATCCTTGAGCATCTTTGAGCTTGCATTAGTCTTCTGATGATGATTTTGGGACAGATAATTGTACATGATTTCTACTAATGCATCCATTTTAGACATTAGTATAAAACCACCAGTTATGACTGTAGAATAAATTATGAACATAAGACTCCAAATTCTGCCCGCAAGTGCTCTACAAAATGCATCATATCTTTGTTGAGCTCAAAGAATAGACTGGGAGCAATAGACCCTAGATAATATTAGGTCCCTTAGATGTTAAGTCTACATCAACACCTGCACACGAAAACCCAAGGTGTCCTCTGCATCACAGACTATCTGGTCATCTATCTACTACATGGAGTTATGTTCCATTATGTCATTTTAATCCACATAAAGACCTCTCCATCACAAGATGACAGTAGATCATTATGTGGCAAATGGTTGGGAAGGGGAGTTGTAGGCTGATCCAACGCAAGAACAAATCAACTTAAGTTTTGACTTAATATATAGGGGGTCATGTTTCCTGATTGCAAGATTCCTTTATGGCCAGTTAGTTAGGGAATCATAACTGATTGATGTTACTCTCTTTTGTTGGATGGATTGGGATTCAATTATAGTGTTGACTTTGGTCCATTGATTTGGGCTTCAGCACCCTTTAACTTAAGCAGGCCCAAATCTGGTTCTATGACAGGAATTCATTGCTCAATCGAATGGTCCATCTGCAAGGCAAAGCATGCACCTTTCATGATTCTACTTTTTTGTGACGTATTTATTTTATTGAAGATAGGAATGCCTAGGATATTTGAAAAAGAAGCCTTTTCAAGTGACTCTAACCAAGGTTGCAATTTAAATACTCAATATAAGATGCATTATGCATATTTATTTTTGTGGGTTGCAAGAATGCTGAGTGTTTTTTAGGGGATGTGACTGTGATGCTGCTGGGGGAGCCAGACAGACTACAAGGCCCACACTGCCCCTTAGAGGTTTGTGCGGAGAAGCTTAGGTATCTTATAACACGCTTCCATATCATGCTGTGAATGCAATGGGTGGGATGATATCAAGTTGCGCCCATGCAAAATGTGTGCCAAGACTGACTGGTCTGTCCTTGTCAGTGACCCGGAGAGGCTGGGCTCATTCTTTTGGTTTTTGATTTCGAAATTTGGTGATAAGTGTTAACATATTGGGAAATGAAAGGTAGTAGTGAAAAACTGATGTGCCTCTACATCCATCATCAACTTTTTGAATAATGCAGGGGGGGGTAATTGACAATGAGATCATTAATGATTAAGTACAACTGGAACAAACAAAGTGGGTAGTTGTAGAAGGATTCATTGACAATACACTGCCCAAACGGCCTATCTCAAATGATGCGTAGAAGCTGGATGAATTGAATAATTTGGGCATTGCCAAACCTAACCCCTGTGCATCTAATAACCCATTAGAGATGGAACCCGTGTCTTCCCCATAATCACTGGGTTCTCCAACAGCCAAGAAAAAGAAAGCTTCACGTCAGAAAGCAAATCTGAAAATGAATGAGCCTGCCACTGGCAGTAGTAATTATGGGTCATCCATTTGGGCACTGGGGACAGAGGTGTGATGCTATATACATCTTTATCCAAAATAGAGTCAATTGTCATCAAAAGATAGAGGGGACTATTAAAGAGATGTTGTGCACTGTACTGGATAAGCGGCAAAGTCTTGATTCTACCACTAGGGAGCCAAGATGGGCCTACTGGGGCTGCACAGCGTGTGAGAGAGACTGGTATTACATACCTATTGGACACTTACCACTCTAGCCCCTATACACAGTTGGCTACCCAGGTGATCAGAATGTTCAACATTTTATATTTGAGACCACCAACTTTACAGTTCAGACCAGATGCTATGCCTTAACTCCTCACTGCCTAAGTGATCATAATCTACTCACATGTAAGTTTAGTGTAGGCTTACATGAGGCTAAGATGTTTTATAGGATAGAAGACATAGAGACATAGATGTGGTTAGATCAAGAGGCCCATTTATTAATTGCTGTACTGTCGATCATAATATGTTCCTTTTGGAGGTAACTAGAAATAATTACTATGACATTATGGAGTGTTTGCAAGAGGGGACAATGTCATTAAGGGGGCATTTAATTACATTTCAAAATATATTAAGGAAAGTTGACAGGATATCCATGGCATCTAGGGGATAAGAAGGTAGGATGATTTGATATGACATGTACACTTGAACATAGCACACTTAAACTTGCTATTAACAATGTTCTAAGAGATAGTGGAGAAATGGTTTTTGGCCTTTTGGCCAGTTATTAATCCAACCTACATCAAGGAGGTTTAAGTGCCTTCTATTGAGGCTAATGTCACGGAAGAGAACTAGATGGAACACTTTTAAAAAACATATGCAAAATCCATGTTGGCTTCCTTATCTGAGAATAGATTTACTTAGCATCTCTTTGCCGAGATAAATCTGGTAAAATTCAAGTATGCAGAAATTATTTTGTCAATCAATAAGAGTAAAGGTAGTAAAGCTCCAGGCCCTGATGGGGTCCAGTTAGATTTATGTGTCTTGAACTTTGCGCTCTTAAACTAACAAACCATCCTAATGCAGTAGCAAATTGTGGTCTGCCTAGTTCTTGTTTGGATTCCTTAATTGTTCCAATTGTTGAAAAAGGAGACAAGGAAGACCCTAGATGTTACTGCCCAATATATTGTTACTTGACTCTTCAGTCATGGTGGCTGCGTGATACGCCTAGCAACGTTCTCTAGCTTGGCAGAGGAGAAATCAGTGTTAACTGATATTCAGTATGCCCTCAGTCTAGGGCCTGGCCCTATAGCTCTGTTCCTGAATTTTAATATTTTAATAGATAAATACACCCTAGCAAATAAGGGAGCCTTCCATTTCACAATTATGGATCTCTCCAGCTCCTTTGATCGTGTGACTCATAACCAATTCTGGTTGATTATGTCTAAAAGGTCGGGGGGTCAAGCACTGGTACATTTCCTGTGCTTAATGTATTCAAATCTTTCTGCCAAAGTGCATTTTGGGCCTAATGGTTAATTTATATACTTATGGATGGGGAAAAACCTAGTAGGGAAGGGTCATGATTTACCAAAAATTGAGGGGCGTCTAATCCACTCTACTGGTACCAAAAGCTCTTAGGGACATTTACCTCATTTAAAAATCTATTAGATCAAAATACTAATTTGGCTATGACGCTTATGATGGTCTGTGGCCCTAGCGCCACTAAGGCCCTGATTTATTCTTTTTGGAGCAAAACTGCACTAACACAGTTTTGCACCAAAATGTTTAGCACTGACTTGCACTATTTCTGTGCACCAGCTGGGCACCATATTTATGGAATGGTGCAAGCTGGTGCAAAGGGTAGGCTAGAGTAAAAAAAAATGTTAGTCGGTGGGGCTGGTGTTATGGAAGACGGGCATTTGCACCAAAAAATGATGTTAGGCAGGTTAGAGTAATAAAAAATGACTCTAACCTAACTAGAGTCATTTTCTGATGCAAAACCATCCATAAGACATGAGTCCTGTCTTAGAAAAGACAGGAGTCATGCCCACCATCCATCCCAAAGGCCAGCAGTGGGCACCAGGGTCTCCTGGGCATGTCCATTGCACCCAGTGCCTTGTAGGGGGGCCCATTTCAGGGACGCCAATGACACTTTAAAAAATAAAATACTCATCTATATTTACCTGGGATGGGGTTGCCCATCCTCTGCTGTCCCTCTGGTGTGGGTGGGGTTGTCACTGGGGACTAGGGAGTATTCCACCATGGAATAGGCCCACAGGTCCTGACCCAGGCATTAAAAAATGGTGCAAAGCAAGCTTTGCACATTTTTTTTACCCCTCCTCCTTCCCGTGTGTGATTTTAGCATGGGGGGATAAATATGGCGCTAAGGCCATAGAGTCAATTTTTGCATGGGAAAGCCTAGTTTGCATCTCATTGATGCACAGTAGGTTTCTGCATCCAAAAAATGACTTTAACTCCATACATTTGCAGTTAGACGGGTCTAGCGCCAAAGTATAAATATGGAGCTAGTTTTGCACCAAATTTACGTTAAACAAATGACACAAATTCAGTGCAAAACAAGTATAAATATGCCCCTAAGTCTCCTACACAATAGGTCCAGGGTTTTAAAAGTGGGTAGAGTGGCAACCTTTCCCTACTTGGGGTTAGAATTTGAAGAGTCTGGCAACCGGGTACATCAATGAAACATTCAAAGAGGCCAGTGTGAGAGAAATATTGAGGGCTTATTTAGATTTGACTCTGAACTTGACCAGAAGATTATAAAGGAAATTTGTCCAATTTATGAAATTTAATCTGTATCTGTAGCAAGCTATGGGATGGACTTCTGGGAGTATGCTGATTTCAGTGTATTACAAAACCTAGAAAATGTTTATATATAGAGATTGATGGCTGTCTCTTGCAGGTGCTTAAATTGGACATGCAATGAGGAGCTGTGTATGGGGTAGCTAAAGGATAGAATAAGGCTTAGTCTGCTCTTTTCATGGCATGCAGTCTGCACTATACCAGAGACATTATTTATTACAGTGGTGTACCGAGGTAATTTAACTCTAGATCATACTAATCATATTTTGTGAGTTTGATATACTTCCACCATGTGGAAGACTGTGGGCAGATGGAATTTTTTCAACACTCTGGCACACAGGGAGGGAGTGGGGTCTGATTGGCCAAGATGACAGATGCATAAGTGCGAAGCTCATACTCCACTGCTCCAATTCTGAGCCATCCTGTGACCTCGGGCTTTAATCTAGGATGCTGCCTATCTGCACTGGCCCTTGAGAGCCCTCGTGTGACCTGGCATTGAGCCAGAAAAATTTGCTCTCCCAGTTACTTCCCCGTACTGGTTCCACTTTGTTCCAGGGTCTGATTCGAGCCTGGAGCCACTAGCTGTGCAGGATCGTCACCTGTGAGAGGGATGTGATCGGGGCTCGGAGGTATGGGAGGCAGCTATCACTGGGCAGCCCTGGCAATTGCAAGTGGCCTATAGCGGTTTATGGGCACGCAGACAACTGGTGCAGTGATGGCCTAGAGGCAGGGCCATGTGTGATGCAGCGCCAGATACTGAGACTGGCCTGGTGCTGCAGTTGAGGCTGCATCTCCCTCTGCGCACCCAGTATTCCCTGGAGGCGGTGCTTCCCATCCATATGATGTGGAGGAGGAGGTGATAAAATGGAGGGCTGGGCCCCAAAGTGCACCACAAGGAGAGGTGATCTTGGTGTGGGCAAGGACATCTGCCTGATGGAAAGCAGTGAGGAGGCCTCTGCGGGGGGACAGGCCTGAAAGGTGGGTGGTTATGTCCTACCGCCATCATGACACCACAACTGATATGAGGCAAACAGACAAAGAAGCAAGTGTAGAAGGAGGGTCCCCCTCAATGATGGATCTCAGTGGACCGTGGATGATGGGGAGGCATGCAGGGATTTCAAAGGGTTCAGCATTTTCCCACTTTTGCAAAACAGGCCATTGCTGCTTCACCTGTCTGAGCTGGAGACGGATCTTCTCCCCAGCCATATATAAAGGGTAAGCTTGCTCCCAGGGCCCCTCAAAATAGTGGCTCGTGGGACACTTCTGATGAGGTGAAGGGGGCAGCTGGCCTTGAGTCAGTGTGCAGGATGCCAAGGATGGGGAGCTCCCCTGGGACAGGACAGTGATAATTCTGCATGCATTACAGGAAATATCTTACACAACAACACAGGGATGGAGACAAGATGGGTCAACTCTTGGCTTGACTATGAAAGGCAGTCATTCCCCAGAATCCCATTGCGCTATCAGACTACCGACTGGTCACACAATCACAACACAGGAGGACATTATTGCAGCCTTGGTGGGTTATTTTTAGACCCTGTGCACAGCTCCTCCGATATCCCACCATGCCTGCATAGCTCAGTTCTTAGCCACCATATACTTTCTGAGTCTCACGAGCCCTCAGACAGTGAATTAAATGCTGAGCTGGGTATACAGGCGGTGAAAATGGCCATCGCTCAGTTGGCGAGGGGAAAGACCCAGGTGATGGATGGGCTCCCTCCAGAATGTATTTTTGCCTTCAGGTCCCAACTGGCACCCTGGCTGCCCACCATGATTATGAGAGCGTTCCAGAAGAGAGTGCTCCTGGAATCTGTTGGGAAAATTAATATGGTAGTGTTAACAAAGCAGGACTGGGACTCTCTGGATGTCTAATCATACCTCACCCTCTCCCTACTACCCGCAGACAATAGAATACTTGGTAATATCATTGCCAACCATCTGCTTCCCTATATACCAGGGCTTATACATCCGGATCAATGTGATTTGTCCCTGGACGGAATGCACATGTGAATATCTGCATATTGCTACACATTATGGACCAAATAGCAAGTCAACAGGGGTCCTGCTTGGTGCTGGCGCTTGTTATTGAAAAAGCCTTTGATACTTTATTGTGGCCTTACTTGTTCAAAGTGCTAGACATCATGGGGATTAGAGGCAATATCCTTCCCTGGATTCATCTATTGTACAAGGAACCCCTCACCCGGGATCTCATGGGGAGTGTTTGCTCAGATAGGTGGCTGCTGTGTAAGGGCACCTGACAGGGTTGTCCCCTGTCTCCTATACTGTCTGTTTCAGCACTGGAACTTCTGGCATGTATGATGCAAGCTGGGTGCCCATTGTGGGGTCTAAATAGAAGTAGCATGTATCATGCAGGTGCATGGTACGCAAATGATCTGCTCCTCTTGCTCATGGTCTCTGAATATGCATTCCCACAGCTGGATCGGCTGATGCTGAATTTTGGGGAACTGTCCGGGCTCAGGGTTAACTGGGAGAAATCCTGTTTTTCCTCTTAACGGTGGCACACTCGACCGACCGTCCACCATATCTCTGTGTCTCTCTGAAGTGGGAAGCCTCCACATTTTGGTATCTGGGGATTCAGGTTTATCAATCAGATTTTGACATCATTCAGGGCAATTTGGACAAAAGTGTAACTAGAAAACAGCACACTCTTCCACTCTGCCATCATCTCCTGCTTTTGACTCTGGGCTGGATGGGCATTATAAACATGTTAATCGTGCCTCATCGTTAATATTTTTATGGCACTATTTCTGCAGCTCCTGGGTACCTTTTCTGAGAGCTGTGCTCAGTGCTATCCAAACTGATTTGGGGAATCCAGCATCAGCACCTACCTCTGGGTAAGGCAATGTGCACTTTAGATGAGGGAGGTGTGGGGGTGCCCAGTTTGGAAACACACTGCGTGTCTGCCCAGTTGGAATGATTGGCCTAATAGCTAGGCTTGGAGGAGGACTCTGAAAGAATAGATGTTGGATGCAAACTGGGGGATATGCACCTGCTCAAGTCCTATATTTTCAAGAGAGGTTCCGGGGCCCTTACCTACATGTGTTGTGCATCAAAAAATACTGTAGAAATAGGTATTCCAGGAGACTGGGACCAGGAACATTATACTCCCCAGACCTGCTGATCTGGATGACACCGGCATCCATGACTGGCAAGCCACGCCACTCATAGATGATACCAACCTGAGGTGGTCACGATGGATGACCTCTTTGCGAATGGTCAGCTTCTCACATTCAAGGCACTGGGGGAAGATTTTGGTTTACACAAAGGCCAGTTCTTGACATATCGGGTTTTGAGGGTGGCAATTAGTGATACATGGGAGGGGCTTTAAGGAACGAGAGACATTGGAGGCTCAGACCACCTTACTGATTCGTGAGGTGCATCACAAGGTGGTAACAGGTATGCACAGGCTCTGGCACCGGTATGCTATGGGAATATTTCTGCTGTCACAGCCAAAATGGAGACAAAGCCAGGAGAGGACATATCAGATAAAGAATGGGGCTGTATACTGGAGTACATGAAATCAGTTAATTGGAATCCCTGAATTGTCTCCACTGGATCTACATGGTCACCAACGAGACTTGCTAATATGTACCCACGGCTCCCTGCAAAGTGCCCTAGATGCCCAGCTGACTTGGATGACTTCTTCCATATGGTTTGAGACTGTCCCCACATCAGCACATACTGGTCAGCCCTGCTTGGAGTGATAGAGGAACTGACAGGTCGTTCTTCCTCACCAGAGCAGTCTGCCTTTTGGGTTGGTTTTTGAGACCGGAGAAGGCCAAGCACACCTCCATGTTTATAGATCTTGCTTTACTCCTTGGGAAGCAGTCTATTGCTATGCATTGGAAGGCGCTGACTCCTTCAATGGTGGCACGTTGGCTCAAAGACTTGATTAAATGGACATGAGCCGAAATTAACGTTCTGATGCATACAGATAGGCAGACTGGGAGCGGGAGCGTCACCACTGATTGGGACACTTTATTGCTGGCTCTTCAAGCTAAATCGGATGAACTCCCGCCTTGAGGCCTGGTAGATAAAGTTGTGTGTTAGACTGAACGGGACCTTGATGTTGTCCTACACAGATTCAGAGCCAGGTCGAGACTTGCCCAATGGGCAGACTATGGCCTTCATTACGACTATGACAGCAGCAACATCTTGCCGCCATCTGCCGCCATGACCGTCGACGGTATTCCGCCAGCCTTCTGGTGAAATTCCATCTACGGTCATAATGCAGATGGGCAGCTGGTAGCCATGGCGAAGGTATGTTGGCTGCCGTCACCATGGCGGTAGGCAGACAATACCACCAATGTTCTAATGAGGGCCGATATCTACATATTTGCCAGCTACTAGGTTGGGTAGACGTGGAGGGAGTGGCGAAAACGCAGGTGCCACCCTACCGCTTGTTGACTGGAAAGTGTTATTTACCTCTATTATGTGAGTGGTGACCTGGGAGGTGATAATTGTAGTGTGGTTTGGGGAGGATGTTTGCTATTACTGCCATGCACTTGCTTACTGTCTACAAGTTTTCAAGTTCATGTGTTAATATTTTGATTCACTATTTCTCGAATATTTTGTTGGTGTGCAACACATGGTAGAGATGTGATATGCGCAGTAGGTTACTGCTGATTGTCATTATGCATCTACGGCATATTGCACTGTAATCTTTCTATCAGTGCTTAATTTGTAAATAAAAAGGTGCCAGTGCCCAAAACCCTTCTCTTAAACATGTGGCTGCTGCAATTAAATGTGCAAGCATGGAATACTGAGGCAGCGTAATCCTGAAGCCATCTCGGGCCTCTTCAATCCATTTACAGCCACTCCCTGCCCTTTCAGCTCACTCTTGCAGCTTTTCTGCTTTCTCCCATCGTGACACTTTTTCGTTTTTCTCTTCCTCCATCTTTCCCATATGTGTCTTTTGCTCGTAGTAAATGCTTGAGGCAGAAAAATAAGCGCCGGCCCTCAAAAATAAGTGCCGGTGCTCTGCACTGGAAACAACAACCACAAATTAAGCACTGCTTTCTATGTGCCTAAAACATGAAAGAGAGTGATTAAAAAAACAGCCAGGCACGCTTTGAAAGTTGTCATAAATTGAGGTCAAACATATGTTTTTACCCATTTTGTTAAGTCCAGGGCTGCATTAGAGGTGTCAAAAAGCGCATTTGCACATGCACAAGTTTTATTCAATGTGGATTTGCCGCTCTACTTATCAATTTATGACCAATAGCATCACAGATACCCGTTGATGCGTTTCTGTCTTGACGTGGCTCACTTTTTAGTGGTCTTTACAAGTATAGGTACTTGGTCAAGGGAGGCTTAAAGCGGTCTATGTGTTGGCGGCTCAGTTCGATCAGCACTCCATTTTTTGCTTTGGAAATTTTATATGGTTGCTATGAAATTATGTTATGGACCTTTTCTTATCGATGCTCGTATGAGGAATTGTAAACCAGCACTTTTATTCTTACAATTTCACTCAGCTGATGTGTGCTTTGCGGTTGTATCATTTATGATGCAGGCTATATGTATCCTAAAATGGGTCATTTTATATACTGAAATTATAAAATCCTTTTAAGTATTTTCACATTTTAACTGTGAAAGTTTTATCCGTTCTACTTTATTGATGGGCTGTATCTTTTATGGTTCTTTAAAACTGCAAAAAAATATTATTTTTTCCTAAACTTTGGAAGGTATTAATATCTGACTATCAGGTGCTAAAGAATGTTAATATTGTCCCTCCGTCCTAATTGCACGGTACAAATTAATTGATTTCCTATCCCCGCCTTTCAAATTTGTATTTTGGAACTCAAACATCTGCCGACGACCAGTTCTGACAGCCAGCACGTTTAGTGAACAGGTTTTATTTCAAACTTTAACATAAGGCACGCATTCATGCATCGCAACACTTCACAGACATTTGTAATAAGCACCAACTACTGATGTAGACAACATTAGGAGGAAGCAGAGCAGAAAATCTATTCATACACATCTGATTGAACCACGTAGACATGGAGGTTGGTGAAAACTACAGTCGGAGGAGGTTCCAAATTATGTGGCATATTCATGAAATGGCTCAGCATTTAATCAATTCACATTTGATTATGACTTTATAGTTTATAGTATTCAAAAACAGCATTTATTACTCCACAAAGACATTTGAAATAATCAACAAATCAGAAGAGCAGTGTATGTATGTACACTAAAACATATCATAATCATATGGGTTTTCTAGTGAAAGGTGATAGGTTGCAAACTTTGGTTGCTCATCCAATCAGATACAATCTCCCCTAATGCTGAATGTTCATTGGAAACATGTCTAGTGGCTCCCATAACCTACCGTACTTTGGGGCTCATTTACAAGCCAGTTGCGCCGTTGTAGCATATTTTTATGCTATAAAGGCTCAAACAGTCCTCCACACAGAGTTGCATTTATAAACTGGTGCAATGGTACCATTACACCAGTTTGTAAAGCCTTCCACCACATTATACCTGCGCCAGATGTATGCATGGTAGGCGACCCCTGCAGAGAAGGCCACAGAAATGGCACTGTGTACTCTGCAAAATTTCTCTGCCCCATTCTGCTCCGACACATTGTCATTTTTTTAATGGCTGGCAGGTGTTAAAGTGATGCTGTGCTGTTTTGAATGGAGCCCCCGCCTACCATTCCTGGACTAGCATCAACATTTTGACACTAGTCTAGAAATGCTATGGTTTAGCACCACAACCGTGTCAGAATGTTTGACGCAGCTGTGGACACTGTGTGCCATGGAGCACTGTACTGTAAATACAGCATTCCCATGGCGTCGTTGGTGGGTGGGGGCACAAGAAAACTGGTGCATGGATCAGGATGCACCAATTTCTTATAGATGAGGTCCTTCATTCTTATCAAGACAAATGTACGAGCATTTCTCAAGTCCCTCAAATAAGGCCTGGAAGCATTTTAACTTCAAAATACAAGTGAGAATGGAAAGGAAGTCACCCCTATAAATCTTGAAGAAAGAGTTCTGCTTCAAACCTCAATGGGCAAAGTGTATAGATATTTATAGCCCACTGAACAATGCTTAATTTGTGCAGATGGTTGCAGACAGTGGGCAACGAGACCTATTATTAGGGAGCAGGACTTATTTCTTATCATCAGACCTTTATTCAGAGAAAGAAAAGGGGAGACAGAAAGACAAAGAGAACAATAGGAAAACAGTGACCTAGAGAGACATGGTTAAAAAAGAGCAAGAGGGAGATAATGAGAAAAGAAAGTGTAGGGCACTGGACGAAAAAGACATGAGTTGGAATCAAGACTAGTCAGCTTTGATGTTTGGTATCCCTGGTATTCAACTGCACAGGCAGTGTATCACCTTTGAATTCCTACAGAATATTGCTAGTATCAAGTACAGATCACTTACCAAGGCGCAATCTGCTTGTTTAGGCTCACAATTTACCATTTTCACAAGTTAATAGGGAATAATAAAATTAAGGGTCTTACTAGAAAATAAATCTGCCATATTACTTCGTAGCACGTCAATATGTTTTTGATAGTGGGTGCCGAAGCTTTACATAAGTCTGCAGTCATTACTATTATGTGATGCTTTTAGGGCATGACTACGGACAGCCTGAGGGCGGCATTAGGCCACCTCCTTGCTCATGACTGAATGACTTCTTGTCTATATTATTTGTCTTCTCTAAGTACCATGGCTGTACTCTATATTCTTATTTTTGTTCCATCGAGGAACACTTCAATTTTGATTTCACAGTGATCTGATTGGGTCAAGTGTATCCTTCCACAGCATACTTCAGGGGACTCTTTTTCAAAGTGTTATAGGACTCTCCATACGATTGCATGGCTTTTCTAGTGCTTTGCCCGCTTTTGCATCTTTATAATATATATTATGTCATCAAATTTACAATTGATATCCATTGTAGCAAATTCATATATTAGATTCACAAATTAATATGGTTCTTAATAATTATTACATAGTTAGAATGATGTAGCAAGTTCAATCAATCCAAGCATTACAGAAACATATAGTTATTTTAGATGACATCGAAACAATCAGTAATAAGATATGTTTGCACATTTCATTGACTACAGAAGGTTAAAAGGGGATAAACAAGTCTCCATTTGCAGGTGGATCCTTAGAGATACACAGAGAGTTCTATAATGGATACACTATTACACAGAGCTAAATGTTATGGCAAGACCGGGGGCACATGCTCTGCTTTCTCTTCTTGCTTATTTATATATAACAGTAGTCAAGAACCATTAAGAACTACAAATCCTGGAAGGCTTGAGAAGAATAAGCCAATGGAGAACAAAGTGTAGTATGTAGAACCACCAGGCTGGTGATTGCAGTCAAGATAAGTATTGCTCATATCTCTTCATACATATTGGCATATGCTTAATTATTGCTATTTTATCAACAATTGTAAGCTTTGTATTGTGTTATAATTGTATTTTGCTGTCACTTGCCTGCTTTTGGCTGTCTCTCATGCACACAAGCACTTCTCTCCCGCTATCCTCATTCGTTGGTTGCATCTGCCATTGTTTTTCTGCCGCTATCAATACCTCCAGCCTCCAGACGGAGCATTCTCAGGAGTTTCTCTGCATTTTTCCTTCGTTAACTCCTTCATCTCCTGCACAATAGTATTGTACAATTCTTTATAAAAAAACTCACATATATTTTTTGAAAGTCATTGTGGAACTGGGTATTACATTTAATGTGGACTCAAATACTGAGGATAGGGAAATGTTTGAAAAAAACCTCAGTGGATTTATTCAGTCATATGTGACTCAAGCTGTTTTACCTTCCATGAATAAGGTCACAAAACATTTTGAGAACAGTGTGCTTACTCTCATGTCTCAGAGTATGTTGGCCCAGTCTCAGGGGGATAGCAGAAAGAGCGAAGCCAGAGGGTTCTCCCTTCGGTTCATACAGCTCAATCCACAAACGTAAAACAAAATATTGCTTTTGTGACTTGTGAGGATTCCTCAAAGGGGATTGAGGACGAAGTTCCTCCACATGCTCCTACTAAGGAGGGGAATATGTCCTCTAAGCACAAATTCAAAACTAAAAGTATTTCTAAGAAGATTTCAAAAACTGTTATTTACAATATACATAATACTGTTGATGACATGATCTATCCTGATACTGATAATAACCAGGATGGTGCAGACGACTCAGATTGGTCAGGTCACAGGCTAAAAATAGAAAACTGTCTGCTACATTGGCCAATCCTTCTTAGTCCACAACAAATTTGGATTCTAACAATGAACTCATGTTTGACCCTGAACTAATACACCATCCTAATTCTACTGTGTGGCTTCTTTTAAAACACGTAGGTGACTATATATCTGCCAAACTGTGGTTACCTCTGGCCAAACAAACCAGAGCCAAACTCAAATCTTAGAGGCATATTGATACACTGTTTGCACCGAATGTGCGTCAAAAAGTTTGACGCAAATTCGGCGCAAACCGTGCACCATATTTAAACTTTGACGCCTGAGCCCGCGGACATCAAAATTCCTCCGTGTGAGTCATTTTTGGGATGCGGGAAACTGCATTGCGTTAATGACATGCAAGGTAGCCGTTCCCGCCCAAAAAATTACTTAAAGGACTGTGCGCCTTATTTATACTCCTGCGTCATTTTGACACACAGGAGAGGGCGGGCCTTATAAAACGGCGCACAGCCTGATGTGCGCTGTTTTTTAACACCTGGGTCAGGGCAGGCGTTAAGGGTCCTGTGAGCTCACTTCCATGGTCTCTGACCCTGGAAGGAGTCCAGAGGTGCCCTTCCCTGCCCCCAGGGACACCCCCTGCCACCCTCGCCCACCCCTGGAGGACACCCATGGATGGGGGGACCCATCCCAGGTAAGTACAGGTAAGTTGAGGTAAGTATTTTTTTTAAGTGGCATGGGGGGCCTAATGTGGCCCCCCCTACATGCCCCTACATGCCACTGTGCCCAATGACCATGCCCAGGGGACAGAAGTCCCCTGGGCATGGCCATTGGGCAAGGGGGCATGACTTCTGTCTTTGCTAAGACAGGAGTCATTTCAATGGGGGTTGTGCATCAAAAAATGGTGCAAGTCCGGTTTGAGGCATGATTTTTGCCTCAAACCTGACTTGAACCATTTTTTGACGCACAACCCCCATTTTCCCTACGCCGGCGCTGCCTGGTTTGAGTCATTTTTTTTTACTCTAACCAGTCCCAACAGCGCCGGCTAACGCCATTCCTTAAACAAGTCGCCCGCATGGCGCGTAGGAATGGCGTTAGCCGGCGGCAAGATTTTTGACGCAAACCAGCACCGGTGCTGGTTTGCATCAAAAAGTATAAATATGGGCCTGAATGTGCCAGACCTTCTTTTCCTTTGCAGGTTACATCCACACCTACTGTTGATCCCACCATGCTAACCTTCTTTTCAAAATATGGCAAAGATTGCCACAAGGGAGAGGATAAGGCCTGGTCTATGTGCCAGAATAAAATTTTAGACATAGTTGGTCTCCTGTCTCGCATCTCTGAAATGTTAGACATTGTTGGTCCCCTGTCTCGCATCTCTGATATTGTTGAAACCACCAGGCCGGGTGGCACTTCTATCGATGCCGAAGAACTGTCTTTAAGGGCAACAAAGAGCCTTTTCCGTTTTAGGTAATGCTAATTCAGAGATTACTTACAAAAGACACAAGAGTTTACTACTAAAACTGGACTACAAACAGGCCAACCATGCTACTATGGATCCTGGCATCAAAGCTGAACGCTTATTATGCAGCGACTCCTTCATCAAGGAAATTGGCAAGTATGTCACTACCTTTGCCTTCTTAGATAAGTCATAACAATCCCTTAAAATGTTTTTCCAATCATGTTTCTGCAAGGCCGGTAGAAGCAGGAGCGGTTTACCAGCCAAAACTTCGGGAATCACAGTTAGAGAGGCTCCTTCATTTCAAGCTTCCAGGAATTCTGCCCTCAGTTCTACCCACAGGTATCCAGAGGTCTCCGAGGATGTGGCCAAAGATCTACCAGGAGCTCACAACCAGCAAGTAAATCTTCATGCTGATCCTCATACTGTAGGGGCGTGTAAGATCTTTCCTATACAAATGGCAATCAATTCCTTCTGATCCCTGGGTGTTGTTAAACTCAGTATAGGGCTATTCTATATAACTTTACAAAAGTCCTTTTCAAACTTCCTTTCTTCCTCCTACCAGGTTTTCAACTAAAATGTTGGCCCTAGTTTTACATCAAATTCTCTCTTCTACAAAAACAAGCGATCAAACTTACTTGCCCTCATCTTTCAGGTTTCTTCAGCTCGCTCTTCTTAGTACAGACTAAAAACAAAAAGATGAGACCAGTCATGAACCTCAGACTATTCAACCAGTTTGTAGTTTATCGCCATTTCAAAATGGAAACCATCATTCATCTCAGAGATGTGTTACTCCAGAACAATTGGATGGTACGTGTGGAATTGCAGGATGCTTGTCTCATCGTACTTATCCATCAAAACCCCAGAATGTACCTCCAATTCCAATAGCAAGACAAAATGTTATTGTTAACCTGCCACAACTGCAGCTTCTGTTGTTATTCATATGCTTTAAACAAGCATGATATGAGGCTCCAGTCTCGCTGTAAAATGTAGATTTTTCTAGTAATTTATGAAGGAAAGTCTTAAGCTTTACTGTAGCTACATAGAAAGCTCTCAGGTTCTTTCCTATTTTCATTTGATCCTGCCGAGAGATTTACTTATCTTCTACCCTACAGTAGTACCTCATCACCTCCACTGCTGTTTGAATTCAATGTTATAGACTTTGTTTAAGACGTGTTTGCAATTATTTTGTTTTTTCCAATGACTACTGTATTGTTCCGTGTTCAATACTTACTCATAACTTCTCACACAAGAAAAGAGAGCTGCTTGCAGTCAAGTTAGGTATTAGTAGAGACCCTTTGACCCTGATTGGTGGTTCTACATACCTTTGTCCTCCATTGGCTTATTCTTCTCAAGCCTTCTGGAATTTGTAGTTCTTTTTTATTTCTTGACTGTCTCTGTATTTAAAAAAGCAAGAAGAGAAAATGTAATACTATCCTCCATGTCTTTAATAAAATTAATACTTTCCTTCATATGTTATTAGGAAAAATCTACATTGTCAGCTGATTTCACAAACTTATGCCTTATACTTCAAATTCAGTCAATACGATATGTTTTTTTTTGTTGCATTGGTGGAACATTTGCCCTTCCGTCCGCTGTAGCATCCATCCTATCAGAGTTTAGCTGGTTGGCGGCCCACATGTCTGCCACATTCACCAAGAGCTAACCACATCATAGTTAGGCAAATTGCCACAAAGAGACAGACCATAGAAATGTGGACTGCTTGCTCATCTTATTTAGAGTGATTTGACGATCAGAATATGCATGGCGGGCAGTCAGTCACACCTGTAATGGAAAAGCCATGCTTTTTAAGAGAAGTCAATGCTGGTGGCCACCTCGTAAAGGGCAATATGACAGTGCCTAAAAGGTTGGTCTCACAGATTAGTGTCTGTTTGTGGGCCTGTTTTATGGTTTGGTGGGCAGGTTTTTACTGTTGATTTCTCTATTACCACACACATTGCCTGCAGCTAACATAAATGCATGCAGTCCCCACCCCTAGCAACATTTATACAGCTTGTCTTTACAAGTTTAAAGCTGCCATGACTTGCAAATATGGGTCACTTTGTAGCTATCTGCTTTGCCAATGGAAGCCACTTTTAATTTGGTTCCTGGGCTTTTTTTCTGCCCCACTCCGACCCTTGCCCCGTTCAAGACAACCGTAACGGCCATTCTGGTAGAAGCAATAAAATTCGATTTGAGGCATGCTACTGTGCTCTTGGCTGCAACTGGAGACCCACCACAAGTAACCAACCACAGAAAAAAATGCAACACAAACCACCACGCTTATAAACAAAATGCTGACGGCAACTAAGAGAAAAGATGGAACACTGAGAAAACTGAGCTTGCAAATGTGGGACTCGAATCTGAAATGGGAGAATGTAACATGGAAGGCAAGGCAATTGGACCTGCAGGGGGAGTGTGATGTTATGTAATTACAAAGGTAACATAGGCAAGCAAGCATTAAAATGTATGTCTATGTCTAAGGTATGTTCAAACATCATACGAAAATATGCATCAATGTCCTCTTTTGGACTGTGCGGAAGGAGACAGTATTGAAGGGTGTGTTAATATATGCATCTGTTGGCACACCTACTGGCAATGTCACATTTTCAATAATTGGTTATCATTGATTACATTGGTTACGTTTATTACATGTTCGTGTGTCACAGAGTTACATATGTTTGCTAAACACTCAATTTCATTTTTCAAAATTTTAAAAAGGTGCATTGTGGATCATTCAGTTTAGTTTTCATTTGGTAATGCACACTGATCATTACAGTTGGGTACCCTGTCAAACTGGCAGTGTCATTGATGAATATCTCACTGCGGTAGCATCGCGCCCAGTGACTCAACTGGAGCGCCGACATCACCTGGACCGGGAGCGATGGGAGGTGAAGCATAAACCCTTCCGCCTACTGTGTCTTCATAATTTGTACCCCGTGACCATGTGTGCAAGGAAATAAATGGCGGTGTGCCCTGTAACCGTGATTCAGAGAATAATGTAAGACACGGTATGCACACGCTGAAATGTAACACCTGTGTCCCACGTGTACTTATTTATAGCGCCGGGCGTGCTCAGGCCATTACCTGCCCTGATGAGGCTACTAAGAAGCAGAGTCATACTTTATCACATTTCAGGGTGAGAGTGTCATAGTACACCTTTGACCAACGATGTGGTAGTTGTGCAAGTTGACTTTAGAGGTTGTGTAGTCTGTGAGGTAACGGATAATTGATCTGTGTGGAATTTGATATAGGTAAACAACATTTTTAATTTTTAGGATGCACATATTATTTAAATAAGTGTCTACTCCTCGACCAATACCAAGTGCACCTTTATTATCCTGTATTTGCAGTTCTGAGTGAAAGGGGTTGAGTGGCATGGGTGACTCTTCCTGGTTCTCATTGCGCTCTGTCTCTTCTTTACAGTAATGGCACCCACTCTTCCATGGAAGTCATTCCAGTCTTTTTCTTGTCTCTTCTTCGGCCTGCCAAAATGTGGGCACGGCCGAAATGTGGGCAGGACATTAACTCCAATCATTATTCTAGCACACATTTGCCTTCTGCGGTTCAAGCCGGTGTATAAACAGAATATGCAAATATTGCAATCCATTAACAATGTTCAACAGTCTTTCATACCATTTTGATAATTTGATCTTGTATTTTCTGTGTTTGCCTGGGAACCCCTAGGCCTTTTTTTCATGTTGGATGTTTTCTGAAGTCATCTGTATGAAACGTAACTTAATGACTGCTTGATATCTTTAACCCTTTATTATGATAATGATCTTTATTGTATTTATGCTTTACTCATCTTTGATACTGTTTTTTTTTCTGCTTTTATCATTGTTTTTAAATCATCAAATAAAGCATTTGATTGATTGATTGATAAGTATTTCTTCTCATTCATGCAGGATTCACCATTCACATTCATGGCCCTGTGAGGACTGCCATGCCAATTCATGTTGTGCAATATTCTGTTGCTTTATCAGGGCAACATCACGGTTTCACAATATCATTATTTGTACTCTATGAAAGCAAAAATAAATTTTTTAGAACTTCACGATATAGCATGACATTCTAAGCAATGTATAACTTGTTGCATACAATGTAAGCCTTGTATATAAGTACAGCTCTCAAAGGGTACATTCATTATGTTGACTAGACTCTCCTTTTCATCAGACCAATTGCTGCATCAGTTATTAATGACAATATCTAAACCTGTAACTCTGGTTTGTCTCCTATATGCAGTCAACACTTATGTGCTGTGCATGCTGAGAACACAGTTGACTACTCTTCTCCAGTAGTCTCTCATGGTTCAGGTCCAGGAATACTCTGTCTCAGTCTGAGGAGACAGTCAAGTTTCTAGGTGCTAGGCAGTTCTTCATCTTCTCCAACAAACTGTACAGACTTCGGACCAGATTTATCAAAGTCTCACCCAATGCAGCAGCCAAACATGCTGTGCTGCATTGCTTGACAGGGGGGGAGCAGGAGAGTTCCATATCGACAGGGACATGACACTGTCCTCACCTGTTCCTATTACTGGCACAGAGTTTTGCTCCAGTGTGACACACACACACCTTTGTGCCATAGAGCAAGGGTGTGTGTGTGAGTCTAGCATAGGTTTAGTACCATTACCCATGCACTCATCAGCAGCAGACTAGACTACGGAAACGCCCTCTAGGCTGGTACCACAGTCAAGATCCAACAGAAATGCCAGCGGATCCAGAACGCAGCCGCACGGCTCATCCTTAACCTCCCACGCCACAAACACATCTCCGCCCACCTCTGACTCCTTCACTGGCTACCCATCAGCAAAAGGATCTCCTTCAAAATCCTCATCCATGCCCACAAATCCCTCCACAACACTGGACCAGTCTACCTCAACGAAAGAGTGAACTTCCACACACCCACTCGTCTCCTCCGTTCGTCTGACCTCGCCCTCGCCACAGTCCCCTGCATCCGTCGCACCACCTCCGGAGGTAGATTCTTCTCCTATCTTGCCTCCAAGACCTGGAATTGCCTCCCCACCAACCTACGCAAGACCCAGGACCTCCTGACCTTCAGAAAATGCCTCAAAACATGGCTTTTTGAAAAGTACCTCAGCACCTCTCTCCCTTCCCCCCCCCACAGTGCCTTGATACCCTACCGGGTGAGTAGCGTGCTTAATACATTTGTTGATTGATTGATTGATTGATTGATTGGAAGGGCTTCCTTGTAGTATAAAATGCTATGGGCAGGTTTATCTAGGGGTTGCACCATCCTTGTGTCACATAGTGTGGCGCAAATGTGATGCAAGGCCAGAGCAAGCCGTGTCATTGCATGGATGGATGAGGATTTTAAAAAACAATGAATCTGCAAAAAAGCATTGATTTTTAAGAATTATGTGAGGCAAAAGCTGTGCTGAATCCAGCTGTGTCACGCAGGAATTATTATATGCAATGTATGCGTTTCCTGGAAAATTCCAATGTAACTATAACACAGTGGTAATAATTAGTATAGTATGCATCACAAATTGTGAAATAGTGCAAGGCAACTCTAGAAATGCACCAGAATTGCTATGCATCGGCAACCCAGACAAAAGAAATGATACAATGGCCATCGTACAAACTCCTTACCATCACAGTACACACTGGCAAGCTCAATTACGCCATGAAGGTCATTATAGTGCCACTGGGCATAGCAAGGAAACCACCACATAGGGAGGATAGGAGGAAGAAGCATGTTTTCCAGCAGTGCATATTATTTATTGACCTCAGGGAGGAGGAGGTCATACAGTTCTACAGACTGAAAAGAGAGTCCATCATGAAATTCCTGGAGAAGAGGCCAAGTCTCTGGCCAGCAGGTGCAAGGACCAATGCCATCACAGCACATGTACAATTGATGGCTGTGCTCCACATGTTGGCATCAGGATCCTTCCAAATCACATTGGTGCGATTGGCTGGCATTTCACAGGGAGCTTTTTCTGCCTTTGTCCCATCTCTTTTGGATTCCATCATAAAACTCATACTCCAGTACCTTCTGTTCCCCCAAACTACCTACTAACAAATGGATACAAAGCAAGACTTCTACACTATTGCAAAATGTCCATGTGCTTGGCACCATAGAATGCACACATGTCTAATTTGTCTCTGAGGCAACATCCCACCCGTGCAGAAACCACAAGCACAACTATATAACAGACAACAGCAAAAAGACAGCAAGCCGGGTCAAATCTAGCCAGACGAGGGAAGAACAGCCAGCCATTGAGGACAATCCCACCTGTGAATCAAGCACTTTAGGCAATCAATACACATCACAGCAACAGTCTCCTTAAACCCCTCTTTCCAGCAACAAGCGGGGTGGCAGCTTCTTGCATGGTGAGACGGTCTTAAGAGAATCTTAGGGGAAAAGATCAACTACTAGGCAGTGCCCAGAACAGGGAACTCATCAGGTTAGTGACAGGCCGGAATCCGCCAAACTCAGGGAACATAACCCTCAATGTGCAAGCTCTGTTCATAACACGATTGCAACAAACCAACCTGTAGGTAAAAACAAACAGCTTTTAGATCACGGGCACTATCTTTGGTCCGACGACTGCATAAACAGCAAGGCACAAAAAATAATTCCCGGACATCAGCTATCGCAGGATAAGGTGGCTTCAGAGGACAATAAACTACTCTTAATCCCTTGTTATGATTCGAAGGGGACTTTTGACATACTAAAAAGAGGCACCATACTGAAGTTAATAAATGCGATTCAGCCCCTGGCTTACACCTCAACAATAGAGTTGATGACTGTTGAGTTCATTCCACACCCAAATAACAAAGACAAAGAGGCAACGCTGACATCCTAGGCCAAGACTGACATAATTGACCACATTTTGGCATATCAAGACACGTTCAGCGCATGGGGCATCGTCCTGCAAAAATGATGTCCGCCCAGATACCCTAATCTTCTGATACCGCAACAAAAGAAGGGCAGATCAATTTTAAAAGGGGCTGTGGGAGTAGAAACCTCCCCAAGTAATCAGGAACACTTAACAATAGTAAAACATCAAAGCATGCTTCATCATGGCATGCACCAACAGTTCTTCATCGGCATGCCCTCAACAGTCAAACAGGCTGGAAGGCAAATTTTAAACAGCAATAATCATAATTGGTCCTGACGGAAACCCAATGCTCATGGAACACCCATTGTCTAAAAAACCTGGTTACCGACAAGGCAGCCTTGAGTTTCCTACAGCAGATTGAAATCCTCATGTTGCAGGAAACATGGTGCATGGAGCAAATACAAATTTCTGGATATTCTGGGATAGATGTCTCTGCAAAACAACCTCAAAGACACAGACACCCCCAGGCAGGCCTCACAACGTACTGCTTCACAAAAATCAACTGGGTGACCAAACAGATCGACCTGGAAATTGACTAGCTGCTACCCATTATGTTGGAACACCGGGCTCCATTAGACAACAACAGAACCTTACTGCTGATCAATGTATATATTCAGCCTAATAAAATGCAAAACAGAGAAAATATGGGAACATTGATCAGTATTGTAAAAATGCTGCAGAAGCAAAATAAGGATGCAATCCTCATTCTGTCCTGCAATTTCAACCTTGATTTTAAAAAGGGCAGCACAAAACCTCTTAATGGAACATGCGCAAACACAAAGCATGAAATCCTGGGGTTGCGTCTCCTGATGCCTCTCCCCGAGGATGCTACATCTGCACAAGTAACCTTCTTAAGTGGCACAAAAAAATCAAACATCGACTTTACATTTATCAATGAAACCGCACTGCCATTAATTTCATCATATAGGATCCAAGAACGCACTGAGAGCGACCACTTCCCCCAACTCATTGAGATCCGGAATAATTGGAACCGGCTACCCTCCGCTAATATCATAATTTCAGCCCCAGTGACTTTTGATACAAAAAAATTGAAATGGAGGGGGCTGGGCCTTGGAATAGTAATGGAAGAAGAGTATCGCAGTGCCGGCACGATTAATGAGCTTAAAGAATCACTAGGAATGCAGGAACAAGAAGATCATCCTCCAGGAGAACGAGTGACCGTTGGATGCACTTGTGTGATTCCTTAATGAATACATTTTCCATCAAAAAGCGTCTCCCAATTTTGGTCATGGAGACAAAAAACAAAGTTAAGAGCGGCAGAGCAGAAAAGCCATGATTTAACAAAACACTGCATAATAAGAAAAAAACACGTCTCTAGAGAATTAAAAAAAGTCCTAAGGGACACACCCTGAGAAAGGAAATCTGATAACACAAGGCTCTTTGAGCTAAGAGCCAAATACAAGAAAAATTGCTGGATGGCAAAACAGAGGTATCATGAGGATTTGTGGACCAAGCTGCTCATGTCCAACAAATAGAAAAATAATACAAAGTTCTGGGAGCTGATAAACGGACTAAATCAGGGGAAAACAAATCAACACATGAATGCAGGTATTGACGTAGTCACATGGGAGGCCCACATACAAACAATGTTCTCACTCCCAGAGCACCATATGAAGGAGGAGGCCACTCAGGCAAGTAATGAGTCAAGTAAGATGAACTTTGGTTTCAGAGTGACAACGCAAACTGATTTACCTCTAAATGAAAATGAACAAAAGTACACAGTTATGAGTATTGACATCGAAAAGCTGACAAGCCTTATCAAGAAATTAAAACTGGAAGAGGCAGCTGGCCAGAACAGAATTCCGAACGCCTTGTTTGGAGGAGACCCTTCATTATGGGAACAGTATATGATGCTGCTTTTTAATGACCTCCAGGGCACCACGGGTCTACCAGATGCATGGAAAGGCAGTATCATTCACCCAATATACAAAGGAGGCAACCCCGCAAGCCCTTCAAACTACAGGCTAATAGCATTGATAGACATGAAAGCAAAACTCTATGCAGCCTGTTTACTGCAACAACTAGCAGAATGGATTCATGACAGACATCTAATTCCACAATGCCAGACAGGTTTCAGAGTCAGTATGGGAGTCTCCACTAACCTGACAACCCTAGCTCTACTGGGAAACAAAGCCAGGCTTAAGAAGAAAAGGCTATTTGCGTGCTTTATTGATCTAAAGGCAGCTTTTGATTTCTCACCAAGAACCTGCCTATGGGAGAAACTGAAAGGTTGGGGCTTACCCTGCAGCCTTCTCAATGCAATGATGGACTTGTACACAGGCACTTGGGTGCAAGTAAAAATCGGAGAAGATAGACACCTCACCAACAGAATATTAATGGCAAAATGACTAAAACAAGGGTGTGCATTAGATCCTACGCTGTTCAACTTATATCTTGCTGACCTAGCCGAGGCTCTAGCACCTGTAAACAGCCATCTGCCAGTACTGGCCAAGGAAGGAATAGCATGACTACAGTACGCAGACGACATAGTTTTACTCAGCCAAACACTAGTCAGCCCACAGCACAGCATCAACGCATTTTCGATACATACATAACAAAGCAAGGTCTGGAATTTAATTTGAGTAAAACTAAGGTTGTCCGCCTAGTAGACATAAAGTATAAATCTGCTTCATGGTTCATAAATGGAACCCAGGTGGAGGTTGCCCCCATATACAAATATTTGGGATTCACCATGGATCGCCTCTTGACTTTCAAGCCACAGCTTGCTGTTGCTCAAGCTAAAGCCCTTTCATTGACCTATGGCTTCAAAGTACTAAAACAAAAATTGAGCTGCCCGTCATATTCTCACCTGCTTTCAGTCATGGCAGCACGGCTAATGCCCACTGCCACTTATGGCGCTGAGATCATGCTGGGGAAGGAGGCAGTTTTTTTCAGTCAAGTCAAGACAAAGGCCTACAAAATGGTTTTCCGCAAACCAGGACCAGCATCTCCAGCCCAGGTCCGCCTAGAATTGGGTCTGAAAAACAAAGAATTTCAGAGTAAATGTGCCTTCATCAAATTATGCTGGAAGATGCGTGCAGCAGAGATTGGTACCTTAAATAACTTCTGTTGGATGGAAATCAAGGGGAACAGTGTCATAACGATAAAGGCACCTGGGGTCAGCATTTAAATAACTGCATTAAAGTGCCAGGTCTGTCAGAAGCCTGGGAGCAGAACCTGGGCAAAAAGGACTTTTATGGGAAGGGAAATGCTGTCACCAATATAAAGTCTTTAAATTCTGAAAAACAAAAATTGGCAAGAAGACAGCACGCCTGGATTGTAATAAAATCATACAAAACCTTACGGGCACAGGAATATCTAGCAGCACCCCTCAACCAGTTGCTGAAACACCAGTTCATGCTCTCTCGATTTCGGTTGAAGAAAGCAAAAGATATGGTCCATTCATGGAGACAACAAGATCCAACACATTCCTGTCAACTGTGTGGGTACAGACAGGAGTCACTAGAATACATTTTTTGTGTGTGCCCGGTGTTGCTAGGTTACAGGATATTGTATCTGAAAAAAAAATTTAGGTCCTTGAACATACGCTCATGCAGGCCGGCCGTCATCAGTTGGCTCAGCAGACTCTCAATTCTGTTTTCTTGTCGAGGGACCAAATTTATGGCACAGGCCCAGAACGAACTAGAAAATAAAGTCTAAGCTGAGCGCGCATGGGTTATCATTTTATGTTAGTAAATCTCCTAATAGGTTAACTGCAGCCAGAAAACAGTCTCAGGCATAACTTAGTGATAATTATTGTTAATATTCCCTGAGCCTCACTCATCTACAATCATAGTTCTGTATGTGAGTAAGAAAGTCCTAAATTCAAGACTAAGGCCCTCATTACAACCCTGGCGGTAAATCCCGCTTACCGCCGTGCAGAAGACTGCCAACATACCGCTGTGGCCGTGGAATTCCACTACAGGTTTTACAACCCACAGCTTGGAATCCGCCACAATACAGACAATCACACAAGTCCGCCACACCAAAGGTCAGTGATAAACTAGCGATAACAAAACCAACAGCGTCACGCCAGCAAGAATACACTCACACTCACATCAACGTGGCGGTCTTTCAACTGCGGTAAACCATTGGCGGTACACACCGCCGCGCTCAAAATACACACACATTTACAAAACACAACCACATTGGACAATTCAAAATACACACACCTGATACACATACACACACCACACCCACACACTCACACCACTATAAAACACACACCCACATTACCCACAAACCCTTACTACCAGAAATGTGAAAGCAGTGCAGAGAGAGACACTACCACAAACAACACAAGCATCCACACACACAACACCATCACTTACACAACATTCACGCACCTCAAACAACACACACCAACACACCACCTCACACATCACCCACACCACATCACGGCACCTCAAAGACACCCCAGGTTCTCTGAGGAGGAGCTCAGGGTCATGGTGGAGGAAACCATCTGGGTAGAGCCACAGTTATTCGGATCACAGGTGCAGCAGACATCCATTGCAAGGAAGATGGAGCTATGGTGAAGAATTGTCAACAGGGTAAACACAGTGGGACAGCATCCAAGAACACGGGATGACATCAGGAAGAGGTGGAACGACCTACGGGGGAAGTTGCGTTCCATGGCATCCAGACACCAGATTGCTGTACAGAGGACTGGCGGTGGACCCCCACCTCCTCCCCCACAACTAACAATATGGGAGGAACAGGTCTTGGCAATACTGCATCCTGAGGGCCTTGCAGGAGTAGCAGGAGGACTGGACTCTGGCAAGGCAAATCTTTTCTACCTTATCCCCCCCACCCCACCTGCATGCCATCACATACTCCCACTCTTACCCTCACACCCATCACCCCAACAACCCACAGATACCCCACCAACACAACCCACACATCCCAAAACCAAGCCCTGCATGTAACACCAATGCATGGACACCCATCACCAAGCATGTCCAGTGCAGAGACTCACTCATGCTCCAAAATCACCAACCACGCAAGGACCAAGCCAATAATGCAAGCACTGGAGTAGAGGGTCACTCACCCATTGCACACAATGGCACACACAGATACAATAATTATGCATTTACACCCCAACATGACCCACAGCCAACGTCACCGGACAGGAGGTGCCAGACATATCCAGTCCCCCCACAGAAGAGGCCCACAGCGATGACAGCAGCTCTGCACACCTGGATCAAGATGACCAGCCCGGCCCATCTGGGACCTCGGGACAGTCGGTTCCCCTGCCACTGTCACAAGCCACCACAGAGCATCCCCCCTGAGGAAACACCAGCACAGCACCCACCCAGTGGGCCCATCTCTCTGTCCCCAGGACATGTCAATCAGCAGTGTGTCCACCACTACAATCAACCCAGGCAAACCCACTAACACAGGATGATCATGGACCTGGGGGCAGTGGCAGTGGGTACAGAGTTCAGCGGACAGAGGCACGGGATAACAGGGAAACTGTGAGGTCTGCTGTGCGACAGGGGGGAGACAGGCCCAGGAATCTGACACTCCACGAGGCACTCTCCAACATCATGGGAGCTTACCATCATTCCCAGGAGACCATGGCAACGGTACTGGCCAAGTTTCAGGAGACCCAGCGGCTGCAGGAGGAACACTACCTTGGGATCAGGGAGGACTTGAAGTCCATTAACACCTCCCTGGTCACCATTGCAGGGGTGCTGGCAGACCTTCTCAACACCAGGAGAGACACAGTGGCACAACAAGTTGCCCCTGACACTAGCCTGGACAATGAACAGCCCTCCACCTCCGCCGGCGCTAGTGGACTGGAGGCACCGCCACAGGAACAACAGGATACCAGCACCCCACCCCCTGCAGATGGAGAACCACCCCGCAAATGGTCCCTGAGATCCAGGAGCAAGACAGAGAACATTGCCAAGACCCCCACCAGGAAATGAGACAACCCTGAATGTCACCCTTCTGTCCCACTATGTCACCCTGTGCATCCTTAAGCTGCTGGTTCTCCACTTCCTATGCCCCTTTGGACAGTGCACCTGTGAAACAAATAAACTGGACTCTGCCATGGACATTCCTCACCATCACCCCAGCCCATTTTACAACCCCTTCCACTTATTTGCACAGGAATAAACACACTTCAATCACAAAACAATCTGGAGTCAGTCTGTGCTTTCACAAAAGTGTAATTGCAATAACTATGGAATATAGCAATGTAAATTTACTTGTTCACCTACCAATGCAACACAGCTGTAGGCCAGGAGTAAACAGAGCAGAGGGCACAAAGTGGGACCCAGATCTGTGAAATGGAAAGTCAAAGTGACAAGTCAGGGTCCATACACTGAGTGAAAATGACAGACTTATGCTAGCTCCAACAATAGTATGAGATGTGGTAAGCAGTTACATCTTCTTACCTGTGTCTCACTGGAAGTATTGCATGATGATGTTGTTTCGGTTGTGAATATCCTCTTCTTCTGCCTCCTCTTCTTCACTGTCCACAGGCCCCACAGCTGCCACAAGACCAACATTTGGCCCATTCTCCTGCAGAAAAGGCACCTGCTGTCGCAAACTCAGGTTGTGCAGCATACAGCAGGCCACAATTATCTGGCACACCTTCTTCAGTGAGTAGTATAGGGAGCCACCTGTCAGATGGAGGCACCGGAATCTGGCCTTCAGGAGGCCGAAGGTGCATTCGATCACCCTCCTAGTTCGGCCTTTGCCTCATTGTAGCGTTCCTCTGCCCTTGTCCTGGTATTCCTCACTAGGGTCAGTAGCCATGACAGGTTGGGGTAACCAGAGTCACCTGCAAATGTTGATGGATATCTGTTAGACACACACTCACCCTTAGGGACAGCCCCATTCCCAGACACCTATGTCAACTGTATTGGGACCTTGCCCTCACCTATTAGCCACACGGTGCTCTAGAGTTGCCCCATCCCATAAGGGATGCTGCTATTTCTCAAAATGTAAGCGTCATGCACAGAGCCAGGCATTCACATGGGAGATGTACTGGTCTGCCAAACACACCATCTGCACATTCATTGAATGGTAGCTCTTCCGGTTTCTATACACCTGTTCATTCCTGCAGGGGGGAGTACAAATGCCACATGTGTCCCATCAATGGCACCAATGATGTTGGGGATATGTCCCAGGGCAGAGAAGTAACCTTTCACTGTGGGCAAATCTTCCACCTGAGGGAAAACGATGTAGCTGCGCATGTGTTTCAGCAGGGCAGACAACACTCTGGACAACACATTAGAGAACATTGGCTGGGACATCCCTGATGCCATGGCCACTATTGTTTGAAAAGACCCACTGGCCAGGAAATGGAGTACAGACAGGACCTGCACTAGAGGGGGGATTCCTGTGGGATGGCGGATTGATGAAATCAGGTCTGGCTCCAACTGGGCACACAGTTCCTGGATTGTTGCACAATCAAGTCTGTATGTGACTAGGATGTGTCTCTCTTCCATTGTTGACAGGTCCACCAGAGGTCTGTACACCGGAGGATGCCACCATCTCATCACCTGCCCCAGAAGACATGCTCTACAGAGGAGAACAGTGAGCAGAGAGTCATCCAACACTGAGGTATCACAATTTGTTATTTGCAGAAACGTTATTAATCAGCAATTTGCCAGTATCTGTCTATGTTGCCGGCCCAGATAGGTGTGACGCAGTTAACATTCATCCATGTGGCCTCCTGAAATGGCAGATGCCTGACCTGTAAGGAGGGACAAGTGTATATGAGGTAACTGCGCTAGCATTGTACACCATCGCAGTGGGCGGTCGAAGACCACAGCGCAATTCTGCTTGGTTAACAGTGGGCCCGATGGGTCCCAGGAGCCAATGATGATGTACGCCGGCGGACGTGGCTGGCATTTTCTGTCTGTTCCCTCAATTGATACCTGACCTTCAACAGGAGAGGACCTACACTGCATGTGCTGCTGTGACCTGTGTCTGGAAGCGACGATGGCTACAGTGTCTGGGGAAAGGGCCCCTTCCTTCACTTCGGAGGAGTTGGAGAAACTAGTGGATGGGGTCCTCCCCCAGTCCCCCAGTAGACGCAACTCTACGGTCCTCCAGACAAACAGGTGAGTACACTGTTAGAATGGTGCATGGGCAATGCCTGTTTTGAGTGGTGTGGATGGAAGATACATGGGGGGGCTGAGGCCTGCATGTGTGGATGGTAAGTGTATGTGCATTAGGGCATGGCTGGAAACTGGTGGGCAATGAGTATGACGGTCCGGACGGGTAAGTAATTTCCTTTCACCTTGTACCATTCCTCTAGGTCAACGCCCATCAGAAGAAGGGTATTTGGCGTGCCATTGCCAAGGACGTCCGGACCCTGGGGGTCTACCACAGATGGAGCACCCACTTCCATAAAAGATGGGAGGACCTGCGCCGCTGGAGCAAGAAGATGGCGGAGGCCCAGCTGGGGATGACCTCACAACGTGGGAGGGGTGCCCGTCACACCATGACCCCCCTGATGTTCCGGATCCTGGCGGTGGCCTATCCGGAGTTGGATGGGCCCTTGAGGGCATCACAGCAGCCACAAGGGGGTGAGTACACTCTCATTTAGCTGATTCTGCATGCATTATGAGGTGTCTGGGTGGGGGATGTGGGCAGTGGGTTCCCCTAGGCCAGAGCAAACCTGGTAGGCAGGATCCCTTGTGAGGCAGGCTATGTGGCACCCCCAACCCCACCAGTGGTAAGAGCCATCCACACCTAGTCAGGCTCCTGTGACTTCCATGTGTGCAGCAATTGGTTTTAGGGCTCGTACCCCATGGTCAGCTGAAATTTCTAGGAACTGTCAGTGCATGGCGTTGTGCAGAGGGCTGCTCCCTGTGTGTTGTGTCCGCCAATGGTAGGGGTGTTGAATGCACTGAACATGTCTTTCTTCTGTCTTTCCACCCCTTTATGTGGTCTCCCTGTTATTGTGTGCAATAGCATCATCAGGCGGAGGAGCATTGGCACCCGAGCAGGAGGGAGATGCAACCCACTTGGCCCTGGAGGGTGAAGCAACGGAGTCTGAAGCCACCAGTGGGACGGAGGGCGAGGGGAGGTCCACGGCAGGGACAGGAGCAGACAGCAGTGACAGCGACTCCTCCTCTGATGGGAGCTCCCTTGCGGTGGAGGGCACCTCTGTGCCCACAGCATCAACAGGTACAGCTGCCAACCCCCCCACCAGCACCGCCCTCACAGCAGCCCTTCAGCGTGTGTTTCGTGCACGCTCATCCAGGAGGGTGGGCATCTCCTTCGCCCCAGGCACCTCAGGCCCTGCCCCAGTCAGCCCTGCTGCCCTCAGTGAGGAGGCTATTGACCTCCTCAGATCCCTTACTGTTGGGCAATCTACCATTGTGAATGCCATCCAGGCTGTAGAGAGGAATTTGCAACAAACAAATGCATACCTGGAGGGCATTCATTCTGGGCAGGCATCTCAACAGAGAGCATTTTAGGCTCTGGCCTCAGCACTGATGGCAGCCATTGTCCCTGTATCCATCCTCCCCCTCCAACTTCCTGCACCCAGACCCAATCCCCTGTCCCTTAGCCTATCCCAAGCATACCATCAGACCAGCATGCACACACATCAACACACAAGAGTGGACATGGCAAACATAAGCACCACACATCCCACAGGCACTTACACAAGCACCATCCCCATGCAGACACAGCAACATCCACTGCCTCCACTGTGTCCCCCTTCTCAACGTCCTCCTCCTCCCTCCCTGTCTCGTATCCACTCACATCTGCATGCACAACATCCTCAGCCACTACCTCCATTACCAGCACGCCCATCTCCACACACCGCTCACGTGCACTCACCACCCCCACTACCATTCACACATCCCCAGTGTCTTCTCCCAGTGTGCCAGTGAGCCCTCCTTCCAAAGTACACAAACGCAGGCACACACCCACCCAACAGCCATCCACCTCACAACAGCCTCAGGCCCATGCACCTTCACTCAAATTCAGCAGACGTACACCTCCTAGAACCACTACCTCTACCTCCACCCCCAAACCCCTCCATCTACCATCCCAGTGTGTCCAAAAAACTCTTCCTGGCTAACATTGACCTCTTCCCTACACCTCCCCCCGTCCTTCACCTAGGGCCAGGCTTTCTAGGTCCCAGCCCCTCAGCCACTACATCCCCAGGCACAGTGGTGCCAGCAACTGCGGGGTCATCAAGTGCACCACCCATCAGGGCTGCCAGTGTGCCACGTAGCGAGGAAAAGGACATTCCGCCACCTGCCAAGGTGAAAAAGGTGCCCACATCCCGGAAGGAGAAGCCGAAACTACCAGCCACCAAGGGCTCAGCAAAAACCAAAGGGGATAGTGGCAAGACAACTGCGGCACCATCAAAGGTGGGGAAGGACCAAAAGCAGAAGAGCAGGTCAGGAGAGGGCATGGTGGCACCAACTGAGGGACCAGTGTCACACCTTCTGTCCATGACCACACCAACCTGTACGACGGCAAACACTCGATAGCTGCCCCGCCACCCCAACCACCACCTGCACCGCCACCTGCACTGCCCCCGGCCTCAGCGACAGTCCCCAGCCTCTTCCCCAGTGGGAAGCCGTCCGAGGCTGCAGGAGACGTCCTGCTTTGTCCCTCAGCAGGTGCTGACCCATGCACCTCCCCCAGCACTGCCGCCACAGACACCGCCACAAGCACCGCCGCCACAGACACCGCTGCAAGCACCACCACCGGCCCTGCGGCGTCCTCGGACACTGGCCCCACCACTGACATGGCTACCATCCCCAGTGGTCAGTCGTCTGAGGCTGGAGGAGAGTTCCTGGGCCCTGGGCAGCTTCCATGAGGCATGACTTCCATCACTGTTTGCACCTGCATTTCGAATGCAAAGCCGCAGCAGTGTGCGGTATGTCGCTGCCTACATGGCGCATCATGCTACCTGAAACTCGCCAATCTCGTGGCACGCACACCCAGGTGAAGGAATGTTACTGGCCACACTGCATGTGGAGTACTCTGGGCACTATGCCCCCTCCAGAACCAGTGGAGTATCACATCCACTACCTCAGTCCCTGGCAGGATGAAGCACGCTGAGCACCAGGCCTCCTCCAGAACCAGTGTTGAATGACATCCACTACCTCAGTCCTTGGCAGGATGAACCACTCTGGGCACAAAGCCCCCTCCAGGACCAGTGGAGTATCACATCCACTCCCTCCGTCCTTGGCAGGATGAAGCACTCTGGGCACAAAGCCCCCTCCAGAACCGGTGGAGTATCACATCCACTACCTCAGTTCTTGACAGGATGAAGCACTCTGGGCACCATGCCCCTTCCAGAACCAGTGGAGTATTCACATCCACTACCTCAGTCCTTGGCAGGGTGAAGCACTCTAAGCACCAGGCCCCATCCAGAACCAGTGGAGACTGTTATCCACTTAAGAGACTGTAGCTTTGCACTCCCCAGGATAGAGCAGTGGGCAAACCACCCACTGGAGAGACTTGAGAGACTGTGGCTTTGCACTCCCCAAGATAGAGCAGTGGGCAAACCACCCACTGGAGAGACTTGAGAGACTGTGGCTTTGCACTCCCCAGGATACAGCAATTGGCATGGAGCTCTCTTGTGCAGCAGTGAGATCATGCGATCATCAGGCTGAGGTGCCCCCCCTCCCCCTACCCCTACCCCTGAGGTGCCTGTGTATTTTTGATCTGATGCCCCAGCAGTGTTATCTCCGTTTCCAGTCAGGTATCATGTGCGGGATTCGTCCATGCATTTTGGGCCCAGTGGTCCATGAACAATGATTGGTAAACCATCCGGATTTCTGTAGTTGGTGTACATATTTGTATATACTGAATTTTGACTTTTGACTAATGGATTTTTCATGATTACAATCGTTACAATCATTTCCTTTTGTCCTTGCATTCTTCCAGGGGGTTTGGGGGTGTATATGTAATGATGATGCATGTATTTGTGTGTATGTTGTTGGGTGTGAGGGTGGGGGTGATGCGTGTTGCGTGTGTGTGTCACTCTCTTTCCTCCCTCCTCCCCTGTGTTGTAGGTGCAGTACTCACCGTAGTCGCCGCTGCCGCCGTTCGTACTCCTGGTAGAAGAGGAGGTAAACCAACATAGGTAACACCTGAAGTTCGGGCTCCATGGCGTCCTGTTTCCTCTTTTGGTGTCAAGAGGTGAATGGTTTCCCTTCTGTGTACTGTTTCCGCCGTCCTTTTGATAGCATTGGTTCCGCCCCGGAAAAGGTGGCGGACAGGTGTCTTGAAATACGGTGGGCGGTACTTTGTCTTCCGCCTGTCTGTTGGCGGTTACAGCCGCGGTGTTTGTTTCTACTGCCGTGGCGGTCGGAGTGTTATAGTGGCTGTCTATGTTGGCCATTTCCGCCACGGTCGTAATCCCATTATTTTTTTCACCGGCCTGTTTGCGGTATTACCGTCGCTTTAACATTGACTGCCAGGGTTGTAATGAGGGCCTAAGAGTAAGGTTGGAATCAGTGGAGAACAGTTTAGCCATGTACACATTTATCATAATAATGATAGATTTTAGTTTAAACAAGCACTTCATGTTTTAGGAATATTTATTTAATACAGTGAGTATGCTAAGTATTTATACAAACATGCATGTCTGAATTGCGATGGTTTTAATTAACTGTGTCAATAAAATTAAACTTGACTAGAAACGTGACATAAGCACAACTATTCCATACATATCCAGGCCATAGTGCATAATCATGCGATTTTCATCAATGTCCCATTTGAAAAAACCCTACCTTGCCATACATATGTGTCAATCTAAGTTCAGAAAAACAACTCGACTTGCAGAAAACTTTAACTAATGTATGAATAAAGCCAATTAAAATAACCATGTAATGTTGAATATTGGTAAACTTTAGTAAGCAAATAGCCATGCTAACTTATGTAAACTAATCTAAGTGTGTGCAACTCTTATGAGGCAAGCAAGGACATAAAAGGTGATGAAACGATACATTTATGTGTGAGTGTCAAACATGTAGCCCTATATAAGGCTAAGTGTATGCAAGATAATTTGATCACCATTTTGATACTTCACATACATATTGAGTGCACTTGTCATATAGCTGATACAAACATCCTAAATTCCGTATCATAATAATCATCTGGCTAAACATGAAAGTTAGCATTTTGATATGTTGTATCTTACACCATGGATAATAGGTGCAATGACACATATGTTGAGCATACGTGTGTAAAACAATTGCCAACAGTACCATATCTGTTAAAAGTTAAAGAAATGTGCATGTTTGCCTGCATACATAGCATACATAGTTATGTCTAAGTAATATTGTACCAAATCATTGACTGTTGGCTTTTTCCACTTTTCAGGTAACCAAGGATATGGTTTGTAGCCATGTGCCATGACCCCCTTCTAAAATCCTTAGACAGGGGGCCATAAAAAGTACAACCCAGCTTTGAGCGAAATGGGAAATGTTGTGGAGAGAATGTTTGTGGTCCTAAAGTCCCATTTCCGCTGCCTTGACAAATCAGGTGGAAGAATCCTGTACTCGCCTACTATGGTCTGCAAAATAATCATAATGAGTGCAATATTGCATAACATCTGTCTCAAAACTAATGTGCCATAGAACAATGAGACTCAAATCATACAAGAGCTGGAAGAGGGTGATGAAATGGATGTGGAGATAGAGCACACAATGGCAGTTCATGTGTGACGGGACCAAATAGTGGATTTATTCCCATAATTACATGACAGTGATGATAATAGTGATCGAAAATATGTAAGCTTATCATCCATCCTATTCATTATTTTAATCCATCCATTGTGTGTTGTTTATGTTTATGTCACGGTACATATATTGTCATTCCCATCTTCTCAACTAGATGTAGGCCTCAACATGTATGAATCTTGATTTTCGAGCTGTTGCTAAACATCGGGTTATATCTCGAACTCAGAACAAATCAATGCAGCAAGTCAATGTGATGCAGTGCACTGCATGAAAGGGAGAGGGCAGGATTGCCTCATTTCTAGATAGATACAGGTCACTCCTGTCCTCCCTCTTCTAAGCACTGCAGCACATTAAGCTGTCTCTCTGTGTTCTACTACATGAAAGTGTGTCAAATGTGGCCCTCAGTGTATGATGGATCACAATTCACCCAATAAGTCAGTCCCTGTGTCTATCTTCAAACTGATGTGTGTTGTAGATATGGACTAGTATGCAGAGTGGTGGACCTTTGCTGGAACATATGTTGCAGAAAATGCCATCACAGAACGAGAGACATCTGTAGATGTCAAAATGTAATTGGTCAAATTGGCATTCATGCATGTGTGGGGATCCACAAAATGCACACATGTGACACTTTCCCTGGGCTGATTGATGTAAGGTCTACATTTACCAAAATGTGATACAGTACACATTTACCATGCTTTGCAAAGCAATACCAAAATGTGATACAGTACACATTTACCATGCTTTGCAAAGCAATGCAAGGAGGCTCAAAGGCCTATTTCAAAGCATAATAACAAGCTGAAGTAGCAATGGTAGCATTTATCTGTAAGGTAAGAATCAAATCAAATCAAATGAAGTCATATATAAAGAGCACGGCTACTCGCTTGAGTGTCCTGGCACTACAGAACTGTAGATGCAAGGAGATATTTGCTAAGCATCACATCTATTCAGTAATACAAAGATGTGTAATGTGTGAAGCATGCATGTCATAATGCAAGAACAAATGGCTGTGGGCATACGCAAATATTTGAAAAATGGTACGATGGTGGTGTTGGGTTGGAATTTCCTTCTGCATAGTAAGAGTTGTGGACTCCTACCCTGACTGCCCAACTCTATTGTTGTCTGGATATCGAATGATGGTATATAGCCACAAGAGAATATGAAATATTTGTATGCGCCATGACACTGGCCTTTGTCATGGATTGTGTTCTTAATGGACGAGGTGGGGGCACCCAAAGAGCTACTCTAATAATTGAGGTACTGCCTACTCTAGGAATTAAACAGTGCAAGCATGGTGGTGACAGCCTACCCTATAGTGATCAATAGCAGTGAACATAACCATTCTACCCTGGGTTACTTGAATGAGGCCTAAAGGCTCACTCACCTCTTCTAAAGTTCTGCAGCTGTGTTTTGGGCTCACCCCTGGCCAACATCAGAATGATCTGAAAGCATGCACATGATAAAATCATGTGCTGAATGCATGTGCTCATGCAGAACATACATGAAGCATGGGATAAAATGTGTGAATGGTGTACACATGGTAAGTGTGCATATGCTGGTAGTTTGTGTTGAAACTGACACACTCTAGTACACTACAAAAGGACAGTAGTATTGAACAGTGTGCACAGACTGAGTGTGCAAGCTGCATGTAAGTGTGCTGGTGATAGTATAATACATGTGGATTACAGTACTTGGGCACTAAATGTGCTGTGACTGTGCACTGAGTACAGCAGTTCTTGCTGCACTACCTCATAACATGGAGCACCTTGTGTTCCTTTTTTGGTAATGCCATGCCTGCCTGTAGAAAGCATGACTGGAGGAATCCCAACAGTCCAAGTTTGAGAGTTCAGCAAAGTTGCAAGCTGGGTGGCACATACACTGGAGGATAGGAGTGCCTGGCTGTCTCTGTGCCTTCTTATGTGTCTCATGATACAATAATAGATCACAAGGAAGGGACCTGGACACATCTCAGAAAGAGAGAGATTGGGCGAAAAAGGGATTAAAAAAGAGTAGGGCCCAGGATCAACCTTTTAATACAAATATGATTGCGGCTGACATCCAGGTGTGTACCCTACTAACTCATCTGAATCTTGTTTAAGGATCTATCAGATTTGAAGTTCTGCCTTGCTATGCTTTCCTGCTGCCTGGGTGAGAAGAACTGCTCATACATCCCTTGAACACAGAGTGACTTCAAGGGCTAGCCTCTTGGCCTCCTGGTATGAAGTCTCACAGACATAAAAGACTTTCAAAAACCTTGCTCATGCACCTGGACTCTGCCATCTGTGAATCTGCCCTATCAAGTGGTGCCAACCAAGTCCAGGATTCTTGGAAGTGGGACTAAGGTGTTTACTCCAGAACCTGCTTATCCCCTCTGTTGCACATGTCAGAACTAGAGCAATCCCTCTCTTGCGTGGGTCAGAACTGGCGCATTGCCTTTGTTGTGTGGATCAGAACAAACACTTTCACAGCATTGCATGGTCATTAGTGTTGATGCATAAGTGCATCTGCACAGCGCATCACACAATGTATATATGTGTGGCAATGCGTCATAAAAATTGGCACAAATTTCAAGAACCTACCTGTCACACCAAGGAAATGATGCATTAGGTGTGGCTGCATACTAGGAAGTGTAAATGTTACTTTTACTTTCTGTTAGTGTTTGTGGTTTTGGGCTGGTGGTTTATGGAGTGCTGTGCGAGTTTTTAGGAGTTTGTGCCTCTTTCTGATTTAATCTGTGTCTGCTCTGTCCCTTTGATTAATTTTTTGAGTAGTCTTCATGCATAAATGTTGTTTTTTGAAAAAGATATTTGTATTTGTATTGCTGGGTGTTTGTCTTTTTTGGGGTATTAGTTAATTATGTGTAGTTAAGGGTTTAAGGGTTATTCGATTTTTGTAGTGTTAAGTAGGGCTTGTGTCATTGTGGCCATGTCTGGGAAGGAGAGAGGGAAGAATTTTGCTGAGAGAGAAGATGGCAGTTTCATCTGGCTGGTCGTCTACTTCCTGCTGCAGATTCTGAATATAGTGGGAAGGGTCAGTAAAGGGTACCCATCCAAGAGCGTAAGGATCAATGGGAGTGGATGTGATGGTATATTGCCATGGTGGGCCATGAGGAGCGCTTTGTCTTCCAACTTAAATATTTTTGGGTGGACAGCATTGCCCAAGCTGATGTGCTGGACCTGCTGGGAGTGGATACTTGGGGCTCCATAGGTATGTATTAATGTACCATCATCATTTAGTAATGTAGATAACTTAGTCAAGGTACATTTCAATATCAACATTTATTTGCAATGTGTAGATGTCTAGTGCCACTCAAGGCTTAACAGAGTGACACCAGGTGGCAAATGTATTAAACTGCCACACAAAAGCAACACACCTGACATGAATGCTGTGTTGCGTTACAAGGAGCTAACGCTCTTGACGCTAACTAATGCAAATCAGCCCTGTCCAAATGAAGGTTAGCATTTAGCAATGAAGACGTCTTGGACTTGTAAATGTAATTGGAAAAAATATTTATTTCTGTTTTCCCTCACTCATGTGATGCAAACATTACAAAATATGTGGCTATATCAGCCCCTATTGCTAGATTCACAATACAGATCATTATCCACACTGCACAAGATATTAGGTATGTTTGTGTGGCAAGGCTAGTATGTATGTATCAATGGGCACATTTATCAAATCTTGATGCAGTTCAACACGCCACCTTGCTGTGCTGCGTGCAAGTGAAAGGGCAGGAACGCATTCTATTATGGTGCATTCCTGTCCTTTCCTAGTGCTGGCACACTTTTGGCTGCCTAGTGCCAATGCTTGCACCCTTGCCCCATGGTGCAATAGGGTCTGTAATGAAGCTAGGAAGAGGTTCTTACAACTTCACATGCATGGGGCCTGATTTTGAAATGTGATGTAAGACATTTCTGGCCTATCACCTTCTGGCAAACCAGCCCTGTGAGGTGACTAGCTGAGTTCTATGGTCTTAAAATGTACACATATGTGTGCAAGGGTGTCTAAATATGCCATGACATTGAAATGTTGTTGTGCTTAATTAAGATTTGGTAGTGTGTGTAGATTCTTTATTTTTGATGCATTTTCTCCATTTTTGTTTTGCCAGTGAGCATTGCCCATTTTCCTGGGCCAAATTTGACAGCTTCAGGGATAGTGATTAGGTCTGGGGGGAAAAAATAATTCCACTAGCAGGGTTGGTGGAATTCTGGAACTTTGTGCAACACGTGTAATGAGGAGTTCCTTTAAATTCCGCCCTCCGGTGTGCAGTGGAATTATTTTTCCATTTGCACCCGTGAAATTGGCTGGGGTGCACGCTGGCAAGACAAAAAACTTCCTGTCAGGCTGATCCCAGTGATTTGGTCATCTCCTGGTCACTTCCACTTGGATTTCGAGGTGGAAGGATCACTCTCTCTGTCTGCAATTCCTGCTGCATAAATACCATCGGATGTTAAGGAGTCTGATTTTGTAATATTACAACTAAGTTAAAAAAAAACTTTGTATAAAGGTGTTGTTTGTTTAATGGAAAGCATGCACCAGTATTTATTTGTATTTTTATTTTATTTATTGTGGTTGTGGTGGGTGGCCCGAAATTTCAGTAGGGTGACCTTGTGGCCAGTTGTCATTTTGTGCAGTCAGCTAGTGTGCTTTTTCCATAGGCCTGCATGTGTTTTTTGTTGTCCATGCCTCCTTGTTGCTTGTTGTTTGACCATGTGGCTTGCTACCATTTTGTGTAGGCATTCAGTGTGCTTGTGTCGTAGGCCTGCATGTTTTCAGTTTAATTAATAGATCCTAGTAGAATATGTATGAACAATATGTAATATTGTATGCAATTTCTTTCTATTTTTCACCTACACCTCCTTGCCTCCTAAGTTCCAATAGGTTCCTCATAGTCCCATAATACACAAATAATTTTTTTAGCTTTCATTTTTTTTTTTTAATTGTTTTTACATTTGATAACGCTTTTTTTAAAAAGGTTTTAATTTAAAAACAATTTCCTTCACTTCACCCCCTGCCTGCTGTAGGCACCTGTCACACACAAGCATTCCTTTTTTTAAGTACTGTCATTATCCATTTTCCGATGGACCCCCTGCCTGCCATAGACACACAGCTGCACACAAACCAGTATTTATTTTTTAAGGATTGTTCCATTTTCCTCTGGATCATCCTGTCTGCCATAGGTGCACACCAGTGTTTATTTTTTAAGGATTGTTTCATTTTGTACTGGACCCTATGTCTATCATAGGCAGGATTATTCAATATTTCCCTGGACTCCGCCTGCCCGCCACAGGTGTTGCCCCTTAGATGCACCTAAAGCAAACCGTTACTTTTGTATGTTGTTATCCTGGGAAAATAAAATATTATGTTACAGTGGTATAGTTTGATTTTGGAATGGATAGACACCAGCCACACTAAGTTATATTTTTTTGTACTATGAATAATTAAAACTACACAAATGTTTGCTTTTAGGTGCACCAGAGACCTCACCCACAGAGTACTGCCAGGCAAAAGTCCAGCACAAAGTGACGTGACCACAACACATGACTCCTCCAGTCTCTTATGCATGTGGAGCTAACTGAAGATGGCCCCAGAGAAAGGTACTACCAAGTGAGTTACCATTGAGGAAGAGAATGAGAAGAAGATTGCCACCACTGGCATGCCGCCCGAAACCTTTTCAGGAAATGTGTGCCTTCTGCACCGTAATCCACCCAGCAGGCCGGGAGCAGCACTCCAGCATCAACGGCACCACCGTAATCTAAGCCTAAACCATGTCGCTCAAGGTGGTAGCCACTGCAATCATGACGACAAACAGTGAGTCTGAGTTGGAGTTATCTCAGTCGCAAACCAGGAAACTGAGAAAAGTGAAAAACAGGACCGCATACAGTCAGCAATATTAGATCTTCCTGAAGTAGAAGCAGAACAGGAGGTTGAGCTCCCTGCTGAGAGAGATGTACCTCTTTTTGGACATTTAGCATCCTGATCTCCAGCAACAAAAAGAAATGGTACTCCACCATCTACTCCAAGCCCCCATTCTGATGATCTGGACATGGATTGGACCTCAGCTGAGCACGAGACCCACCACGAGACCTAAGGGAAAAGAAAAGTTCCTGAAAGTCTTACATTATGGAAGGGAATGAGGGGGAGGAGCCGGTCAGTGTCATGGAAGCTGGCTCAAAGGAAACCAACATTACCCCTCATATTGACCCTGTTCTGAGGGATGTGGCACTGGTAGCACCACCACTGCCAGCATTCATATTTATAAGGCCACAAGTGAGACCTGCATTCACCACTACTTCAGTTGAAGTACACACTGCAGAGAGCCAATCGTCAACACAGCCACCTATTTCCAGTTCTTCGGGGGTTGACAGAGGCTATAGCGGCCTACTAAAAAGTTCTCCTTTCCAGTCTAGAACTTTTTTATGATTAGCAATCAGGAGGGTAACATTGCAATTTGCTCCATTTGCCACACAAGTGTTTGCGTAGATAATCCTGGTTCACACCATGGTAATGGAAGACAAACAACTCATATGAAAAAACTTCACACTATCTGATGGGAGGAGCACCTTATAAAAATTGCTGCAGGTGGACGAGGTAATAGGAAAGGAAAATCAGCTCCCATCATAGTTCATAAGCACAAACAATTCTAGTTTCTACAAGGTAAAATCCTTGCACGATATTGCAAAAGAAATATGACCTTGTCCAATTATTTTAGAACGGAAAAGTCCTCCAGGTCAGAAACCAAAGACAAAGGAAGACTAATGGGAGGCCTGCTCATAAGAGAAAATTATGCCAAAAAAGTCTCTTCATAGCTAGAGTGAAGGCCTGTGGTCTAGTGGTATCGCTTTTTAGTCCAGTGATCTTTACATGGCATCCACCTGGGGTGTACAGAAAAGTCAACACATTTCAGGCTTATAATTCTGGCTTCAGGACTGTAGCAAGGGCATGTACCAAAACAATGGTCAAATTAATCAAATATTCAAGAAGGGTGGAAATGCAACTACATTCATTGAGTACACAATGTCAGGTTGCAAAACCCAATTGGCAACCTCGCTGTGGGTGCCATGAGGGAAAGACTCAGGTCGTGAACGCAATCTTTAAGAACCCCACCGCTTGAAGGAGAGGATTGCTGCTGGTTTGTGTGTCATCTGCTGGTCAAACTGCTGGGTCTGAGCATACCGGTCTAATGGCTATGTCCAGAACAAGAGTCATCATGCAATCCAGTGGGAGAAACACCTTGAAGAAATTGCTGCAGGTGGCAGTGGTGATGTGTTGAGAGAGGGGAATCAGCTCCAATCGTGGTGGGAGGTGAAGGTGATGAGCAACAAGAGGGTGACAGATTTACGCAAAGTAGCCCTGCACCAGTATCACCCACCTCAGCAACCTTGAAATGGCACAAGATTCAGATGGAGGCAACAGAGCATACATTGATTACCCCAAGATGCACATTGAGACTACCATCTCCTAGTTCTCGAAAGTCACCTGCATCAGTGGCACCAGAAAATAAAAAATCCAGGCTTCAATTATGGCCATTTTTGGCAGGAGGGGCCAAACAAACGCAACCACCCAAAGGCATGTTTGTACAATGGGAAGCTGGCTAAAATGTTAGTACTGGACCTCCTCCATTTTTCTTTTGTGGAAGTAGTGGAATTTTTAGAATTTGTGGTGACCTTCTACCCGAAATGGAAAGTTCTCAAATGGACCTATTTTGCCAGAGTTGCTGTTACAGTGCTTCATCAATATATATTGCAATTTGGTGGACAAGCAAATGATTACATGTGTATCACTACACACTGGATCTCTTTTGTGGGGGTTAGGCAACAGCTATCTATAGGTCTCAGTTCTGAGGAAAGTTTTAAGGGTGTTTAGCAGCATGCAACAGTAGCTACGTTTGCCTTGGAAAAATCCCATACAGCTGCAAACATCCCGGAAGACTTTAACAACAAGGTGTTTGAATGGCTGGGACCCAGAGTTCTTACAATTGGATTTATCGCCTTGGACAATAGCAGTAACATAGGTAAGGGCATGGCAGATGGTCACTATTCCAGTGTCCTGTGTTTGATGCATTGCATTAACCCGATTGTGCAGGACCTTCTCAACAAAGAAGGCATAGTCAGCAATACACCGACCATCTGCAGAGAAATATGCACTCATTTCAGCCATTCTTTTAAAGCCAGGAACCAGTTGAGGATCATTCAGCATGCTGATAGAGTACAAGTTGAAGGTCTCATACTTGAGGTGCCAACATGTTGGAACTCGACCTATTACATGTTGTAATGTATGTTTGAGCAATACAGACCGATCAATGACTATGTCACTCAAAGAGGAGGAAATGCAAATGGTAAAATCACAACCATGGATGTGGACAAATGGGGCCTGACTGAGATGCTGATTCCGTTTGAAGTTTAAACACGGGAAGTCAGCAAGGACGACAGAACGATAAATCAAGCTATCCTGTTATTACATCTGCTACAGGACAAGATAAAAAAGGTATCACAATTGATCATAGGTGTGGATGGCAACAGAGAAGCCCATGAGTTGGTTGAGAGCTTAATCCTTTGCCTGGCTGTGAATCCAAGGCTGCAAAGAGACAGCGTATTCTCCACAGAGTACATCGTGAAACAGTACTTGATCCACAGTAAAAATACTGGCCACTTTCATTTCTTTTCACAAGGATGTGTCACTATATAAGACTTGGGCCCTCATTCCGACCTAGGCGGGTGGCGGGCGCCGCCCGCAGGTCGGTAACCGGCGAAAGACCGTACCGCGGTCATAAGACCGCGGCGGCCATTCCAATTTTCCCGCTGGGCCGGCGGGCGCCCTCCAAAAGAGCGCCCACCGGCCCAGCGGGAAAGCCCCTGCAACAATGAAGCCGGCTCCGAATGGAGCCGGCGGAGTTGCAGGGGTGCGACGGGTGCAGTGGCACCCGTCGCGATTTTCACTGTCTGCTAAGCAGACAGTGAAAATCTTTGTGGGGCCCTGTTAGGGGGCCCCACGACACCCGTTCCCGCCAGCCTGGTTCTGGCGGTGAAAACCGCCAGAAACAGGCTGGCGGGAAGGGGTTCGGAATCCCCATGAGGATTCCCTGGGCCAGGGGAAAACCGGCGGGAAACCGCTGGTTCCCATTTTCTGACCACGGCTTTCCCGCCGCGGTCAGAATGGCCCTGGAAGCACCGCCAGCCTGTTGGCGGTGCATCAGTGGTCCCCGGCCCTGGCGGTTTGAAACCGCCAGGGTCGGAATGACCACCTTGGTTTGTTGAGCAAGCAATAGACTTAGAAGAGGAACAACTGGAAGTTTGAGGCCTGGGCAGAAGTTATGGCATACAGCCTTCAACTTACAGAGAGGACAGTGCTGTTGTCTCACAGCAGCCAACACCACCACCAAGAACACTGGCAACAACAGCAACAGAAGAATCAGACCCAACCTCTGCAATGGCTTGTTTTCAAGTGGCAGTGCTTAAGGGAAGTGCAAAGGTGAAGGCAAAGGAGGACAAGTAAGTGGCAGTAGTAATGACCTTTCACATGATTGTCCAGGTCTATCTGGATGACCCAAAAAAGGTCTACAGGTCTAAGGAGTTTTTATTCCATTGATTTATTGGTATGGGAAGATGTGACAATGGGCAGAGCTCATCAAGCTGGCAAAAAAGTATCTGGCTTGTCCACTCAACAGTGTGTCTGCTGAGTGTGTTTTCAGTACAGCTGGATCATAAGGACCAGTTTATCTCCTTCAAATGTGGAGGAATTGACCATGATCAAAATAAACTAACACTTCATACCACACAATTACACTGTTCCTGAAGCACCACAAAACGAGGAGGAAGATGAGGGCGACTGGTCAGGCTCAAGTGTGCTAGTTGACCAACTTTTGGGTGAACTCCATAAATTCAAGGATTAGATCTACTTCCCTGACAGAGTAGGCCACTATAGAGTTGTTTAATTATTTATTGTCAAGCTGCTTTGCCCAAAAAATGGATATAGTTAGAGGAGATTATATATTTTGTTTGTGTCTGACTTATGCACCCCAACCATTTTATGCACATGTATGGCTGTATTTGAGATGGACCTGTGTGCAGGGAAGAAATCTGCCCATGCCTCTCAAGTACGTTGGAGTCAATGCCTGCCTCCATCCAAAGCCTATCCTTCTTGTTTCATTTCCTAGCAGGGCTTCCCTAGTACAAATCATTTGTGGCCAGAGGTATGTAGCTATATCAGGTTGCAAATGGCCTGATTTACATAATTAGGTGGTTTGGGACTGGAAAAAGCACTTTCTGATGCACTAAATCCTATTTTGCCCTTCAGTAACCTATTACGAAATTGCAAAATAGGTTTGCAATTCGGTATGAGGAAGGGATGTGTTAAGGGCATCCCTTCCCACTAGCGACTCGCAGTGGCATGTATGAATGTTTTGCGACTGAAATATGGTTGCAAAACAGCTGCTTTTTGCAACCAAATTAAATTTGGTGATAACCCATTCACAAACTCGAGTGGGTCCCCAAGGGACCACTTCCCATTTGTGAATGCATGCAAAAGCATTGTTGTAGGGCAGGCAGTGGTCCCATGGATCAATGCCTACACTTAAAAAATAAAACTGAAATGTTTCATTTTTCTTTTTTAAAATGCTTCTAATTTTCCTTTTTGGAAAACCGGCTGCATTTTCAAAAAAATGTTGCGTTATTTAAAAGCAAACACAGACATGGTGGTCTGCTGTCTCCAGAAGGCCACCATCCCTGTGTTTTTAGAAATCCCCCCTACCTCATTAATATTCATGAGGTAGGTCTAATTGCGACCCACTGAAAATCGCAAAGGAAACTCAATGAAGTTTTGTACATTTGGAATTGCTATTTCCTAATTGCAATTCACATGGAATCGCAATATGGAAATCACAATTTCTAATGTACGTACATGTAGCCCTTGGTTTACAAGATTGACAAATTGCCAATAGGTTGATTTCATCAAAAGAGGAGATGCAATTGTGTACCACTGTGCTTGGATTGGAACAGGTAACTATTGCACTTATGAATGGTATATTATTGAGGGATTGTGAGTGATGGTTGATGATTCATGTGGTAGCAAACAGTTAAGGAGGGTGTAATTTGTAAACTTGATTTCTATGATTTGCAATGTTTGGGGGCTGATGGGTGATTTTGCCTGAAGGTGATTGATCCTTTCACACTTATCTTGATTTACTGGCATGGTCCACACCTTGCTGTACTTTTTACTGGTTCTTCAAAGACCAGACCAATCAGTTTAGTTAATCGATACAAATCTATAAAAATGCTCACATTTGTTTGCTCTTCTTGGTTACAACCAGCAGTGCTACACAGGTCTATCTCCTTCAATCTCATTCAGGTCAGGCTGATTCATTACTCAGAGTCAGGACTTAGGGTGGGACTACCTAAACAGCCAGAAGAAGGAAGTTATCTACTTCAAAGGGAAACCTAACCAATATGATGATGACTCTAATGCCCAGATTTATACTTGCTTTGCGCCAAATTTGCGTAATTTTTTTACACAAATTTATGCAAACCTAACTGCAAATTTATACTTTGGGGCTAGACCCGTCTAGCGCCTAAGTTTTGGAGTAATTTTTTGCTAGTGGGAAACTACCTTGCATCACTGCGATGCAAGGTAGGCATTCCGGGGCAAAAAATGACGACATGGCCTTAGCGCCGTATTTATTCCCTCCATGGTAAAATCAAGCACAGGGGGAGGGGCCTTAAATGATGGCGCTAAGCTTGCTTAGCACCTTATTGAACGCCTGGGTCACAGCAGGCATTAGAGGACCTGTGAGCCTATTTCCATGGTCAGAGACCATGGAATGGGCCCACGGGAGCCCTTCCCTTGCCCCAGGGACACCCCCACCCACACCACAGAGACACCAGATGATGTGGTAACCCCATCCCAGGAAATTACGGTAAGTATACATAAGTATAGTTTATTTATTTTTGTAAGTGTCATTGGGCATGACCATTGGGGTGGTGGGCATGACTGCTGTCTTTACTAAGACAGAAGTTATGTCGATGGGGGTTTAATATAAAAAAATGACGCTAGTCTGGTTAGAGGCTCTTTCATGCCTCTGCCCATAACTAGCATACAACCTTCAGTTTCCCCTATGCCTTTCCGCTCAGCTAGCGTCCTTTTTGATGACGTTATCAGGGCCTTTCCTCCAGCTACTGTCATTCCATAAATATGATGCCCGGCCGGCGTCTTGGAATGGTGGTAGCCGGCAGTATACTCAGCATCACATGATGAACGCACTCGGCTAAATATTATGACAAGTGTGAGATTGATTGGTTAGATACATGAAGGTACTAGCCTGAGATTGATTGTAAAATTGCTCTCACTTCTCACTCTGAATCATGATGACTTATTGATTGCAGCACCCTATTTTCTTGCTTTGCCTCTTGGTCTACATCCAATGAAGCTTACCTTCTGTTCTTCCCAATGAATCTACAATATCATTACTGTTTTACAACCCACAGGCCTCCTGAAAGTCGAAATCTACACAACTCTCCTACTTACCTTACCAGACTGGTTCAGCCAGGCAACCAAAATTGACATTCCAAGAAGAATGCAGATGCACCACCCAATTCAACATTTAAACAGTATACAGTATGCATTTATACAGTATAATTTTACTTTTAACAATCACTCTTTCAAAATTTGTATTTTTTAAACCTGGATGACAGAACATTTACATATATAGTAGCTGGAGTACAAGAGGCTGAAGAACTGTTTGCAATGCATTTAATTGAACTGTCATTCCTTCATTTCTTTCCACAACATATTTGATGATTATGTGCTGCTTATTGCCCATCGTTGTGTAGTGTTTCTCTTTGTCGCACCTTTCCCCAACTCTACTTTCCCACCCATTCATCAAATCTCTAACCCTTTTCCCCAGGCTGTGTGATTTATTGAGGGGGTTACTTAATTTACACAATAAAAGGATCCCACACTTGGTGGGGCGGATGTGGTGAAAGCAACGCCAACTCACTGCAGGATCTTAACGGACCACACCAGTCCCACTTACCCACCCTCATGTGCAGTGGAAGAAATGACATAGGAGTCAGCGCTCACAGTAAGTTACCAAAATTAACAGTAGTGACACCAATTAAGTACATGCACGGTGCTCACGACAAGAGGATCTCCCAAACTCCTCCTAAGTTTCCTAGGAAACAAATCTCAGCAACAAAAAGTCAGGGCACTTGTAAATAAAAGTTCAATCAATCATATGCTCCGTGTCTTGGTATCACTCAATCATCCAGAAAAAGTCGGACCAGGATATACGTGGAGAGAGTTCAGTTTATTCTTGAAATGAAATGTCCATTTGGAGCAAAATTAACCAGGAAGTGTCCTTTTAGAACAACAACAGCCAACACGTGTTTCGTCTTGTGAGGAAATTAATCCCAAAAAGACTTAATCAGGGCTGTAACAACTACAAATTGTAACCAACGTTATGAACAGAAAACAACCTATTAATCATTATATATTGTCATCCCCGTGACATTTGTGAATCATAAACTTGACAATTCGTGAGACGGATGAAGCCACATTAATAAGAACACATATCAATAAACAATATTCTTGTCGCGTGGTGTATGATGAATTAGCCGTGTGAAAACATTTAGATTGGAAGAGGAGAATATATGCGAAACAATGATGTGCACATGAAAGACCCACAGTCACCGATATGTAGATAGTCAGAGAAGAATAGGACCCAACATGGTATCCCTAATGTCACAAAGAGAAGTCTTAAAGACCGTATCTAGAAATTGGAGAGAAAGTTCCAAAGCTAAATCATAACCCAAAGAAATCCACAAATGAGAGTTGAGTTAAGAATTAACCGTTGTGTCCAAAAACATACCTTATGCTATTATTCTATGAGACCACAGCTCCTAAGGTTTGTTAAGCCGCTCTCCTAGTAATAAATTGGCATATCTCTACAGAAAAGCAGATAAGCAGAGAGTCAATTAGCCATAAACACCCATTAAAATGCCCAAACCACAGTGTACCTAAAGTGAGTTAAGCCTATACATAAAAAGAAAACCTACCCCATAATGTCACGTCCATAATCAAACACATATCCCCAAATGGTGTGTGTATACGCCCATATGTATCTAAAAAGCATATAAAGACAAAATCTTAATATAACATGATGTCATTTCGGGTAGGAAATTAAGAAAATGAAAAAATCCATGCCCAAAATGCAACTCTCACCTGTAGAAATTGAGAGGAGATGGATCCCCGTGCCTTGTCTCCTACGGCGCTCTCATGTATCGAAGAGAGATGCCGAGACAAGTAAAGTCCCTTTTTTATGTTCCTACACAGCCTGTCTTAATGGAAACTGAAAGAGGACTAGAGGTTCCTCATTCGTACGTGCCCCGTTTTATATTACGGGCGCATAAGGCGTCCAGGTAAAGAAAAGACCATGTCCGCAAATGAGGCGGCCTGAGAACTGCCAAATTCCTTATCCCTTATTGTAAATCCATAACTATCATCCAATATTATCAACGGATGTTAAAAACCGGGACTAAGGTTGTAAGACCTTCAAATTCAAATGTGGACGCCATATTGGATCTCCTAATACGTCCGTGTATGTCACCACTTAATACTTTCAGTACTTGAAACTAAACAAGGACTATTCCTTGAGTCAAAACGCGAGTACCATCTTACATAAGGATAAAATCATTTGATTTGGGCAAAATCCGGGATATAAACCATGTTGGATTTACTATTATGTCCATTTATGTCACCACTTAATATTTCCAGCTACTGAAACTAAAAAGGGACTATTTATTGGGTCAAGTACAATCTTACATGAGAATAGAATCATTCGATTTGGGCAAAATCTGGGATATAAACCTTGGTGGCTCAAGAGATCATAAACAACTGCTAAAATAAATAAATAGTATGCCTCAAAGTGTAATTGCTAGAATGATACTTCTGACTATTACAGCGAAATAACGCACGTGTCATTTTGTTTGTAGAGAAACATCAAAGAAAGTACACCCAAAGTTGTGCTCAGAAATGAAAAGACCTCATTATTTACATATCATGATTCTCATATGTTGACAGGGGCAGCTGGTCATCCTCAAATAGTACATCTTGATAGCAGTTCCAAAGTCAGAATTGACAAATAGGCAGTACATATTGTCCTGTTAATGCAGACAGGATACATTTGGATGCTAATTCAACGTAGTGGTCTGTGACCAACACATCTTGTGAACAGGTATATTGATGAGACCATTGTCCTACCTTACCCACTTGTTCTAAGCATTCCTATCCTAGGGAAATCAGACCCTTTGGGTAATATCTCATTACTCTAAATCCGATATTTAGAATCGTAATAACTCATGCACATACAGAATCATTCTCCCAAGTAGTACTCCATTTCAAAAGGAATCCATACTTTAGATATGTATAACATCACTCACCAATATCATAATTCAGGCCTCGTGTTGCGTTAACATTTTACCTTGTCCATTTTAGTCCTGAGTCCACTTTTCCTGATTCAAGGATTTCATAAGTTTAATTAAATACTATCTCCCCATTGCTCACAAGAACTTACTATTTCTAGTGTTTGTTATAATAGCAGGTCTATGTGTCAAGGTGGTAGTCTAGTCTTTGTAAGGTTATGATATAAAATAATTACCCACAAACTCTATGGTGTCTTTCAATCTAGTTGCCTGTGATGGATAATCATTCTGTTTAATCCTACAGTTGGAGTTCACCCAGGTGGGAGTGGGACCAAAATTGGGATGTCTTCCTTGTTAACACTCTAGCATACTATACTGCCACAACCATTAAGAAGGCACTCAGGAAACCCTGCGTTAAGGATTTGGAAGATTGAGAAAGGTAGTAGCCACTGCTTCATCTATTCAGATAAGAGAGATTATAGTGTGAAGTGACCTACTTTAGCTAGTAATTAGCTCTACTGATGTTGTAGATAACATAGGCCTAGGCAATTGAATTCCCTAACTAGTGGTCAATATGGTGTCAGAGGGTAGTGGGATAAGGGTATAACTAACTAGTATACACTTTGATAAGCAGATTTAAAAAAACACAGCTGAGCTACAATAATAATTTTATTTTATTTGTTCTTAAAGATATAAACCCACCCTCGCCACCAACAATAGGCCCACCCTTCTACCCACACGAATTACCCCGTCCTGAACCAATGTTCAAAAGGTCCAACGTCCCATTTTCTTCCCAATTCCTACCCCATGCACCTCTTAGATACAGAGCACTCATGGTGTCAGTGGGGGGGGCACTAAGGAGTTCAAGGAAAGTGGCGTTGCACTGTGTGCAACATTAACTGAAGAAAACACACATTGCACAGCCAACACTGCCATGCTGAATGGTGGTGAAATTCCATGGACAGGGAAGTGATGACTAATGATGGGTGGGATATCTGCCTCGCTCAACAAATACAGTAAGTATGCCTAATTTGTCAATAAGCAAGCAATGTGACATACCACCTACCACCCGTGCCACCACTGGGACTCCTAATCGAAACGTCCCCTCTGCTGCGTCAGGTTCAATGATGCTGCTGCTGGCCCTGGGACTGGTAGTCTGTCCGGCTAGAAAAAAACATTACACATCTTAGATGCCAGATATGTCTCCCCTTACTATTTTTTTTCTAACAAAATTCAACAGAAATACTTAACTACAGTTCAGTTAGCAGTATCTTCTTTCAAAACTACCACCTTGGGTGGTTTGCTGGTTGACAATGTTCAAAAGCCAGGCAATCAAGTCAACCATGCACTTTTTATAATAGAGGTGCAGAGGGATGATGACTCTAAGTCATTGAAGCACAATAAAGGGGCGGAATAATGGTCAATGAAGGTCATATAGTCTTGGTCACCAAATTCAATGGGACCTCAACTTTCCTGACATGCTGCACTGTCATGGAAACTGCTGGTATTCTGTATAAATGATAAGACAACATTGGTGAGTGGCCCACCATGGCCTTTCTCTCACTTTAACTGATTGAGCATAAGAAAGAAAAAGAAAGCATTCTCAACAAACATGTGGTGAAAATTAGCTCACTTGGGCCTGCAATCTTCACAGTAGAGTACTAAAAGTCTGTTCTCTTAGTCTTATAGTGTGACTGTGTGAGCTACATAAAGGAAGGCACAGAGAAGTCAACTCATTGATAACACTACTCCCGCTGTCTTAGAGATAGGATAGAGAAGTCTGCATGACTTCTTAAATAATTATCCCAAGCGAGCGCTGACGAGTACAATTAGGTAGCACTGAACGCCTGGCTAACTCAAACTGGATCACATAATATGTGTAATGTAAACTTAACCTACCTCTGAGAGTGAGCAGTATGCTATTTCAAAAAAATATTAGCATTGTAGAAGACAAGGTAATAAATATTTACTCACTAAGACCTGACCCGCAACCTTCAAAGCCCAGCATGTCAAGGAGGACCTGTTGCAGACTTAGTACATTGGCCCAGTGAGGCGTCAGCTGCTGCATGGTACACTGGACCCCATACCAGGATACCCTCCCAACAACAGCTGATGGTCCCGCAGGGTGTAACCCCTCCCAGGCCTGCTGACAGCAGGGAGGCGAGGAGGCCCTGTAAATAAAAAATAAGAGGCATATTTATACTTTTTGATGCAAAACTGCACGAACACAGCTTTGCATCAAAAAGTTTAGCACCGGCTTGCGCCATTCCTCAGCACCTGCCGGACACCATATTTATGGAATGGCACAAGTCAGTGCAAAGGGTGGGCTAGCGTAAAAACAAATGATGTTAGCCGGGTGAGAGTGGCGGTATGGAAGAAGAGAGTTTTGCAACAAAAAATGACGTTAGGCTGGTTAGAGGCACAAAAATGCTTCTAACCAGCCTAGCGTCATTTTGTGACGCAAAACGATCCACACCACATGACTCCCGTCTTAGAAAAGACAGGAGTCATGCCCACCCCAATGGCCAGCAAAGGGGACCAGTGTTCCCTGGCCATGGCCATTGCACCCTGTACCATGCAGAGGGCCCCAAGTTGAGCCCCATATGCCAATTTAATTAAAAAAAATACTTACCTCAACTTACCCTACTTACCTGGGATGGGGTTCCTCCATACTTTGGTTGGGGGTGTTCCTGGGCCTTGAATAGGGCACCTTTGGACCCATTCCATCCCACCGTACGTAGCCCCTCCTCCCGCAGTACGTCATTTTAGCACGGGGGGAAAATATGGGGCTATGGGGTTAGCACAATGTTTTAGATGGGAACGCCTCCCTTGCATCTCATTGATGCAAGGTAGGTTCATACATCTAAAAAATGGTGCAAACTCGAATATTTTGACGTTAGAATTGTCTAACGGCAAAATATAAATATGGAGTTCGTTTTGCCCCGAATTTGCACCAAAAAATGACGCAAGTTTGGTGCAATTGGAGTATAAATATGCCCCTAAGTGTGGTCACCGCCACTCCAGAAAAAATGGGGCTGGGCAAAGTGTGCAACTAGCAGCCACACTGGCGCTGCTGTGAATCGCATTCTCCCAGGACCCATTTTGGGCCTACTGGGCCCTCTGATACTGAATGACAACTAGGCCTGTTTCTGTTTAACAACTCATAACCTATCATGAACTGCGCTTTTGAAATGTTTTGATGTAACTTGGAAAGCATTATATTGCAAGGCTTGCTCTTTCTACAGCCATCATGAAACATAATCACATGCTAGCAGAAGCAATCTTCCTTTTCGAAAGTACCATCCTGTGTACTTATTGTTCCTATTTCTGTTTATAGAGATATCATGTGATATTAGACACATAGGACATATTATGCAAGTTCCTGTCTGTGATTTATTATCTATATATGGTGCGCTGTGAAGAATTAAAGATAAACAACTTCAGAAATCTTGCAGAAATTATTATAGGTCAATGTCAAGAACCAATGAAATGTACGAATTTGCTTGTGGTTTAATGATATATTAGATCATGTATTACTTCCTTATTCAGACTGTTCTAGCTTGATCTCTTATGCTATTCAGTCTCCGTGTGCACGTAATAAAACTACTTTACTTAAGGAGCAGACTGGTCTTTGGTTTCTGAGCAGATTGGGCTGAGCTGATTTCGCTTCAACACTGCCACTTCCTACTGACACTGCTACTCATGGTGCTAGGGAGGAAAGGAACAGGAAATGTATGAAGGAAGGAAGAAAAGAGAGAGAATCAGACAGTAAGAACTAAGAAAGTGGAAAGGGAAAACACTGAGAAAGTTCAGAAAGTCACATAAAAAGAAGAAAAAGACAAAAACATAAAATAAACAAATGCAGACACACACTGATGAAAAAAGGTAAATGCGGAGTGGTTGAGTGGGATGGGAGAAAAAAATAAAATATTAGAGGGACACAAAAAATCAGGTGCAGCACCATTCAGAGAACAGAGAGCAGGCAAAACAAAATTGACATGACCATGCAGACTGCGTGGTGACATTTGCACTGATTTTTCAGTGAGGAATGCACTACTGGTCCAAAAAAGTAGTGCAAATAGGCAGATGAGCATTTTTCTGCCCATTCGTGGAGTTCTGCAGAATTTTGCAGATTCTTTTGGATGTCCGCAGAATTTTGTGGAGCAAGGCCTTATAATGATGCAGAAATTAAGTGTCATGGCTGTATGGTTGTAGCTCTGTGACAATTGTGCATGATTCATGATAGTTGTAATGGTGTGATGTGTATGGGGAGGAATACATCACCTGTCAACAAATCACTCAGATACATTCAGCAAACACAACATCACGTGTCAACACATTGTACAATAAAGAAGGAGATGTATTCAAGTGAATGTATTGCCAATGTGGGGGTCGGTAATTTGTTCTGCAGCACCCCACTTGAAGTATGGGGAGGGTATACCTGTGATCGTACCTTAGTGTCATGCCTATCAACACTTTGTACAAACATTCATGGCAGTGTTATCAGCTTAGTTATCATATTGCAATCATTGCACAACAGATAGATGCTGGAAATGTGCTAGTTGTAGCCAACCTTAGTTATGTCCTGAAAACAACCCATGAAATGGTACATTTGATATTTCAGCATGTGTACCTGCAGTGGTGTGAGTCATTTAAATGAACTCTGAATATTTCCTCAGTTGTACCACTTACCCGAAGTATAGTTGGTGTAATCCTGTCTCATTGATGACTGAACTGCCATCAGAGACATTCATGTCATACCTATGTAGAATGGAGTGACAGTGGCCTCATTAAACTGGTGCCATGCAGGTTGCGTGGATGTAGGACAGCTAATGTATCTATCCAAGGTGTGCTCCAAAGCTATGACTCTTAGCCTGCCTGATGCACATTGTGAGGGTAGATGTCAACATTAGAGGGAACTTATGCTGTTGCCTAGCAATTGTATCATGTATGACAGCCTGCATATCAGTTATAGATGTATCTGTAGGGCACAGAGTGGCAATTTTATTGTTGTAATGCCAATAGAACCCCAGAAGGCCTCATTGCAAGGATACAGAGTAATTTGCTTATGTTTGGCCAACAAAACATATGCACTAGGTTCCCATATACTGACAAATCAGTTTCAGCCTCCTGGGCAGCATCTAAACTATGTGGCATTTATGTCAAGCTTTCATGCAGTGTAATGTTGCAAGCCAACTTGAAGCACTGCATGAAAGGGAAAGAGCATGAATGCACAGAGATTCCATGATACCGTACATTCATGGTGTTTCCTACTGGTGGCATACTTTTGCCTGCCTAACACCAAGGCCGGAACTCTTGTGTCATGGTGCAAGGGAGCCTGCATTTTCGGTAAAATAGATCTTGGGCAGATAAGGACAGCTGCCGCATAAACATACTCCTGAGAGGCTTTTTGCTCTTTCTTTGTGTGCTCCGGAGCACAGCACAGGGAGAATGAGGTAACAGAATCGTGAAAATAAGTCCTTTATCCTGGTTTAGGCTCTCCTGTGGATTTGATGTATTCTGATACATTTCTAGGTCTAGCACTTATGCTAAAACTGTGAAGCTGTCAAAATCAGGCTGAGACACCCACCCTCCATCTATGGAATGGCTCCCTGCCTCAGAGTGAGGCAAGTCAGCAGCGTGTGCTGCCTTACGTAACTCAAGATTACTTAATACATGTAGAGCCTCATAAGCTGCCATTGCTTACCTCTACATATCTCACTTAGATTTTGCCTTGACCTCGTCCCCCCCTTACATGATGCAAGAACAACAACAATTTTTTTTTACATATCTGGCCCATGGGTATTAATTATCATTTACATATCGGAATGAGTGGGGATCACTGGTATGAGTTTAATGTATGGTTCTATTTTGTGTCTAAATAGAGGTTTAGTACACCTACACTGACCTTACTTGGGTTATTTTGACATATTGTATTTGAAGACGTCATTGTACTGAAGGTATATTGTACATTTCTCTATACCAAGAATAGGTGTAGGCATGGACAGACACCTAAGATTGCATAACAATGTCAGATATAATTTGTGATACGTGATATGCATTTCCTACTTGCCCTAATATGAGATACAAGTTTCTACCTAACTCACATGACACCAGACGAGGCAAAGACACATGCCTTGAAATAGACATGATATAGCCGGATCCAGGAGATTGCAGATGGCTATCGGTGAATGGGCCACACTTATTATAAAGGCAAGTCCACTGGCCTTTTGGAGGACATTGCCACAGGCTCAGAAGACCACCACACCTACAAATTCACAACATGCCACTCAGCAGGCAAGCACATTAGACATCCTCAGGACCCTCAGGAGGATAGCAGCTGAAAGCTACTGGGCAAAGCAAAGTTGGAGGTTCTGCATGTGACCACTTTCATGTGTTGCTAGTGAAAATGGCGCACAGAATGGACCAGAGGATTGCCAGAATAGAAAAGGAGCAGGAGGCACTGGAGCGGACTGCCACACAGTTGTGAATACTGCCGGTGAACATCCCATTCCCTGTTTTTATACATTTTAATATTGTTATTTTTAGTGTTCACGGTTGTAGGTATAGTATTGAAAGTAGATTTAGGAATAGTTAGGTTAGTTTGATATAAGTAAGAAGTGTTTATGTAGTATATTGTTAGTAAGTGTTTATTATGGTGGGTTTTTAAGTGGGTGGGGGTTAATGTTTTGTGTTTACAAAATAAATAAAATACCAAAAAACATATATTTGTTTAGGCTTCTATATGTAGTTATTATGGGGGTTATTCCAACTTTGGAGGAGGTGTTAATCCGTCCCAAAAGTGACGGTAAAGTGACGGATATACCACCAGCCGTATTACGAGTCCATTATATCCTATGGAACTCGTAATACGGCTGGTGGTATATCCGTCACATTTGGGACGGATTAACACCTCCTCCAAAGTTGTAATAACCCCCTATATGTTTAGAATATTGTTGATGTTTGTATTATACTGAGCTACTTGTATTAAGGGGGCTGGGAGTTGATGTTTAACTTGTCATGTGTCAATAGTGGTTAAGATAGGTTAAGTTCTAGTAGTATAGTAATGATGGTGTAGGTTACTTAAGATTAGTTAGTATGTTTAGATATTACATTTTGAATTTAAATAAATTACTCATTGTTCTTTATTTGGATATTTGTATTTGTCATGAGTTGGTACTATTGTGCTAGTTGAGTACACGATGTTCAATTTGTCATGAATACTTTGAAGGAATGTGTTCCATTGTCAAGGTCCTGCGGACAACTGTAGGTCTTACTCACATAGGAGCTATTTATGGAACTATTTTCATACTCTAGACAATATAAGTGGGTCTGAGTATTTGATTATACACACAGCACAACACAGGTAGTGTTACTGCAGCTCCCTGTTTGAAAGTGAGAGGGAGGTAAGCGTTGAATTGGACATTTTACTACACATTGCTGCTCTCTGCCTTTGCTGAGACACAAACGGCTACCTAGCACTAACAAAGACTCCCTTGCACCATTGTGCAAGTGGTTTTGCGTTGCTGGCTGGTTTATAATTGTGCAAGAAATCACACATTCCTGGACAACTTCCATCATCATTGACATTTACTTCTTCCCCCGTGTGCTAGATCCTGCAGCTCACTTTGAAAAAGCTAACTACAATAAATATTGTCCATATATCTCCCATTTCTACCTCCCCTTGGGAGGTGTAGCATTGTTACAGGTTCCCTTATGTAAATTCAAACAATGTACTTTGTGAATGCTTTCACACTCAACACATGTGACGCTCTGTGGGGCAGAGCAACATAAGCCTGCTATTTTGGCCTGTGATGCATTACTCAACATTTATCAGTGTACACAGGGTGAGGCAAGGTGCCTTTGCATGTCTTGGTTACTGTAATTCAAGGTACATGGTTGCCCTTGTGCATCCTTTTATAGATCAAGTACAATGCAAACCCATGAAGAACATGGCCTTGAGTGTCTCGCTAGTATTGGTACAGCCCTCCAGATGTATGTATTGTTGATTATCTTTTGTGTGAGCAGTGAGGTATTCACCATAAGTAATGGTGTTGTCATATTTACTTAGCAAATTTCATGTGGATCAGGGGAACAGTGTTTTGACCTCACATGCCTCAGTCATCTCATTTATAGGTGGTAAGTATTTGTGTACTGTGCAAAAACCTTTTCACTGTGTGTCTATCAAGTAAATTCAGCTTGTTATTAAACTCTGATATTACATTGAGAAACAACAAGTCGCTCATCATACCATTGCAATTGATGTAATTGAGGAGGGTGCACATTGACAGACAGCACATGCATATATAACTTTTAGCTTCCTCTTCAGCTTTAAAAAGTGATTTTGTGATTTGGAGTTACATTATGTCTGTGTACTTTTAAGAAACAACCATTCAAATCTCATAATACTTTTTGAAAAGATATATTTGTTATTCCAGAGGTACAGATTCTCAAATCACATACAGCACATGATGGCATATTGCAAATGATGGTGTATTTTGAGTCAAAGTACATGTGGTTACACATGTGACTTCAAATTTACATGTGTATATTGAGCTAAGTGAGGAGGAGTCAATTACCTTTAGCATATGTAGCATGATATTTTGGAGCACAAGTGGACAAAAAAAACTGCTGCACAAACAATGGGTGTTGTACTGGGTTCCAAAGAGGATTGCTTAGTGTCCTACACAGGACAGATATAAAACTGGCCAGGGAGTGTTCACAAATATTTATCAGGAAATTCACTGTTGGAAACTTGGGAACTCTGTATCTTCAACTGATTAGTGTTCTGCCTTCCCTAGTACTGTTGGAAAGGGAGTCAGCTGAGGGATGTTACTAGCCTCCGGCACATATTCATCAGAGGCAGAATATGTAAATCCCATGTTCCCAATAACATTTGTGAGTGCCAGCAAGGCAGCATGGTAGACCCTGGGAAGGGTTTACTGGTGATCCAAAAGAGTGACATTGTTGCTATAGAGGGTAATTATTGATGCTATGAAGGAGTTAATCTTGGCCTCCGTGGACTAGACGGAGGTATTCATAGCTCCCTGTTGTCTGACTACTTCACTGATATCATATGTAGCAGGCTGGTGTTTTTTTTTTCTTTCTGCACCTTGACACCAGCGATGTCAGCTAGTGGGTCAATAATCCCAAGGAGCCAAGAGTAGGTATCTGTGATTACATTTGTCAACCACTTATTACAGCTGAGGCACCTATGGACTCCTTCAAAAGTACCCTCTATGTTCTCCATCCCCCACATGACTTCATCAGCCATTCACTGCTGACTCCTACCACTCAGTGTTGAAAAGTAACCTGAGGGTCCTCAGACTCCTCAGCCTCCTCAGCTGTTATGCAGAAAGTGGATGGTCCATGTCCAATTTGTGTTGGTTCATCTGGAGACCCAACATAGTTGTCTTCTCTTGTCAAGACCAGAGGAGAAGATTCAAAAGTGTCCATGAGCTGTTCGAAGGTGTCTTTATCAATGGGGGCAGCATGGTATCCTCAATAGGTTGGGCATCAAAGGCAGGCTGACCTACAGGAGACTTTGTTTGTCCCTCTGGAAAGAAATAGAAATAAGTTACAAAGATTCCCTGATTGAATATGCCATAAGTGATTTTTGTTGTATTTGGACAGTTTTTTTCTTAACTTTCAAGTACACAGAGACATGTAGAACATATTTGTTCCACAAGTGAATATGTCGATATTGTACTATTGTTGCTTTTCAAATGACAATACATGTTCATTGATCACATAATCTCAGTATTGACTAGGGGACCTATTTGTGTAAACTTCTTATACAACACAACTAGGCTGCTTGCTGCCCAGCGCTTCCTGTGTGTGAGTGCAAGAATGGGCTACATTGAACATGTTGTGTCTCCTCTCTGCCTGCACTGATATTAAATCTTCTGCCTAGCAACACTGCAGGGACCATTGCCCCATGTATCAAGAGTGCTTGTTTTTACCCTAGCCCTCAGTTTGCCCACCAGTTGTAGCCAAGATGTATGATGCACCATATATTATTATACTTCACACATTCCTGCACTCTACCTTTCACAAATCACTACACAATAAGCTGCCTTGCTGTACTGTTTTTCATGCAATTCATGCTTTATTGCGCCCTAGATGTCATATTTCACAAACATACACACAACACCGCAAGCCACCTTGTTGCACTGCATGAAAGGGGAAGGGCATGCATGTGCCACAATTCTACAGTTCCAGGGGTATCCCGTAGTTCCCTAGCTCACACACAGTCATTTCTAGACTCCACAACTAAGGTTTGTCTCTGAAGTAGATAGCTTCTTTCATAATTGAAAGTATGCAACAGCTCACGCTCATTCCATAAACTCAGAACACAAGAAACTCATCTGCAGTGTTGCTCAAAGCTCTCCACTCAGCCCCACTGTCTTCAATTTATACATGACTCCTCTAGCAAGCAACAATTGGACTGTAGGTTCTACATCATCTGTTTAAAGGATCACACTCAGATATACAATAACTCTCAGGAGACACCAACACCACCAAAAGCTGATACAATATGTCTCTGACCAACATGGCTGACTCTAAGTGAGATAAGTAATTCAGACTCCACCTGACAAGACAGGAGTGATGACATTCTGCAACATGAATTCATTTGGGTTGCGTACATAACTAGGCCCAAAGCCCTCACCCTCAATCCACCCAAAAAACCTTCCCATCATGCTGCACAGTAACCTCAGTGTTAGACCTGACATCCTTAGGGTGGTCATCCCCTAACTTTTTGCCTGCCTCCCTCCACATTTGTTTGGACACTGTTTTTACTGGTTTTAGGACTCTGCACACTTTACCACTGCTACCCAGTGCTAAAGTGCACATGCTCTCTCCCTTCAAACATGGTAATCTTGGTTCACACCCAAATAGCTTATTTAATCTACGTATAAGTCCCCAATAAAGTGCACTATATGTGCCAGGGCCTGAAGATTAATTGCTACTAGTGGGCCTGCAACACTGATTGTGCCACCCACATAAGTAGCCTCTTAACCATGCCTCAGGCCTGCTATTGCAAGGCCTGGGTGTGCAGTTTCACTGTCACTTCGACTTGGCATTTAAAAGTACCTGCCATGCCTTAAACTCCCCTTTTTCTACTTTTAAGTCACCCCTAGGGTATGCCCTAGGTAACCCACAGGGCAGGGTGCTGTTTAGACAAAAGGCAGGACATGTACCTGTGTAGTTTACATGTCCTGGTAGTGCAGAACTCCTAAATTCATTTTTACACTGCTATGAGGTCTGTTCCCTTTATGGGCTAACATTGGGGCTGCCCTCATACATTGTTTGAGTGGTCGCTGCTGACCTGAATGGAGTAGAAAGGTCATATTTAGTATGGCCAGCATGGTGATACAAAACCCTGCTGACTGGTGAAGTTGGATTTAATATTACTATTTACAAAAAAAAAAAAATCTTTTAGAAAGCGAGCATTTCCCTGCACTTAAATCCTTCTGTGTCTTAAAATTCCACGTCTGCTGGGTTTAGTTGACAGCTCCCTCATGCATTCACTCAGACACACCCCAAAAAACTATGCACAGCCTGCATCTGTGGTGCTATATGGTGTTAGTGTATGATTTATTACACAAATACTTTACACATTGCCTTCTAAGTTAAAGCCTGACTGCTCAGAGCCATGCTACCAAAGGGTGGGCACAGGATAATTTGGATTGTGTGTGACTTACCCTTACTAGAGTGAGGGTCCTTGCTTGGACAGGGGGCAACCTGACTGCCAACCAAAGACCCCATTTCTAACACTCAGCATGTGACATCAAATTACTACTATCACCTCCATATGCTTTCACATTTTTTGCATTTTCAGAATATTTTTGATATGTCTCCAGACTGACTGCAAGATCATCAACCAGGTCCTCATCACATTAGGCTGTACCACATAAACCCCCTCTACTATAACATCTCTGCATACCTGCTTCACAATGGGCAAACTATCCAACGCACCACTGCAAGACTATTACTCAACCTCGCTTACAGCATGCACATCACACCTCACCTCAGACAAAGGGACTTGATCCCCATTCAGACACCATGCCAGTTCATGATCCTCTCCCATACCTATAAGGTACTACACCACCAGGAACCCACCTAGCTCACCCACAATCTACACTTCTAGCAACCAATCACAAACCTCGGCTCTGCATTACTTGCACTAACCCACACTCTCCAATCCATATGAGCAAGATAGCAGGTGAGGTGTTTTCATACATCCTACACCTGGGACAACCTTCCACAGCTCATCAGGTCAGCTGCATCAAGTAATTTGTTCTAGGAACTGTACACCTGACTCTTCAAGTCATACTACTTGCAATGAATGCACCTACTCCACAACTGGAGGACCTCTTGGGTTACACATTGACCAACTACAAAGCCACATTATTGAATTTGCATTACAGTACACTTTTGGGTGCTTAGTACCAACACAAGAACTATTGCTTATGGAGCAAGCAGGTCAGTATTGGCACTGGCATATCTGCCAAGTTTCCATGGTCCATGCATGATGTGCTGCTCCCGTCCAGTTTTTCTCATTTGTATTCTGGGACTTGTAGTTCTGTTTTATGAAGGAATAACTGACACTACAAGTCCCCGGGTCTCAAGCAAATACCTGGACTGGGGCAGCATATCATGCATGGACCTGGAATACTTGTCAGGGCTGGACTGGGCTGGAAAAATTGTTATCATACTGGCCAAGGAAAGGACAGTTATGTGAAGGATGAGTTAAGTTGTTGGGCATTCCAGCCCTTTCTCTTTCACGCTGCATGGCCAACTGTTTTTATGTGTTGCCCTCCATGACAGTTTGCTAATAAATAAAACCTTGTTTTCACTCATCCTGTAGTTCTTGCTGATCCTCTACTTCAGCACTGTCCTGATCTTCCACACCACCTACCAACTCTTTTGGAATGAGGGATGCCACCTGCTCCTCCAGTAGATCGAGCTCCTCCTGGATTGCACGTCCGCCTCCGGTCCTCATGGCTGCCTTAAAGTCCTTAGCTAGTTTTTCTTTGGCCCTGCTTTTGTAGTCACACCACCTCTTCTTGCACATCAGGATGGTCCTTTTTGTTTGTGCAATGAAGACTATCTTGTCCGCTATAGATTGCCAAATGGCATCCATCCTCACTAATGGCACTTTTGTAGTGACAAATGGGAGATGTTCATTGTTTATCACCCCAATATTTGGTTCTCCTCCTCATTAAAGTTTCACTTCCTATTCCTTTTGGCAAGGGATGATGGGAGGCCTTTTTGGTTGGGGGTGACACCCTCCTGGCTTCCTGAGACTCCTTCCATGCTTCTCTGTACTGAGGAGAATTATTGTGTAGCTTGCATTGCTTTTTAAAGTGCTGTGCATCGCAAAGCACTCCTGCATGACGTAATGCTGATTTGTGGCACGTATAAGTGCTTTATGACACACAAATCAACCATGCTCGATACTGGTGCATCAAAATTTCTGATGCATCTTTGGCCATTGAACCATAGTGCGCCATCCCATAAATACAGCTAATTCTTGGCACTGGGAAAGGAAGCAACACAGCTCAGTAGTTTCTGAAGCAATGCTGCATAACACAGTGTTGCATCAGTAATTATAAATATGAGCTTATCCCTTTAAAAACTTTTCCTACTTTGTATGTGTGCTGTTAAGTGCAGAAAACATGCAAAGTCAAATAGGATAGGAGAAATTAAAACATTTCTCCTTTTAATACCTACTTTCAAATTGTGGTCATTTTTTATTCAAAACCCTGTCTCATATTTTTAGCAGATGGGGATTTGCATCATCACAAATAGGTGGTTGCATGGGAACATCCATGTAACATCCCTTGGTGTTAAATAATGCAAAGCAGTGCTTCACACTACTTTGCATTACTTTTAGGAAAATTCCAGTGCAAAACATGTTTTATGCTGAAAAGCTAAAAAACATCATTTTGTGATGGTTTGCAACCACAGCACAAAATGTTGGTACATCTGGCCCTATATGCGATAGACATTCACCTCTGTGAGACTGACAGTCATGCAGAAACCATTACTAGTCACCCAGCAGCTCTTTAAGTCCCCTTGTGAACACTCCTTTCCTTGCTGAAGAAGAACCTAGAAATATACCAAAGCAGGATGGTTTGAATTTTAAACATATTTTCCAGACAAGGGATTGAGATCCCTTGTGATTGAGATCCATTATCATAAGTTCTCAGAACCAATTTCTGTGGCTTAACACCACCTTGTAAATATGACCCCTTCATATGCAGCACTCTGCCTAGAAGGTGCATGCAATCAGTGTGGCTGTGGCCTTGCCACAACAAGAACACCAATTGCATGTTGTTGTTGGCCCAGACTTAAGAAATGTAAACCTGAGGCTGCGACTAAATCCAACACCCCCCCAGGGATGGAGTCAGAATGGCGCAACAAAGACAAATCCTTTCCTTCCACCTCATGTCATTGTCCTTCTTATGAGTGCTGAACACATAGAAAGTGCAAATGCCCCGAAAAGATTGCATTTTCAGCAAGAAGGTGTACCTCCATGCACCATTTGGGAATGAGCACAAACGTGAACATAAACAACATATAGGGCATTTCTGTGATCATAATTTGTGCCGCTGTACAAGTAGCTTCCATTTCACCAGGTAACAAGGTTGCCTGTGTTGTGGGAATGGTTGGTGTTGTGCACAAAGGGACACCTCATGCATGAGAACAGCCCCAAGTGGCATCAATAAAACACTATGGGCCCAATGTCAATAGCCCATGATGCAACAGTACCATCATACAAATAGTTGCCAATGTGGCTCCAAGCTTCCCATTCCCCTCATGCAACATTAAAAAAAGTCACACAATGCATGCGTTGATCCACATTGTGCAACTTTACACCAGTATATGCCTGTGGCAGATATGCTGTGTGCAAGAACTATCCCTCATGCAGGGAGCGAAGAACTAATGGGGTGACAATCCATAAAGGCTGCACTGTGCCTTCTAATTACCACATATGTGAGGCCTGCTAAAGCGGATGACAAAAGTGACATAGCATTGTAAGCAATGGACCTCCTTGTGCTTTGCTACACTAGTTCCGTCATTCATGGTACCAATGCATTAAAGCACCAAAATAGTGACAAAACTCATTAGACTACTGTGGGAATGTCCACAATGGTGAACAGGAATGTAATGATGTGCTTCCATGGTGTCAGTGGCTGAAGCAAAGTGTCTGCAAGGAAAATTGGTCTGTCAGATCAATGCACCAAATAACTTGAAATGTTGCCCTATGTGTGATGCACAATTCAACAGAAAATAAACAACTACAGCCTTGGGTCAGTAACATGTCACAGAGGCAACAGTAGTAAGTAAATGATGAGCCATGTCAACAGCCACTACAGTCAAAGATTAACCTTTCACTGTCCCATTGCAGGGGATGAAGCCGTACCTCCTGTGGACCTTTCTGTTCTGGATTTTACAGATGACATAGATGACAGCTGCCGACCACCAAAGAAGAGACTCCAGAATGTCCCAGGTTCCTTCCAGACACCACCTCCAGTTGCAGGGAGGACACACAGTCTTGCGGAACCACCCAACTACCAACACACAGCACCAACCAGTTCTGCCACAGCCCCGGACTCTGAGGACTCAGACATCACCTTTCAGAGGACAGTGGTAAGAATCCAGTGAAAGCTAGCACAGCAGGTGCGGGTGGGGATGGAGACCATGGCATGGCAGCCTAGAGGGACTGCAGAGGTGCCTCAGTCTGAATAAGGAAAACTCAACTGCCATCAGAGGCACCCACTCCCTGCTATGTGGACTCCAGCAGTCCCAGGCTGACATAGCTGCTGTCATGAGGCAGTTTTTTTAACAATTGCCCTCCCAAAGTGGCAGTAGCATGATGGATAACAGGCTGGGGGCTATACAAAATGCCCTGGAATCCATACAGAGGGAAGTGGCCTTCTTCAGGGAAAACATGGATGCTTGATATAGCTGTGGTATTGGAAAATCAGAGGTTCCTCCTTGCTGCAGTGATGCCTCAAGTATTCCGACAAATGGCAGCTGCTGGGACCTTTGATTCCAAATTTCCATCTGCAAGACATGAGAGGAAAACATAGCTTTGTGATTTGTGAACAAAGATTAGCATGGGCAGCTGTTACACATTGCACTTGTTTAGCTGAGTCACCTAGTCAACTTAGAGTTAGGAATTACCCACTGCAATCTACAAAATGTCAGTCAGACAGACCTAGGTAGCACCCAAAAACATATATAACAAAGCGACTCACCCATACATTCATGTCTCTGATTCATATGTCAAACTTACTAGGGGACATTACACTGTTAATTGTTTGAAGCTTAGGGGCAGATAATAGGGAAATGGGCGGCTCCCAGTGCAGCACCACTTTCCATGTGCCCCTTAGCACCCCACTAAACACCACCATATCTACAGCATATCTAGGATAAGGTGCACCATGGTGCAGGGCAGGGGGCAATGGCATCATCATTTTTTACTCTATTGAGGTACTGTTCATGGTTAGTGCCAAGATTTTGGCCCAACCCTGAACAGTATATAGGGGCCCATCATAATTAATGGTGTTCTCCCTTTTGATGCCTGGTCTGAACAGACGTAGAAAATGCCAGAATGATTTACACAAAGAATTCTCTTTGTTTTCTTTGTGCCTTTTATTCTTTTGGCCCCCCCTAACGGGGGAATGGTCCACTTGCATACAGCATGCATGGCATAGGCATAATGTTGCCCATGGGCTCACTAAGTGTCTCAATGCATACATTGTGCAACTTTATCACCCTTTCTGCTACATTATGCATGTGCCAGCCATAATGTATGCAAAGTGGGCGTTTGCCCATTAGGGTGGCTGAAGAATTGGCACATTGAATCCTAAAGGAACATTTGGTGTCATTTTGTTCTGTGCATTTTGATGCCTGCTCAGTGCATGTGTTTAACGGGGCACACCATTATAGTTTGATGGTCCACTTTGTACTGGTCCAATTTTTCTGCACATTTATGGCAATAAACCTGAACAGTACATCAATAGCATCAAAATATAAGGTGCAATTGCCCCCTAGCCTGCGCCATGGTGCGCCGTATCTTAGATATAGCATACACAGGGTGGTGGTAGGGGCGTGCTGAGGGGTGCAAGGAAAGTGGTACTGCACTGGGTGCAGCACCACTTTTCTTAAATCTGCCCCTTGATGTCCTCACCTTTCTCATGACATGCTAAAGTTATCCTTATGCCCTACTGTCATGCACATGCAAAGGAGGATGTAGCTTTGTTACAGGTTCACTTACCAATAAGTCCTTCAACCTGAACCACCAGGGGATCAAGAGATCCCCTTCGCTGGCAATGAGGTCTGCCCACTGATGTTTGATATGGTGGTCTCTGCGCTCCACCTTGAAGATCCTGCACAGGTGGAACAGCACCTTCCCTCAGCACACCTTCCTGTCCTCTGTAGGGTAGCCGATGCTTACTCGGCCACCCATTTTCAACATATTGGGCAGGTAGTGGCACACTAACCTGATGAACCTCCCCCAGTTCATCTGGACTCATGCTCTGTGTCCTTCTCTTGCCATACATTCTTCTGTCTCCCTCCACAGCAACCAATAACCCACAAAAATAAATGTCTATAATAACCCCACCTAACCCCAAATACCCCTACAAACTACACTACCCCAAAATAAATACCTGATATTACAAATACAATGACAGGACAATAACGCTACACAAAACCTATAAATACAGCAAATTGGACTGAATAGCAACAGGACACAGCACACAACTCTCAGCAACCACCACTCCTCAAACAGCCCCAGCCCCACACAACCACTCTCCACCATAGACAAAAAAGTGTAAAGTAAAAGTGAAAGTAAATTCACTTTACCATGTGTGCAGCAAGAAAGTCCTGATACCCCACTTCCTTGGCTTATGCATCACGTTTTCTGATATGTGTTTTTTTTTTTGATGCATGATGCCTGTGCATGGATTTTTTCCTTAAAGGCTAACAAGGCCTGTCAATGTGCAATTGACGCACAGGGGCCAGGCGTCATTTTTGGCAGGTGCGATGTTTGTAGGACAATGTTATGCATTAAACATTTTGACTCACATCGGGCATGCCTGGATTCTGGAGAGAAGGCTGAGACTGCCAGAGAGTTCAGATGTGCATTGTGCAAGTCTTCATTTTAGTATTTGTGATACATGGAGACGTACCATATGTGTTAAAACTTTTTGACGCATGATGGCCATGCATGGTTTTTGCTAGAAAGGCTGACAGTGCACCCACATTCACATTCATTGTTACAGGGCCTATGCAACTATGTAGTTTGTATGGTTTGGCTACATGTGTGTGTGAATAATTGTGTACCGGTAACATAGGAATGTTTTACCACATGTTTGTATGTGTGTGTGATGCATGCGAGAACTAATACAGTTTGCAAATGTGCCTGTGCATGAAGGTTCTTTGCCACTTACACGTTTACACATGTGTACAGAGTGTACATGTGTGGTGCTGTTGTGGGTCTACCACATTGTCATGTCTGAATTGCGACTGTGCATCACTATACACAGCATAAGCTGGGAAGGGCCATGTGCAATACAAGTTCAGGCATATCATATCCTTAACAAATCTTTACCAAAGGATGCTGTTGAGTAAGGCAGGGATAAGATCCTGTAAGCCATTTCTATATCAATATTTGCACACTCTGGTGTGTTGTGAGGAGAAGACTTGATGATGCAGGCATTATGTAATGTATGGTTCGCCATGCATGCAGAATGTTGGAGATATTGTGCTTGCATGTGTCATTGTTGGTATTTATTTGACATTTTTCTTTTGTGGAAATATATGTATCATGTCTGATAAGTGCTGCATGATACAGTGGTGAGCTTTGGGATTGGAAGCATAACACATCTCTATTGTCTATCTGTTCCAAAGCTGTGTACTCAGATTTGTGTACAACATGTTTCACAATGGGGGGGACATTTGTGCAGGTCATGATAAGCTGTAAGTTTTCATGTGACACATAGACATTTTATCATGTCAATGGTACTCATTTGTCCATCCGCAAATAGACAGCACCAAGCCTGGTCTACCTACCTTGTTCATGTGTAGATACATTTAGGTATTATGTGTTAACAACATATATTTTCAATGTTCAATTCCACTGGTTTTGATGTCATTGGTAGATAGATGAAATTGAATACAATCTGTATGGCGGGGTGCTCTCATACAGTGATGGCACCCTAGTCATCATTGCTCCAGTGGCAATTGGAACAGCCATGCCGGACCATTGTTGCATGTATGAACACCGGTTGACTGTGGTCACCGCAGCTCAGTTCACTGTGTGCAATCAGCAGGCACCTGACTGTGTCAAGGGTCAATGTAGCCAACTCAGGGATTTGAGAGGGCTTTGGGTGGTAATCTGCCATCCTCATGATGGATCATCAGCACTGCGATGCACCGTCCCCCGCAGACATACACCTGCACATTTGTTATCCCATGGCCTAGTTTGTATGGTTATCTTTGTGTTACTTGATGTCAGGCTTGCCCTATCATATACTGGGGACTGGCAGCTTGTTTGTGTAGGACTTGTCTCATCAATTCCCATGATTACACATGGTTATTCCTAGGATGCTTGTTTAGGTCATTGATAGTTTGTGGAACTGGGTCTTGTCTTTAGACCCAGGGTACAGATAAGGTCCTCCCTGGGCTTCCCTGCTTTGTGAAAGACCACTATGGAAGCCTGGCGCTGGTCTTACGGGAGTACTCACCCCTTCTGGCTCTTCTTATACATCTGCTTCAGATTTGAGGCAAGGTAAGTGCCTGTCAACTTATAAGGTTCCATTGTTACCCCGTTGGGCCCTGATGCTTTGCCTGGCTTCACATCCCTTATGGCTCCTACTATTGTCTCCAGGGAAAGTGCATCTTCTAAGGCTTCCCTATCCCTGTAGTGAGGCTTGGATGGGGGATATCACCCAGGAGCTCGCCTGCTTTGCATTTTGTGGCAAAATACCTTGCATAATTGAATTTCCCATAGTAGTGGGCAAACATTTGGGCAGTGGCTTGTCCACTACTAGCAAGTTTCCCTATATCCCAGGAACCCATCTTTCCACTGCCTCATACCCTTCCAGCTGGGCAAAATAATTTTTCCTGTCTTGTCCCCCATTACATTGATGGGGTGCTGTGTTGCCCTATGGTGCATATTCACAGCTTCCTGTGTCACGTCTCAGTATACATTTTGCTTCAGAGCTAGGATGTGAGCTCCCTCAGATCCCTCCTCATCGTGTAAGCTGGCCTCAAGGGACAATAACTTACGGTCAAGAGCCTTCAATTTGGCCCTTTTTAGTTTTTTCCCTTGCGCCATCATGGTAAGACCCATCCCCTTGACTACTGTCAGATATACCGTGAACAACGTGAGTGGAGACTCGACTGCAATACTTTTTCCCTGAAAATAATGGTCTTTAGCTGCTAACATATATTCTCAAATGTATGGCTCTTTAAGCTACCAAGGACTCAATATGATGTGGGTAGTGTTTGGCCTCTCAGCCCGACCATACACCAGCCTCAGTGGAGAATACTCTGAAATACCACTGGTTAAGTTTATGACCTCACTGACTTGCAACAGCTGGGGAGTGGGCATGAGAAATTGATCAATTCAGGAGAGACTATCATGCACCCCCAAAAGAAAGGATGAAGTGCTGTGTTGCTGGGTTAATGGCACACAATACATCTGCCTGTCCCTGGGCAGTGAGGTAGACTGCTAATGGTCATCTGACTGAGTCCACGGGTGCCGGGGGATGACGGTGAATGCTATCACTTGGCATTTGGTTGAGGTCCCCTCACATGATCACTTCCCCATCTGGAAGCCTGTGTAGCAGGATAGTCAGGAATGGTAGTACTGAGTCATGAAGCCATACTGTGATATCTACTGAAGGTATGCTTCAGATGCCCCTCTCCCAGGTCCCAGAGAGCACCACACAGGGACACCGTGGATCGGGCCATATTTGCCAAATGACCAGGGGCAGTGTTCTCCTCACAGAGATTACTACTCCTCTTGAGGAGGTGGTATGGCCCACATTTGCAGCCTTTTAATGTCCTCAATGGTCAAGGACATGCCACTTATTACCTAAGAGGTGAGTCTCTTTTAGGAGAACTATAATCAGGATACTGTCCTTAGGGTTGACGTGCTAACTTTGAACAACTCACTGTATGGTTAATGACAAACACAGGGGGTGACCCAAAGCTGGCTGGACTTCAGACTGTGAGAGTGAATATCCTGTGTATCTCAGCTATGTTGACTGGCTGTATGTATATTGCCTGAACATTAACTACAACAACTACCCAATAAGCCTTTTTCATTCATCACCCCCCCTCCCTGCTACACTGCGCTGCAAATACCAAACTGCCCGCCTCACCAACTGTGCATAGTGCCTGTTGCCCCAAACACCATGTTACTAGTAAGCATTCCTACTGCCTTTTGGCCCCCACCCGTACCCTTACTGGAATGTCTTTACCAAGTTGGTGTCTCATATCCTCTGTCTCAATCTTCCTCCAATCACTGATTTAGGTCCATCGATGGCTGCTTCCATCCCACTCACATGACGCTCAAGATGCATCTCCTGTGCCACATTTACAATCCAACAAGCCCCTCTCACTTACACATGGGTCCAAAGATCCATTCAGATAATCTCAACATGCCCCAGGCTACGCGTAATTTGTTTTGACCCGCACCTCAACTTTGATTGTTTCACTATTTGCCTTTGCCATGCGGCCAACCCAGCCCCTCTTATGTTGGTCAAAGTGTCTTGGCCCTTCTGCCATATGACAATCAATCCAGCTAATCACAACCAGCTTCTGGGCTTAATAAAAAGTGAGTTTTGCATGTTGCAACCAAACCAAGCTGCACCAGATATGCCTTTTTTTACTTGTGGTCCAGTTCCCTCAGATCCTCTTCACCTAGAGATAACTGTGCTGTAGTATCTGGACCCAAAGAATGAAATTGTGGAAGAAGGTAACCCAAGGTTTACCTATATGCAATGGAGGGGCACTGCAAGCTGCTTGGAGGATCACATCCTGGTATCGGACGTTTATGAGTCTTGCTATGATGAGACAAGGGTATGCTCCAGGCTTTCATGGTGCACCTGGGATGTGGTGGGCTCCCTCCACCTAAAATATTTTTGGAAGTCCACATGTTTGCAGCTGTCTTAGTGTGAGATCGTCCACAAACAGGTCCATGGCCGGACCCTTGGGATTTAGGGGTACCACTAGTATCCATACATTTTATTTTCTGCAGGGCCAACCCTTCAAGTCTTCCAACTTCTCTCACAGCTGTTCTACTGTAGCTTCACTTCATTTGTTATACATGGCCACATGCTCACATTTGCATTACACAGCCTATGTAACATTCCCAATAAGTGTATTTTGGTACTGTGATGACTCATGTCAGCTATGAGTAGAGGAAATTACACAATTAAGCTTTCTATGTAATACATCATGAAGAATTTTCCAAGGTTCTGTGACTTGTTAGTACATTGCTTCAATTACATGCACATTCCAATTTGATTGGGTGTGGTACACCTAGACATTTATGTGTACTGTTCCCTGTATGTCACTCTCTCGCTTATACATGTGAGTGGTACTGAGAAGTATGTTATCAGTACTCACATCTGATATTGTCATTCAGACTTTGCTAGGTTACCTAACAGACACAAACCTACAATTGTATGTAATTTCTATCCTTTTCCTACCTAGCCCATACATCCTTACAGCATTCTTCAGGTATATTTCCTGGATTACTAAATGCATATGTCAAGCCAACACATGTGTCATATGTGTATGATAATGTAAAATGTATTAGCTACAGAAAATGCCAAGACACTCCCTTCTTGGTTTGAGCAGACCGTGCCCCCTGCCAGCAGCAGGCTACACCAGCTGATGGTGGTGTGTTGGGAAAGATGCACCGCTGCAAGTGTCCCACCTGTTGCCAAAGATTCCTGCTAGTGCCAGCGAGTAGGAGCAAATGCGCCACAGTGGCATGACAATTATTTAAAGTGTAACACAGTAAAAAATTCTTCATTTTGGGAATAACAATCTGTTCTTCACCCTTGATTGGAGGCCGAACTATCTTATTAAGTCCCCTTCTACCACAGACATAGATAGGAACTTGGGAATAGAGTTTGATACAACCTATCTTTCTGCCTCCAGGTTACTACAGTCTCAGGGACCTGTTTCTCTTTGAGCAAATCCCTGAAAAGGTTTTTGAGTTCCTTCCTTTGATGGCAAAGAAGACTGTAGTTCATGCGCTGATTACTTTAAGGATCGACCATTGTAATAATCTTTACCTTGGTGTTGAATGGTAAGGAAAGCACAGAAAAGTAAACCTTCATATGAGTTTGAAACTGCAGGGATTTATTAAAGTAAAATGCTATTGTCTTGTAATGAGGCTTAGTCTAATCTTATTCTTTCACTCTCTCGCATGTTTGCCTGCTTTCCTCTGATATTGTTCATTTTGCTTCCTTCTAGGATTGTCTTCCCATGGGACCAGATGCCTCGGGCAGAAACACACAGAAATTTCAAGTAAGTTTGTCTGCTTTCCCAGGTAGAATTCTTTACTCCGTTTCTTTTTCCTTCTCCTCTTCCCTCTTGTTATCTTTCTTTTTTTGCTCTTAGCTGTTCCTCTTTAGGCCTTGCTAGTTTATATAGCTGCATCTGGGTTTTTTCTTATCCTTAGGAAAAACACATGATCTTCTCTGTCCACCGGGGTCTCTCTTTGGTTACCTAAAAGTACACTTAATGGTTCTAGAAATCTCTCTCCAGAATATAAGATAGTGACTTCCAGATCTTGAAATATTGATAAAAAGGAAAGGAAAAAAGCAAAAAGTGAACCCCCCCCCCACAACTCGCTTAACTCTTTTCTCCAACCCCATCATTATTCATGTCTCCCACCACCTGTCTGTCTGCTTCGCTGGCTCTATTCCATATACATATATAGGCATTAACCTGGTGAAGCCATGCTTCCGGGTGAGCGTGGCTTGGGTGTGGCACCTCTTTGGTCCCACTGATGCTAGGGAGGCACTGCAGAGGATGTGATGGCCTCCTGTTGTCATCATGGGGCTCATTATCTGTCCTTGGAACCCCCGAATCTTCCTGGTTTCTTTCTGCGCAGGTCTTGTGTTACTTCACAGAGTCTTTGATTCTGGTGTTTTCTGTCTTGCCTCTTCTTACCTTTGCTCTTCCTCCTCTATATCCAGTCATTTTTAATCTTCTGTCCTCTTGCCCATCCCACTGCTTCCTATCTTTCCCCTTGTTGAGAAAACATAAGTCTGTTCCCTGTTTCTGTGATGTTTTCTTGCCTATCTGTTTGTCCTCCTCCTGCTTTAAATTTTTTTCTTGCTTTCTTTTCTCTTTAGGGCTGGTGATGGAGGACCCAGGGCAACCTGTCAAAGGTATAATGGGTTTGTACACAATCCCATCCAGCTCCAGGTCCTCATATTCCTGACATCCTAATGCTTCTCTAACAGTTCTCTACTAACACAGCCACACATTGTAACAGTGCCGCCAGGTAATATATTGTCACCATGGGAACTCCTAACCCTCCCCACTCTCTTGGGTCCCTCCTAGTGTTCTTAAAATTCATTCATTCTTTGTGGACCACCAAGACAAACTTATCCATTTCTTTTTGTAAGTTTTTGAGCAAACAAGGGTGTGGCTGTAGGAGGACTGGCTGCAGGCAAAGAAAACCTTGGGGAAGGGTGCTCATCTTCAGTACAGCTATCCTACCAAGACACAAGAGATTGTAGTGCAACCAAGTGTTTAGCTCTTGCCAGGTGGCAACAAGGGCATTGTAATATACTTGCTATTTGTGTACCTAGATATGAAATACTACATGTAGTCCATTGAATCAGAAACATGTTATTAGAAATTCTTGTTCATCATGGGAACTGAAAGGCTTAGTATCTGAGATGTTTGGAGGTTCCCCTCAAATCCAGAAACTTCCTTAAAACTTCTCATATCAATTAACATTGTTGGGATAGAATTCAGTGGGTTCGAATGAGCCAAAATGATATTGTCTGTATATATATATATATATTAAGGGGCAGATTTAAGAAAAGTGGTGCTGCACTAAGTGCAGTGTCATTTTCCTTGTACCTCTTAGCCCCCAACCACCAACGTATTTAAAATATGGCACACCATGGCGCAGGGTAGGGGGTGACTGCATAATTTATTTTTACACTATTGATGTACTCTGCAGAAGTAGTGTCAACATTTTGGTGCTACTCCTGCAGAGTACATAGGGACCCTTTACAAATAATGGTATGCCCCCTTTTAATGCTTGCTCTGAGCAGGTGTTAAAAGTGCCAAAAAATGTTGCAAGGAAATCTCTTAGATTTCCTTGCACCACTATTTTCACCCCCCCTAATGGGGGCACGCCCCCTTGCATACATTATGCCTGTCACAGGCATAATGTGGCACAAGGGTTTATAAAGTGGCAAAATGCAAGCATTGCACCACGTTATAAATATGGCATGTGGGAAGTACCACCTTAACGTCACATTTGGTCAAAGTAAATGCCACAATTGTGGTGCAAGGTGGCGCTAGTGGCTTATAAATATGCCCTTTAGGGTGTGAGTGTACTGGCCTATTTTAAGTAATGTTTGTATGTGCTCTCACATTTTATTCCATTGGCTCATTATATAGTGTAAAAAGCAAGGGAGAGAGAGGACAACCCTATTGCACCCCTCTCTGAATCTTGAAGGAGTTTTAAAAAACACACCATTTGTCTTACCCTGTAGCTGCAGAGGGGGGTGGTGAATGTGTGCGTGTATGCAAGTGATTGTGAATTTGTGTGTGCGTGTATGTACATGTGTATGGGGTGTCTGTGTGGATGAATGCGGGTGAGTGGGGGTGTTGTGTGGATGAATGCAAGTAAGTGGGGGTGTCTAAGTGCATGTTTACTAGTGACTGGGGTGTCTGATTGCATGTAGGCATATGCTGAATGGGTGTGTATGTGAATGCATGGGTGCATGAAAGGGTGGGGGGTGTTTATGAGTGTGTGGAAGGGTGGGGAATGTGTGCATGTGTGGGTATGTGTGCATGTGTGTGCTGGTGACAGGAATAGAGATTCCTGTCGCTGGGTGCGTGTCCTCCGCGGTTTCCGTGGCAGTGTGACTGCCACTGAAAGCCTGGCAGTTTGTAGTCTTGTAATCCGGCCAGCAGGCCGAGGCCAGCCGCCATGTTGGAGGTGCTCGCCGCCAGCCTGGCAGTGCAACTGCCCCGACGGGGCGGGCGGGGTTGTGGAGGCTTGGCATCTGTTAAGCCCCACAACTCTTAATGTGGCGGTCCTTACCATCCACTCTGCAGCGGAAGGACCACCATGGCAAGGATTGCTGTCTCATGACCACCAGCCTCGTAACGAGGGCCAAAATGTTTATGTGCAAAGCTCCCTTTACTAATGTGGGGCATGATGAATCAGACATTATTACATTATGGAGTGAATAAAGTTTGCTGTCAACCGTTCACACTCTCGTAATTTGTATCTGGTGCATAATGAAACTGAGCATCTGAATAAAAATGGAGGGGCATATTTACAAGAAAGTGGCACATCATAAATGATGTGCCACTTTTCTTGCGCCCCCTACCAGCACCTAACGACACTATGGTTGTGCTCTATTTACAACACGGCACACTATGGCAGTTGTTCGCAGAATAGCATCAACATTTTTTATACTAGTTCAGCAAAGCACAGGGAAGCCCATTGATTATAATGTGCGTGTCAATTTAACACCTACTCAGAGCAGGCGTTAAAAATGATGGAAAAAATGAAACAGTGAAATGTTGTAAATTTCACTGCACCATTTATTTGGGTCTTCCTTCGCCAGAATGACCCCCTTGCATATGTTATACCTGACATAGGCATAATGTGGCACAAGGTTTACAAAGTGGTGCAATGCAAGCATTGTGTCACTTTTTAAACATGCTGCAGCAGAAAAGCCACCTCAGTGCTGTCTTAATATAAAAAGAAATGATGCTATGGCGGTGCCAAGGTGGCGCAAGGGGCTTGTAAATATGCCCCATAAAGTTCTCTCTTCACCGCAAGCAGTATTTTGTGCAAGCTAGTGCATATGCTGGAGATGGAGAGTTAGATTAATACAGAGAGGCACTTATAACTGCCACTCAGTCTTTTTATGCAGGCCCCTTTTTTATAGGGGTATTTAACTCATAGACAGCACCCCTCAGAAGATTGAATGCATAATGCCGCTAGAGACAGCGGCAGGAGCACCTAGACACCATTATTTAGAGGATAGATGGGTCCAACAGTGTGGTGTGGGTTACTCTCAGACACCATCCCTTCTCTCCTAAACATCTTGTGGCACATTTATGAAATGTGGCACTGCACCCAGAGGAGCGCCACTTTTATTTGGGCCCTTATTGCCCTCCTAATGCCACCATGTGTGCACCATATTAAAAATATGGCGCACCATGGCAGTGGTCAGGGGTACTAGGGTCATAATTTTTTAGGCTAGTCCAGCGCTTTTCAGGATTAACGTCAAAAATGTTGACACTAATCCTGCAAAGCACCCAGAGGGACATTGAAAACAATGGGAGCCTCCCTTTAATGCCAGCGCTTAGTGTGTCAGGCATAATATATGCAAGGCGTGCACTCTGGCATCAGGAGGCCAGCAAAAATGGCACAGTGAAATGTACAAAATTTCACTGCACCATTTTTTGTGTCATTTCTAACACCTGCTCAATGTAGGCGTTAAAGTGGCACACTCATTGTAATCAATGGGCCTCCTTGCACTTTGCTGCATTAGCGTCAAAAATGTTACGCCAGTGCAGCAAAGCGCCTCAATAGCGTCAAAAGCTTTTGAATCTTTTGACGCTATTGTCCTAACGTGCACCATGGGGTGCCATATTGTAAATACAGCGCTACCATGGTGTTGTTATGTGGCAGTAGGGGCACACAAGAAAAGTGGTGCTTCAGGACCAATGGTCCACTTTCTTGTAACTCTGGCCCAGTGTCTCCTCCTAGAACATGCATGTCCCAGGGAATCATAATGCAGGTGCAAATGCCTTTTGTGCCTATTCCGGGCTGAAGTAGTAGGGCCGTAGTAAGGCCTACAGCGTTCAAATGAAAAAAATACCTTCAGCAGACAGCAGGGATTTCAGAGGCCTTTGAGACAGGCAAATAACTATGGCATGCGAACAACTATATATATATATATATATATATATATATATATATATATATTAGAGATGCGTTTTTCATTTGCGAAAATAAGCGCTAGAAAGGTGTTGTTGATAGGCAGGCATCCCACTTGAATACCACATCAGAAGTAAAAACTCACCTGGGAATTATAATTATCATTTAAATACCGACTTAAGGTGTCCATGTGTCCTAAAATGTGGGCTTCAAACCAGTAATCGGATCAAATGTAAGAGAAACTTTTCATCGGGAATAAACCTGTCGCCTGCATTGTTCCAACCAAAACGTGTCGATATTATGAATGATTTACGAGTATCTCGGCAAGCAGGCGAGCGGTGCAAGAACTAGGGTGGACGCTTGATGCCTATGTCCGAGCTTTACGTGGCCCGCCTTTCATTTTGAAGCCATTCAATGACATTTGCCTAGAAAGCAGCATTCGTCTTCCTCTGAGAGACACACACTCCGAAAGCCATGGTGGCTCCAGTCACTTAGTACAACAAACTATCACAGATTGAGTGACACCGCACAGGATGTTCCAGGCCGATGCATACAAGTTGCTGACGCCCGCATCTACGGTTCGCATGGATTGATGTTACACAAAATGTCATCTAAAGTTCTTAGCCTTGCAGAGATCGTGCTGATACCGAGGCAACCGCGTCTAACCGCCGCCTCACAACCGATGCCTACTTCTCTGCCACAATGATGAGTTATATACACTCAACCTGGCTGCCCCCACCTACAACTAATGCCGCTCACGCTCTGACGCAGACAGTTTTCCATCTGAGGCAGAGCAAACCATCTTTATGCACGAAAGGAAATCAATTTGAATGTTATTTCCATAGCCATGAACTCACTCAAACTGTACATCTCGGGAATTTTAAAAGATAGCAGCCCGTAGCTCGGCTGCCACACACTTTTATAATATGCTTAACATCTCCGATAAAACATTTAACTGTATTACATTTTGCGATCATCAAATCCTTCCTCTCGTGTTTTTATCATATATAACGAATTTATGGCACTTTATGTTCGAGCTTAAAATCAACCGCTGTGAACCAGTTGAGAAAAAAAACACTATTTCGTTAATGGAGTAAGATGTCACTGCTTTGCGGCTATTCTAACCCCCTTTGCTTTTTAGTCACATGACAGAGGAAGAAAATGAGGAATTAGGTAAAGAGGATAAAGAGGAGTGAGGAGGAAAGGAGGAGAGGAATGACCGAGGAATGAATGAAGGGACGTGGTGTACTGCACCCCTGGGGAGCAGAGGGCAGTCCTCCATAGGTCCGCGAACCATATATAGCGGAACCATTAAGCCAAAGGTCAATGAATATCAGTGAGTTATGGGAGTTTAGGGGGGTCCCTCTTCTCATTTTTCAGGGGTCGGGACGATTATGTTGCGTTACCCTACTGATGCTAGAAGGAAGACAGAAGTGCGGCAGGTAGGATGGAAGGGGAAATATTTTGAAACCAAGGGGCAGGAAAGGAGTGAGCAGTGAAGGTAGGGCGGGAAGACCAACGAAAGAAATATGGAGTAAGGGTTGGAAGGAGGCAACGAAGGAGAAACTAGAGGGAGGAAAGGAGGAAGGGACAACGGAGTATATCCGAATTTAAAAGGGAGCAAACATAGGAGGGAGGAAAAGAGAAAGGAAGGAAAGGATGGATAAATGGATTCATGGATGACAGGATTGGAAGGAGTTTAACATAAGACTTTAGATACAAGAAAGAAGGTGCTTAGCTTCGACGGGGGGGGGGGGGGGTGTTAAATCCCTCTAATAAATGTATTTTCTTATAAGTAGTTGGATACAGATGCTTTTAGTCGGATATGGTGAGATGTCTGCCGGGTTTCAACAGGATGTGTTAAATTCAGACAACAAAGCACACACTCCCACTCAGTTTCTAAAGTCGTCAAAGATATTGTGTTTTTTTCTCACTACCCCTGCTAATCCACATTCCTCTCTCTTTCCAGTTCCTCTTAGGCCCCTTTGAAGTACCCTGCTTGTCTTAAAATGTATTTAACCATATGCCAGTGTGATTGTCCGAAAATCGGAAGCGCGCCCGAACCCCCAAATCTTACTGACCAAGGTACGCCCCTGGAGACAAGCATGGAAATATGGAGGAATACAGGAAATAATGCATAGAAAAGGAATTGAAGAGAACTCAGAAAGGGAGAGATCGCACAAGGAATTTAGCGAGAGAATATTAAAGAAAAACAGAGAAGAAAATAAAGGAGATACATAAAATAAGATGCCTTTTGGAGGATATGCGTATACAGAAGAAAGTAACAGCAACTAGGACAGAGGACAATTTGATATTCACTTATTACGAAAATCCATGTCTAAGAGCTAATTAACTGGGTATTTGTTCAAAAAGGACTCTGGCCTAACAGAAATATTGCAGAACCTCCAATTTATGATCATTTATTTTGCACAACGAACAACTTGGAAATAATGTATCATCACACAGTGAAGCTTGAATAAAGAATGCGTCTAACAATTGACATTAAATAAACTAAATACGTTTACACTTTCTTCCTACTCTCAAGGACAAATCAGTGATACTTTTTAAAATGTGGTAACCAAGGAAAATAATTCCCACAGTACCCTTTTATGTCTATGGTGCAACCCACACTGTCAGATTTTATTTTGAATCTGGAGAACACAATAGGGACACCTGCTTTGAATTTTGTAGACTTAATAGTTATACTTGAGTACTTTAATTGAGCATAATTGGCAACTGAAATCCACATGTGTACCATTATATTTCCCCTGCCTGTCTCGAAGTATTTTAAAAAATGGCATCATATCCGGGGGCATCTTTTGATTTACTTTCTAGAGCCTCGGAGAAACTAGTTTATTCTGATGTAAAATGTCAGAAGAAATGCACACCTTCGCTTCCAGGACAACTCCTTTGAATTTTGGATTGTGTTGGTACTCCTTACTCTGTTTTGACATCTCCCCTCCCCCCAGCTGAACAGCACATCAGTTTAAATGTTACGCAGGTATTTGCAAAACTTCTGTCGGTTCATTTCATTTTTTTCTGAATGCTATTGAAGTGCTAAGGCCCTTGCGCTAAAAGTTATTGCTTACTTCTTTTAGAACTCGTATTCTTTCATACTTATATCTACGCATGTACAATGTAAGTTTGAGCAACAAGGAAGTATGATTTGACTCTCGCCTAACCTAGATGTGTTTTGATTCGTCAGGCGTGCTGAGGTACCGAACCGGTCCTTCAGGGTTTATACCATCCTTCTTCTCCTTCGGTCTTGTCGCTCAAGCATTACAGGGAGAATGGACACCCTAATTTTCAATGAACCAGGGAGTAGGACAGAGACACGTACTCTTTGAAATTATTTTTTACCAGTATTGATCTAAGATGCTCAGGATGTCACTACTTTAAATGGTGTTTCAATTTCAGCCTCTCAATAGCTGGACTGAAGATGCGCTGAAGACATTTTAACAGCTTTCGAACTATAGCGTGATGAATGGAGGTAAAAATGAATGTAAAAAATGTAAACTTCACGTTGTAGGAATGAAGCGCACAGACAACCAAACATTTACCACTGTGGCCGGAAGTTGAATAGGAATATTGTTAGGTAGGAAAGGGTGCTGATCCTTTTACATACAATCTACCAAATTGTTTAAAACACAGCACATATTTTGTCAATTTACAATTGTTTTATGTTTAGAGCTTTATTAAGGGATTGCTATTCTCAGATCCTTTTAAGACATTCCAGTCTCAAGTAGAATGTTTCACTTTGCCTGGGGCTGAGTTATAGGGCATCACCAGATTGTTCTTTAAAGATTTCCCAGACTACATTTTTGAGGAAAGTATGCTATCTGCTGGTACCTACTCCTAAAACTTCACTCTGAATCAAACGTGTAGCGAAATACGTTGCATATCAGCGAAAAATGCTTGGGTCTGTGTCCTGTTCACTCATACAGAATAGATATCCCTAAAGCTGTCCTAAATCAAACAAGAAATTTGAGCGGTGTGCCTCATTCACAACTTCTCGTGGCATGCTTTATCATAGGCAGACCCCCACACTGAAGTAAGACAATGACACTTCAGTGGACTCAGCCAGAAACTGTGAGTTTCTGGCTATTTTTGAGACAGGACAATACAGGGGTCCAGAAGCAATTAAAAAATATCTAGGGTTATCCCCCAAAAGTATCCTCTTTTTACAGGGTACCCTTGATACACTAAAAACAATTACTTACAATAATGGTAGTGCCTTACCATAATGAGTCACACCACTATTCCTTTTGCCAACATGTTTTGACCATAAAAGATAGCCAATCCTAGTTTTTGGTCTTCTTCAGGGCTTTCACGCTCAGCCTCTTCAACAGTGTGGGGGAGATGAGCCAGTGGTATGTTCACTGCAAGACTTTAGTAGGATCCCACCTCAGCCAGTGCACACCGGCCCCCCGCTTCATTGCCCCATAGTGTGTCGATCTGTTCCCCAACTCGCACACGTTACAGCACTTGATCCATGTTCCAAGATGGGTCAATTAGGTAACTAACATTGTTGCAGACCCCTGGTGCTTGGCGTGGGCCTCCCCGCCCAGCAGCACAATGTGGTTGGTGAACATTGAACACAGTACATACCAATCAACAGTTGAGCAAGGGGGCCATCCCCTTTCCAAGCATAGGTGCACCCCAAAAGGACCCATAGTGGTTGTCGGGGAAGGGTGCGGAGGCAGTCAAACTCCCTCTGCCCTGTGGACACAGCAAAGCTGTTGCAAGGGGACTGTAACACTCTCTACTGGAGCAGAGAGTCACCTGCAACCCTGAACCCTTCCCAGTCGACCCAGTGCCAGTTACAGGGTACTGCCGGTAAATAAATACACCCTGCGGGGGCTAGGTGCAGCCATGTGGCTTTCCTTCAGATTGGATCTGCTCTACCAGGCAACAACCTTTCTGCTATGTTGAATATTCTTGTTAGACTGCACAGACCATACCTCTATATCCCCTGATGGTTGCACTACCTCTTGAACTCTCTTTTCATAGTTCTTTTCAACTTTTTCTTGAAATACCTGTTGACCATCAGTATATCACCCTTATTTAGCCTTAGATGTAATTCACAACCCACTTTGGGCTACTTACCAAGCAACCTTACTCTGAGATGATCCGATCACAGTGCTGGGGACCACTACTGGCCTAGCACTATGCACGCATGGGCCTTGGTCAAAAGGACTTCAGCCCTGTGAGGGGAGTCAGTGTTCCATATGCAACATTTCCCATGCCCTCTGATGGGCTTTTCATCTCACTTATCGTTAGTGAGACAATTCTGCATAGCTTACTTTTCTCTGCTTAGTAAAATGCTCATATTCAGCAGGTCACAGTTGGACTTAGCCGTCTCTTCAGCATCACTCCCACACTTTTTGTCTTTACGCCTTCTGGCCCATATTTATACATTTTGACGCATAACTGTGCTGACGCAGTTTTGGTTAAAAAATATTACCGTCGGCTAACGCCATTTCTGTGCGTCGTGCGGGTGTCAAATTTATACTTTGTTGCATGGCGGCGCATACCACAGGTGTGAGTCATTTTCTTTGACACACACTGCAGCGTCACGTCGTAAAAGAAAATGACATTAACACGGTGGAAATGACTGTGAGCCGATTTACGACACCGCAAACCGGATATGCAGCGTTTTTTGACGCAATAGCGTCAAAACTCGCTGCAAACACAGCGATTTCAGCAGAGGAGATCCAAATGGATCCCAGATGCCTGTACAGACCCCAGGAAGATGACAACAGACCAGGAACCAGCCAGGAGGACCCACACAAGACCCAGGACAGGGAGAAGAAGAAAAGAAAGTGTCGCTTCAGTGCAGAGGAGCAGGAAATTCTGGTTAAAGAAGTGATGGAACACCAACACCAACTGTTTGTCACCTCAAAGTTGACAATCAGTAGAAGAGAGGCAATATGGCAACAAATTGTTGACAAGATTAACAGTGTGGCAGAATTATGCAGAACACTCATCAAGTGCAAGAAACGCTGGCATGACTGCAAGCGCAGGACCAAGGAAAAGATGGCCAGGAACAGGAAGGCAGCACTGCAGACTGGAGGTGGGAGTCCAGCACCGCAGGAGGCCCTGGACCACATGGAGGAGATGGTCGCAGCCGTCATCCCTGAGGAGATCGTCACAGGGATTCAAGGACAGGACAGTGCAGACTACCAGGAGACAATGCACATGCAGGGTAAGTCGCAATGAGAATTAAAATGCACTAATGTAAACTGCAACCGGGGGGAGAATACCTACTACACAATGCATGTAAGTCATCATATACATGGAGTGGCATGGGTAAAGAGCCACGGCACGGGGGCATGGCACGTTCAGAGGAAACCTGGGGCACACCATTACACAACACCAACAACCTTTCCGTGGGGGTATGCTGCCATGCCAATGATGTAGCAAAGGTAAAGCCATGCCAGGAGGGAAAGGCACAACGTCAAACTGACATCCCGTCACACGTCAGCCACTATACTCCCTTCATTAACTAGGGCCCAATTAACAACCTCTAGCCATACCAACAACGTTAACAATCTCCGGAAACAAGACAAATGTTCCAGTCCTGTCAAATGTGAATGCCCATAGTTGCAGCAAACATCAGCCAATATCATCAACATTAGGAGGTAGACAGCACAAGGTCACACCCATGCTGCATATGTCAGGGTCCATCCTGTGCCTGGGTCACAATGCAACATCCCAAATGTCATACTGCTCAGACAACAGCATTGAGGGGGAGGACACATGTAACTGGTCACTGAAATACACCTGCACAGTCAGAGGAGGAAATAGGACACTGCTACGACAATCAGGGCAATCCAATGTACCACACAATCCCCAACATCAGCTGTACACATTACCAATGCTGACATCCATATCGTGCCATAACAATGCTGTGCATAGTATACACTACATTTCAACTACATATAGGTGGATGTGAAAGATCAGAGACTGGGGCAGGTCCATATTGTTAAGTGTGCTGCTAGTGCCATCAGAGCACCCACAGCCAGTGAAAGTTATCACCATGAAAATGGAAGTAGGGTGAGGGTTGAGTAGGAAAAGAAGGTGGCAATTCACTATTTGGCCAAAACCAACACCTAGAGGAGATGATGCTGACAAGTCCACTAACTGGCCACAATACATGTGACATGCAGGTGGGGCATAGGCCTGGGAGAATGCCCATCTGAAAGACTGGATCAATGAACAGGAACCAAGATCACAATGTGAAAATCATCACAAGGCAGGCATGTCACATCACAAATGCCACAATATAGAAACACTAATTGTACCGTATTTCATTGCAGAGGACGATGGATCTCCTGCAGATATGCCTGTCCAGGACTACCCTGATGACATGGATGACGAGCTGAGAAACATCAGCCACCAGACCCTCCAAGAGGTCCTAGGAACCCTCCAGACCCCACCTTCAGTCACAAGGAGGAGCACATAACAAGCAGCAATTGCAGAGGATCCGCCCAGCACCCCAATTGTACAACCTGCCAGCTCCAATACAGCTGAGGACTCTGACGACACTGGCACCAGCTTTGAAAGAACTGTAGTGGGAGTACTGCGGGAGCTGGCCAAGGAGGTGCGGGTGGGGATGCAAACTATGGCAGCCAGCATAGAGGGGGTGCGTTTGTGCATGATGTCAACTGAAGAACAGGCAGCAGCTATGCAAGGGCGAACAACTATCTTGCAGGAAGTCAAAAAAGGCAGAAGGAAATCAGCATAGCTGTAACACAGTTGACCCAACACCTACAACAGCAATCCTGTCAATGCGTGCACAAATGAAACATTTAACACCTCAGGGCAGACCTGGCTGCCTACCATCGTGATGTGGTTGCTATTCTTAAGAACCAGCAGATCCTCCTTGCAGCAGTACTGCCCTTAAGACCCCCACAGGTAGCAGCTACCGGGATGCTTGACTCCACGTCTACACACACTGAGGTGTGTGTTGCCCCTTCACAACCACCACCACCACGGGCAGAGGAGGCAACACACTCATCAGAAGGTGAAGAACAGGAACAGATCACCTTCACACGTAAAAGTACCCGGAAGCACTAGTCCCTGCCATATGGCCACCTATTACCAAGGTCCTGAACTTTGTAACATGCCAGTCTTGCAACAACTGTACTCAGGCACTGTTCTGCAACCCACTGTCTATCTTGTCAGCCTGCCCAGTGATTGGCTCTCACTAACTCATTGACAAGTCCTGTCCCTCTGCACTGTCTGACTCTTCACCCCAGCATGTCCAATTACTTGTCCTTTTGCACTTGTGTAGGATCACAATGGAAGATGTCCCTATAATGGACTTACAATCATGGACAATGTACATATAGCACTACATCACTTTTCAATAACTAGCACTTACACAACCACTTTGTCTCTGTGTAATGTGACACATCAACCGTGCAGTTGATCACTGAATTTTGCCTCCTGTCAAATATCATAGATTGTCAATACAACTGTGCTGAAATAATGTGGGCTAATTACTATGCACAGTGGCCTGGATTCTACCATACTCTGCCCATCCTGAGGGTAATATCTGAGGAAAAGAGGAACTATACACCATAATGCTGTATTGGACAGATCAACGCTTCCTCAAGGGATATCTAACCCATAAAATAGTGCCTTCAAAATGTTGCTTCAATGCAAAACTAATTTATAACACAAATATAAGCTAACACTCACCAAACTGCATGAATGGAGGTGTATGAGTTTACATCCAAATAAGTAATCATGCTGAACAGTGTAACAAATGATCTATGTGAGTTATGTACACTATACTACAAGAGAGCTTACTACCACTCACCTTATAAGGGGTTCCTTGGACATGAGACTGCAGTCAGACATAACACAGTGTCCCCAATCCTAAATCTGAAAGCACTGTATGTGACATTGAAAACATACATTACGAAGAAAACACACTTTGGGATCCATAGTAACTCTGATTGGTGGTTGCAATGAATGGTCAAATCTTTGCCAGGTGGCTTTGGGGTAGCTGCCAATGTTACAGCTCAGTTGTGATTTGTTAGTAGCATAGGACACAAAATGTAATACAAAAGAAACACTGTACACTCATGCCAAGGCCCTGATCTACAAGCATGTCACACATACTGTAAAGGGTTACCTACATATTTATTTAAACAGTAAAAACAGAAGTGAAAACTCGGGTAAAAGCCTTATCTACCATAATCTACTTTAACTACTCATTACCCACAACAGTCCCTAACTAACCTAAGCTAAACCTAATTATCACATTTAACAAAACGTTCTAAACATCAACCCTCCACCCCCCTTATGAGACGGGACACATGGAGGACAACAGATACTAACCTAAACACATACTATCCTATACTAATCAAATATATATAGATAGATATATATATATATATATTTTTTTGTAAACACACAGGAACCCCAACATTGCCCCCCACCCACCCACACGCTTAAAAATAAACAATGGAAATATTCAGGAACCCCCACCCACTAACACTAACTAAATTAATATCCTATACTAACCTAACACTAAGCCCCCGAAACCCACAAAGTATAAGAACCAGGAAGGGAGGGGAGAGAATCATGTCCGTCTATTCAGCTACAGGTTGGCCCTCCGGAGGATCCTCTTGATTGAACTCACCCGCCGGTTGACCTGTCGTACCTCCTGCCGCAGTCAACTCATCTTCCGAAGGACACAGTCCAATTTTTGCTACATTTGTCCAAAAGCAGCAGGGTCAATGGCTGCAGCTGGGGTGGTCTTGGTGCCAGCCGAGGAAGTATGGGGACATGTAGTGTCCATGGCTGTGGGCTGCCCTGCAGGTGGTGCTGTGCGTGGGCCTGGAGCACTTTCTGAGGATGTTCCTGCAACGGTCCCTGCTGCTGGTGGTGCCACCTGGGTGGTAGTGGTGGTGGTGCTGGTGGTGGTTGTGGTGAGCAAAGAAGGTCCGCCTTGTGGAAATGCCCTCCAGGCTCACGAGGTTCGTTCATGATGATATCTGCGGGCCATTCTTCGGTACCCAGACTCAACTTGAAGTATGTGTTGGTACCTCATTGCCCGCCGTTGAAACTCCCTGACCTGGATGGGTGCCATATTTGCAGCTGTTAAGACGAATAGAAAAACTAACATTAGGTACTGCACTGTGTGAAATAGCACAAGAAGAAAATCAGACAATACAACTATTGTACTTGTAACAGGTCATATCATCATACAGATCATTGATTGTCCCTGAGTAACTACATGGCAAGCCAGACCACAAAGGTCCTATCAAGATGGGTAACAACACCCATGATTTAGGCATCTATGTTCTGCCAGTTGTCAGCTAACAATCATGCTGCACATCCTCCACCACTGCCAGGGCTACAAATGTCATTGTACGGGATGGAAATTTAGGGCCACATGATCTGCAAGTTGTAAATGGACTTGCCAGTATAGTACTCATGTGCGATACATGAGTGTGTATAATAGGTTCAGACAAGTGATTCACTGATTTACATGTCTGTGTACCAAACTTGTATCATCAGTACTAGGTACACTGTTCACAAACCTATGCCTGTGTTTGAGGGTGGGGGGTGGACTAACAACTAATAATTTCAAACAACAAGGACATCCAGGAAGCTTAGGAAAGCTGGACATGTGTTTGGCTCAGCACACACACCACAGGTAAGGAGGATCTCCAAATAGGAGACAGCAAACCCTTGACCAATCCCATCAACACTCATGTTTGGAAATGCAGACCTTTGTGCACATCATTTACTACCAGTAAGCCATGACTTACAACAAACACAGAGATGCAAGAACACCCCTGGCCATGAGTTGCATGCACACCTAGGCCATTGCACTCAAGTGCCAGATACTCGTAGCACTACATGTGGAGCTACATGATGCTAGGAAGTTTAACCTACAGTTTATTAAGTACATTAGTGAATTGGGAAGCAGAAGTCTGTGGGTAAGCATTTGGCAGCCCCATTCTGGGAGAATTTGGGTCTGACTGGCTGACTAAATCATTAATTTGGTCCAGTGCGACTCTTTCTGATTCAGGTTTTATCCACATGACTCATCCCTATTCATATTGCAGTGTCTACAGGACTGACCTAGAATACCTAAATAGACAATAGGATAAGGATTGGCCAACTCAAAGATGGTGATAAAATGATATTCCACTCATGGAACAAAACAAATGATTGGACAGCGCATTACACCTTGCTATGTGTCCAACACACAGGAGTCCATCACACATCACCAGCAAACACAACACATAACACACACATCAACACTTACTGGAGTTGTCTGGGTCCTTGAATCGAGCCACCTCGCCAACAGTGTAGGGTGCTGGTCCACCTGTAAGGCATGGACGGTAGAAATGTACTCAATGTCTGTGCACTGTACAACAATCCCAAAGACAAATACTATTTGTAAGATTACATCAGCATGTAAAGCCTCTCAGACATGATGATACTGCATCCTATATAGCACGGCTAACATGTACATACCATGGGTCTCCAGTAAGTGTTACACACATATCTGCACACATGCAGTGGCCCTAACTATCATGTGGTGGCAAACATGGTCCTTCATTAGTGAGCAGACATAATAATGGAGTGTATTCGTCTCATCATGTGTATCCAAGAGAGACATCCAGCGCCACTTTCCGTGAGGACTGCATTACCAGTCAACCAGCCATTGTGACCATGACAAATTTATGACACACAGGTACAATGTACAGAGGAGCAGGGACAGTTGTTGGCCCTCATGTTGTTACAGTTTCTACATTTGATGAGGCACAGCTATGATGAGTTGCACCAACCATGGAGATATGAACCCATGTGCATACCTTTGGCCAGCCATCCCTAATCAAAATGTGGCACAACTAACGCCAAATACAAGTCTAAGATGTTATCTGAACGCAGCTAGAACTTGTTCCCTATGTGTTCAAATCCAGATCAGACATGTATCTGAAATGAAGGAGGGACACAATAATCCCTAAGAATTTTGGAATTTCCATGATCGGTTTCCCTACACATTCACCAGACACACATGAGTCATATGTTCGGGTCACATTGCTATCATCAATTGATGTGAAGCCTGCACTAATTTTCAGCCTCATGTAGTGTTTCAAAAGTCAGTCTACCTGTTGTGTCAACAAATGATGGTAAATATTCGGAAATTTCTAAATCTGACAGGCAACTGTGGCCTATATCTATTCATAATTGGATCCTGATTTGTGTTGCTGTTTGACACAAAGGCGGCACTTACTTACATAATGCAAATGTATTCAGTAAGTTTGCGGAGCTCTTGCTTCCTAACAGCTAGCAATTGTGGTCTTTAACAAAGTAGATATATGACCCTGTATGTTTCAGTAGCATTCCACACACTCAACAACATTGCCGGCAGATATTGTAAAAATCAGCTGATGTCACTAACAAAGCGTTTAAACGTGCACATTTACTTGATTTGTACTCACCAACAGGGCCACCAATCACAATCCCCAGGTGGTCCATCAGATCTTGCTCCCTGGAGATAAGGTCAGCCCAGTTGTGCTTCAGCTGGTGGTCGTTTCTTGGTGTCCTATAAATCCGTTGCAGATGATGCAACACCTTTGCCCATCTGAGCCTTCGTGCCTCAGTGTGACACCCCGGCATCACCCGCCAACCTGCCTCTATCATTAGGGGTAGGAAATGGCACACCAGCCATATAAATCCACCCAGCTCCTCCTCTCCCATCTTGCCAAGACAAGGCCTACCCAACATCTTAGCAGCAACAGAGAAATAGGGGATAAAGGGGAACAAAGGAGAATAGGGGGAAAGTAGAACAGGAAAAACTTCAAATAAACAACAAACACAGCCCAACTATCCCCAAACTAACACTACCCACAACAGACTCCCAAAAAAACAAAGACAATATTTTACAACACAAATGAGCACAAAAACACTCAGGCAGGATACTACAACAGGTTTTTATTCACAAAAAGACAATAAGAAGACAACACAGGAGACAAAAGCACAATTTGAACAGACAAAACTCTGAACACAGGAAATATCACAGACTCCAAAGTGAAAGTGAAAGTATATCCACTGTACATAATTTGTAAACAGAATATCCTATTACATCACTTCCTGCCTAAAATGGCAGGCGTTTTTATCATTATGCGTCAAAATATTTTGACGCATACAGTCTGCGGGTCATTTTTTCCGACACACAGGAGTAGATTTGAGCCCGCATCCACATGTGTGGAAATAGTTTTACACGTAACCAATTTTCTGAGGTGCAGTATGGAAGATACAGCTCAGGGGCAATGGTTATTTCAGGGCATTATGTGTCGTTTTTTGGCCATAAGCGTAATTTTTTAACGCTTGTGCATAATTGTTTTACGCGTAGGTGGCAAAATTTCAGGCATTAACTGGGTTTGGGTCATTTTAACATTTTAATGTTATATCACAGCTGTGACAATACTGAGATAGGCTGATTGCACCCACTTTGGTCATGACGGTGTATGGGCACATGTGACACATCATACTACTGCGGACCATGATCCGCTACTTCATGTACATGATTTTCACTCTTGACTGATGCACTAGATGGCCAAACGTGTGTCCTACATATCTGTATTGCACAAATTGTTCATGCTTGGTGTCAGGAGAGGATAGCAAGGTGATGCACATAAGTACAATACCTCAATGCCTATGGCTCAATGTGTGTGCATTGGCTACTAATATTGTTGTTGACCCATTGTGTGAGCATCACAAGATACATTATTGCAAATATGCTTGTATGAATGTGGAGTCAATGTGTCCAACCATCAGATGCAAGTCCGTGTGGAAATGAGAGAGGAAATGTGTTAGTCATACATGTAGCAACATCTGCTGTGTGCACTTTCTAGTTTTTGGGTAAAGTAAACACCACAAATGACAAAGCATGCACCGGATAGATAGGAGACGGTTGTTCATGTCAATGGTCCAAAACTTGCCCATCACATGTCCTGGAAATTTGGATACTGCTTCCTAGACCCTTGTTGGTGAACCCATCATGAGTCAGGCACGTGTACAGACTAAGTGGGTGACGTGTTATTGACACGGAAAGCCAAAGGTGAACCACAATTGTGATATCACGCCACAGTTGTGGTCACATGACTGAGCCACAACTCTCCTATGGCAGTGGTGGACCAGCAGACCAAGCAGCGCGTGGCCACATATTTCCAGTGATCAATTGCACAGAGGTGTCTGGTTCATGTGTGTGGTCCAATGTTGATCCTGTATATTTTTAGGGGTCTATGTTGTCACAGTTACGTCCAGGTCTAGTCATGAGTCAGTGGTGGCTATTCCTGTATCTACTGAGTATCCTTCTGAGATCAATGAAAGTAAAGCCAACGAGGATATAAGACCCTACATGGGGATGGTCCCACCCTGTCATTGCAGACATGTTATGAGACTGTCAACAGGGCAACCTTGGTGTGCTGAGTGAGATCATATCTCAGGAGTCTTGTACCTGCATGTCTCATTACAACATTTGTACACAGGTTGGCCTGTAAAGTTCCCACTGCATCTGGGAACATCATAGCCTCTGTGTTGATTAATCTTGCAGCTAATCACCATGCAAGGCCCATCAATATGTTGTGAGCAATGTGATTCAGCGTGTGAACTGTCAGGGTCCTAACATGTGTGGACTTTTCATTCACATTATCTGACATTGATGGTTCTGCTTGAGGCACCATACCCAATCCCTGCATACGGCCATGGTACACTGTCACACTTTTTTGCTCATGCATACATGAGACCCAGACAAGGGATAGGCCAGATTTGGGTATTTGGAGACAAGTTCCCAATTATGGCAGGATAAATAAGTAGATTATGCTAAGTAACTTATTTGAGTATGCATTGAAGAACCACCTGACAACATACCCCCATAGGAATGTGAGGGTTGGGAAAGCATGTATGATACATATGTAGCCACAAGGAACCTTTAGGGTAACAGGTGCCATTCAGGCTGACAGGATGCAGGGTCAATCAGGATCCAGAAATTTCACAAGGTACATACTCAGTGGTCTGACTAAGACTGGTCGGAGGAAGAACAAGACAGTTGACATGGAAAACTGTGTTTGTCCTGTGTTTTGGAAGGTGACACATAAACCCAAGGGCTGTGTTACACAGCTTATTTTTCTAGCAATGCATAACAGTGTAATCGACAAATTAGCAGCTTCTATGCTGTTCCAAACATCTGCAAGGGCAGTGCATGTTCAAATGGCTGGTCTGCATGGAGGTGCTCACAGGTGTGTGCTGCATCAGTTTCTCACAAGTCCTGTAGGTGAAATTTGAGTTCAAATGGCCAACAGTACCTTTCACATGGGAAGCAAAGTACAGGTGATAACAGGGCTTAGAGACTACAAGCCAGTGCATTATTTAACCTGTCGTCCATGCAGACAGATGTACAAAGATTATGGAATACCATACTGAAGGGAGAAACACACTGGATCAATATTGTTAGTCTGTGGGTGTGTAGAGGAGGGAATATCTGGGTACACATATTACCATTCCAGGGACCTCTTAAGACAGGTGGGGTGAGACCAGGAACATGGGTGTGTCAGGACTTAGGACATGGGCTGACATGTGCATGGAATGTCATGTGCGCAATGCTTGTCATAGGTGTGGCACTTGTGCTCTCTATGGTCTGCATATATGGAATTCTAGTCACAGATAGTCCTTGCAAAGATAGGTGATGTACGACTTACTGCTGTCAAGGGTCTGGTCAAACATTCCTGTTACCAATGCAATAGCACATCCACTGCCTCATGTATGAGACTTTTTTTCCCTTATTGACTGATGGTGTCTTAGTTGTGTGCAGCATATGGCATCCGATGAATGACGGAAGATGAATGAATCATGTACACACCCAGGATACTTTGCCACAATGTTGGTGATCAATTCCTGGTGAGCTACAATGGCCTGCACATTGAAGAGTGTGTGTGCTTCCTGTTGCGGTGTAGATGTTCAGTTGCAGCAGGTGGCCCAAGGCGTACATGTGTGCAGTCAATGGCACCAAGGACGTGTGGAAATCTATTAATGAGGTAAAACCCCTGTTTTGTCTCCTGCTGCTTCTGCTGTGTGTTTGGGAAGCAGATGTGGCGGGGTGTGAGTCTGATGATGGCATCCAGTACCTTGGGCAGGAAGGCGGAGAATGATGGCTGTGATATCCCAGCAACCAGTGCGCCAGTGGTTTGAAAGGACTCTTGCCAACATGTGTAGTACAGCTAGCAGCTTGGTTTCCGTTGGGATGGTGCGGGGTGTCTGCAAGCTGGGTGCCAACTGTGGCTCAATGTTGCGCAGCTGCTGCTGAATCGCTTGCCAGTTCAACCTGTGCCTCTGGATGATGTCTTGTTCCCTGAGGCCATGAAGGGTTGTCCTGGTGTGGAATATCCTGTCCTGCCTTCTGCATTGCCTTTGGGGTCCCTGCTGGTGTTGTGGAAGCTGCTGTTGTTGTTGCTGTGCTTTGCGTCTGCGTGCACGATGGATGAGAAGCACCTCAATGTCTTGCTTTTGCTTCTCTGCTGTTGCTTCTGTGTGTGTTTTAATTAAATACAGGTGTGTTTGCCCCATTATAACTCCTGCCCTGACCCAGGTGTTAATTTTTTACGCAAATCAGCTGTGCGTCATTTTCCGACTCTGCCTCCTGGCCGTGCAGGATTTTTGCGCAGTAGCATAAATTTGACGCACGTGTGTTTGTGTCATTTTTTGGACAGGAACGCTTACCTTGCATATCAATAATGCAAGGCGGTTTCCCGCATCCAGAAAATGACGCACATGGCGGGATTTTGACGTCTCGGGTGTCGAAGTTTAAATATGGGGCAAGGTTTGCGCCGAATGTGCGTCAAAATTTTGGACGCATATTCGGCGCAGACAGAGTATAAATATGCCTCTCTGTTTTTCTGAATTCATTTTTGTTGGTCTTTGAAGGCTGTTCCCCACTGCTTCCCAGCACTAAAGTGCTTGGACTCTTTCCTTTAAAAATGGTAAATTTGCCTTACACCCAATCAGCACATTTAGGGGCACATTTATACTTGTTTTGTGCCGAATTTGGGTCATTTATTTTACGCAAATTCTGTGCAAAACTAGCTCCATATTTATACTTTGAGGCTAGACCGGTCTAGTGGCAAATTTATGGAGTTAAACCTACTTTGCATCAATGAGATGCAAATTAGGCGTTGCCATGCAAAAAATTACTTATTGGCCATAGCACCATATTTATCCCCCTCTGCTATAATCGCGCATGGGAGGAAGGAGGGGTTAAAAAATGGTTCAAAGCTTGCTTTGCACCATATTTTAATGCCTGTGTCAGGGCAAGAGCTGGGGACCTCTGGGCCTATTTCCATGGTGGAACACAATATGGATGGTTTTGCATCAGAAAATGACTCTAGGAAGGTTAGAGTTTTTTTTTTTTACTCTAACCTTCCTAACGTCATTTTTTGGTGCAAAACCCCCTTCTTCCATACCGCCAGCCCCACCTTACTAACGTAATTTCTTTTGATGCTAGCCTACCCTTTGCACTGGCTTGCAACATTCCATAAATATGGTGACCGGCTGGTGCACAGAAATGGTGCTAAACCTTTTGGTGCAAAACTGCGTTAGTTCAGTTTTGCACCAAAAAGTATAAATCAGGGCCTCGATTTACTTATATGTTCCTAGTAAAGTGGTAGTACATGTATTCAAGACCTGTATTCTGAATGTTCCTAGTGGGCCTGCTACACTAATTGTGCCACCCACTTAAGTAGCCTTTTTAACATGCCTGAGGTCTGCCATTGCAACCTTGTACAGTTTAAAACTGTGAATTCAACTTTGCAAAAATAACCTCTTGCCAGGGCTAAAAATCAATTTTTATGACATATACCACCCTTAGGTAGGCCCCAAACATCCCATAGAGCAGGGTGCATTATATTTGAAATTTGGACACCATCTTACAAGTTTTACATGTCCTGGTGTTGCATAGGTTCATATTATCCTAATGAGATTACTGGATTTGGTCAGCAGAATCACCTGTACTGCGGGGGACGGAGTCTGATCCCACACCAAGTGACACCTGTTGGTCTAATCTGGGTTTGTTTCGGCTTACTAGCAGTGCCTCATCTCCACTCAAGAGCAGGGATGATTAGGGCAACTAAGCGCTTGACATACATGACCCCTAAAGGGAATCCTGGTCACTCAGATCTCATCTGTTTCTCTCAATTACATTAGTCTCACATATGCAAGGACAATCAGAGGCAGAGTATAGTTCAACAAGGTTTTATTGAAGTAACTGTATCTTAGATAATAAATCATCTATTGCAATAATAACTAGGACGATAAAGCACAATACGATTAAAATTGTGACAAGGAGAGTGAAAGACAAGAATAAAGCTGCCATACTGTCACTAAAGTTTATAGAGATACCTCCTATCTAAGCTATGTTATAGCACAGCAAGTTAAGCTTTAATTCTGCCTTTCGGGTTCCTCCTAGGGAGACATCATCCCTCATGCCTGAGCAAGAGGCCTGTAGTCTACTTAAGCAGAAGTAGCGAAGCAATCAGCATACAGTTGTGGTCATCTGGCTGAAATCTCCCTCTAATGTACATGGGTCAAATAGTGTTTTTATAATAAAACAGCTGATATTCCAAGAAAGGATCCCCATGTAAGAGAGTGTATGTTTCTGTGAACATTGGAGAAAAAACATACCACTTTTGCGGGCAACCTATCTTACTGCAGCCTTGAGAAAAGCACTGAGTGAGAGAAATGTCTTATTTAAGAAAGCAGTGCTGACCTAGGAGAAGAACAGCTAGATAGAGAAAATAAAACAAGACCCCAAATGTGGCTAATGTTAAAATAATAAAACAAAGCTGAATACAATGTTTCTAGGTTAAAGTGCATAGTAGCAGGCTTGGTTTGCTAAAATAACGTGTATAAAATTATAGCTAAAATGGCTACACAACAGTGGGAGTTAACAAAAAATTCACATATTTGTTTTCCACTACGGTGGGCTTCCCTCTCCAATAGAATAACATTGGGTTACCTTATTACACAAACTAAGTTATAACTTTTACTTAGGAGCATGTAGAATTGTTATTTCTGTGTCTAGTGCAATGTAATTTAAAACCCTTTTTAATGGTAAAATTGTATTTTAAGTCACAATTCTGAAAATATCACCTTTAGAAAATTGACATTTCATTGTCCTAACCATTTGGTGTGTATAGTCTGTTTTCTGGGTCACATGACTAGGTGTAGTTGCCTGTTGGCCTTTGTGTAATCCTCCTTGTCAGCCACACAATAGAGAGACTGGGTGTTTGCAGGATGGGCCACCTAAGGCAGGGTGGGTGGGGTTGAGCTGCGCACCACCCTATTTGCACTGCAAAGACACAGCCTCAGCTCATATACAAATAACTTCATAGGCTACTATGCCTGCATATAAACTGGGACAAAAGCAGGGCGGCATGAAATTACAGACATTTCTGTGCAGGGAAACTCCTGATGTTTCTTCCACTTAAAATTAGGCACAGGGTATTGTACTTCTAATTGTATTTATACAGTGTTTACTACCCCTGATGAGATGTTTAAACATTTTCTGGTGAGTAGAATGCTACTCTTGAACTAAAAAAGGATTAGTAGTGGATTAGTGTAGGGAAATATGAGTTAAATTTATCAGTGGACATGCAAGTCTGTTAATTGGATAGTATAATTGAGGGGTAAAAGAGGGAAGAGTATAGAAAGCGTTATTTGGGTGATCATAGCAAGATGAGGGTTGGGATGAGTATATCTATCTATCTATCTATCTATCTATCTATCTATCTATCTATCTATCTATCTATAGGAAAGTACCATCTTGCCTGGCATGTTACCCCCATATTTCACTGTATATATGTTGTTTTAGTGTATGTGTCACTGGGACCCTGCCAGCCAGGGCCCCAGTGCTCATAAGTGTGCCCTGTATGTGTTCCCTGTGTGATGACTAACTGTCTCACTGAGGCTCTGCTAACCAGAACCTCAGTGGTTATGCTCTCTCAGCTTTCTAAATTGTCACTAACAGGCTAGTGACCAATTTCACAAATTCACATTGGCATATTGGAACACCCTTATAATTCCCTAGTATATGGTACTGGGGTACCCCGGGTATTGGGGTTCCAGGAGATCCCATGGGCTGCAGCATTTCTTTTGCCACCCATAGGGTGCTCTGACAATTCTTACACAGGCCTGCCACTGCAGCCTGAGTGAAATAACGTCCACGTTATTTCACAGCCATTTACCACTGCACTTAAGTAACTTACAAGTCACCTATATGTCTAACCTTTACCTGGTAAAGGTTGGGTGCTAAGTTACTTAGTGTGTGGGCACCCTGGCACTAGCCAAGGTGCCCCCACATTGTTCAGGCAAATTCCCCGGACTTTGTGAGTGCGGGGACACCATTACACACGTGCACTGTACATAGGTCACTACCTATGTACAGCGTCACAATGGTAACTCCGAACATGGCCATGTAACATGTCTAAGATCATGGAATTGTCACCCCAATGCCATTCTGGCATTGGGGAGACAATTCCATGAGCCCCCGAGTCTCTAGCACAGACCCGGGTACTGCCAAACTACCTTTCCCGGGGTTTCACTGCAGCTGCTGCTGCTACCAACCCCTCAGACGGGTTTCTGCCCTCCTGGGGTCCAGCCAGGCCTGGCCCAGGAAGGCAGAAAAAAGGACTTCCTCAGAGAGAGGGTGTTACACCCTCTCCCTTTGGAAAAAGGTGTCAGGGCTGGGGAGGAGTAGCCTCCCCCAGCCTCTGGAAATGCTTTGATGGGCACACATGGTGCCCATCTCTGCATACGCCAGTCTACACCGGTTCAGGGATCCCCCAGCCCTGCTCTGGCATGAAACTGGACAAAGGAAAGGGGAGTGACCACTCCCCTGACCTGCACCTCCCAGGGGAGGTGCCCAGAGCTTCTCCAGTGTGCTCCAGACCTCTGCCATCTTGGAAACAGAGGTGCTGCTGGCACACTAGACTGCTCTGAGTGGCCAGTGCCAGCAGGTGACGTCAGAGACTCCTTCTGATAGGCTCTTACCTGTGTTGCTAGCCTATCCTCCTTCCTAAGTAGCCAAACCTCCTTTTCTGGCTATTTAGGGTCTCTGCTTTGGGGAATTCTTTAGATAACAAATGAAAGAGCTCATCGGAGTTCCTCTGCATCTCTCTCTTCACCTTCTGCCAAGGAATCGACCGCTGACTGCTCAGGACACCGGCAAAACTGCAACAAAGTAGCAAAGACGACTACTGCAACTTTGTCTCGCTGATCCTGCTGCCTTCTCGACTGTTTTCCTGGTGGTGCATGCTGTGGGGGTAGTCTGCCTCCTCTCTGCACTAGAAGCTCCAAAGAAATCTCCTGTGGGAAAACGGAATCCTCCCCCTGCAACTGCAGGCACCAAAAGAACTGCATCACTGGTCCTCTGGGTCCCCTCTCAGCATGACGAGTGTGGTCCCTGGAACTCAGCAACTCTGTCCAAGTGACTCCCACAGTCCAGTGACTCTTCAGTCCAAGTTTGGTGGAGGTAAGTCCTTGCCTCCCCACGCTAGACTGCATTGCTGGGTACCGCGCGATTTGCAGCTGCTGCCGGCTCCTGTGCACTCTTCCAGGATTTCCTTTGTGTACAGCCAAGCCTGGGTTCCCGACACTCTAACCTGCAGTTCACAACCTCCTGAGTTGTCCTCCGGCGTCGTGGGATCTCCTTGTGTGACTTCAGGTGAGCTTCGGTTCACTCCTCTTCGTAGGGCCTGTTCCGGCACTTCTGCGGGTGCTGCCTGCTTCTGTGAGGGCTCCCTATCTTGCTAGGTGCCCCCTCTGTCTCCTCACGCAATTGGCGACATCCTGGTCCCTCATGGGCCACAGTAGCATCCAAAAACCCTAACTGCGACCCTTGCAGCTAGCAAGGCTTGTTTGCAGTTTTTCTGTGTGAGAACATGTCTGCAAGCTACTTCACGGTGTGGGACATCCATCCTCCAAAGGGGAAGTTCCTAGTCCTCTTCGTTCTTGCAGAATCCACAGCTTCTACCATCCGGTGGCAGCTTCTTTGCACCCTCAGCTGGCATTTCCTGGGCATCTGCCCAATCTCGACTTTGTCACGACTCTTGGACTTGGTCCCCTTGTTCCACAGGTACTCTCGTCCAGAAATCCACTTTGGTTGCATTGCTGGTATTGGTCTTCCTTGCAGAATTCCCCTATCACGACTTCTGTTCTCTCTGGGGAATATAGGTGCACTTTACACCTACTTTTCAGGGTCTTGGGGTGGGCTATTTTTCTAACCCTCACTGTTTTCTTAGAGTCCCAGCGACCCTCTACAAGCTCACATAGGTTTGGGGTCCATACGTTATTCGCATTCCACTTTTGGAGTATATGGTTTGTGTTGCCCCTATACCTATGTGCTCCTATTGCAATCTATTGTAACTATACACTGCTTGCATTACTTAATTTTGCTAATACTGCATATTTTTGGTATTGTGTACATATATCTTGTGTATATTTGCTATCCTCATACTGAGGGTACTCACTGAGATACTTTTGGCATATTGTCATAAAAATAAAGTACTTTTATTTTTAGTACATCTGTGTATTGTGTTTTCTTATGATATTGTGCATATGACACCAGTGGTATAGTAGGAGCTTTGCATGTCTCCTAGTTCAGCCTAAGCTGCTCAGCTATAGCTACCTTCTATCAGCCTAAGCTGCTAGAAACACCTCTTCTACACTAATAAGGGATAACTGGACCTGGTACAGAGTGTAAGTACCCCTTGGTACCCACTACAAGCCATTCCAGCCTCCTACACTATCTATCTAATATATACATATATATATATATATATTTGTTTTCACTTAACAAACCAAAGCTTACGGGAACTCTTGCACTAAGATAACTATAGCTTGTGCCCCTGCCATGCACAGTTTTTCTTGTCAACAGGTTTACCGTGAATATTACATTGAAATGATCAGTGCTGTAATTTGTGTGGTAGTTAGAAGTGCATGGTGAGGGCGCAAGTTATATTTATCTTAGGGCACGAGTTATACTTAGATATCTCTAACTATAACAGTTGAATTTCTGTGGTTCAGTACATTTAAGATATGAGCCTAACTGTAACGTCACTGTAACCTTTGGGTTTTAAGTGAATTTCTATGTTTTTTTAATTCTATTTCATAACTATAACCTCCCTGTAACCTTTGTTTGTTTCAGTGAATTTCTACATTTATTTTAATGTAAAGTAATTTTAATTACTACACCTTATTCAAACCAGGCCCTGCGGGCAACCCCTATTTTTACCCAACCCTGCACTACGCATGGCCCTTTGCTGTGTGCAGTGGGGGTTTGCCACAGGGCTTGGCCATGCTGCACATGGCCTTTGGCCATGTACAGCAATGGTTGGATGCAGATCCACATGCCCCCTCCCCAAGCTGATTGTGAGGCCGGGGACCACATCTCACATCTCCTGAGGCACATCTAAATTATTTGTTATTTGGGGGAGGGTGGCTGCATGCTCTCCCTGGTCAGGGCCAATCTCTGCCTGGGGGACCCCAATCCCCTGGGGCCCAGCCTAATTGTTTTTGGGGGGCCCCATCCCTCAGGCCCAGGCTAAATACTTTTTTTTAGAGGGGGCTGCACAGTCCCCCTCCCTAGGATGATCAGGGGCCCAATGGATTACATCCCTTGGGGCCCAGCCTAATTATTTTTTTGTGAGGGGGCAGCATTATCCCCTTCCCCAGGCCCGATCTCGACCCAGGGACCTGAGCCCCAGGGCCTGGCCATGTAACCATTCCCAATGCTGGGGACCGCGGGGGAGCCTATAGGCGCCCGCAGTCCTAGCTGGCTCCCCACCTCCTGTGGGATCCAGCACTGTTGCCACAGAGAGGGAGCTGAAACAAGTGAAACGTTTGCTTGCAGCAAGGGAGAGCTATTTGACACTGTAATCAGAGTGTTTGCTGTGACTTGGCGGCAGCTGTCACAGCTGTCGCCAAGCCACAGCAAACATCAATGTCCTGGAGTGGGCTCCCCAGGACATAGCAGCAGTCGGCCCTGAGGGTGATGGTCCCAAGGGCCATCAGTGGCTCCTTCAACCAAAAGAGCCACGAGGAGATGGTGATCCCCAGGGGTGAGGGGCTTCAAAAAATACCCCCATCCCTTTTTTTAATATTTGCCCGGGGGAGGTGGTGGTCTTCAGGGTTGCGGGGAGGTCTGAAATGGAACCCATTTTCCATTTTTTAATATTTGCCCCGGGAGGTGGTGGTCCCTGGGGCTGCAGGGGGACGCACGGACCCCACATAAAATTAGCAGGGTCGGCTCCACCATTAGGGTGGAGGAGTATCACTCCCTGCCAGCAGCGGCAAACCTTTTACCACAAAACGATAATAAACTGTGTTTTTTATCAATTTTTGGTAAAAGGGATGGGGCCACAGGCTGTGACGAGCACTGAGAGGGAGTGCACAGCACTCCCTCTCAGCGCACATGTATGTTTGGCCGGCCGTCTTGGGCTGGCCAAACACACATGTGCAGTAGGCTCTTCAGCCTCGCAACACAGTTCCAGTCTGTCTGGGAGTCCCTGGCTGGACACTCCTAGCCAATCCTGATGCGGCTTTCAGCAGCATTAAGATTGGACATAGAGCAGACTGGGAGCCTGTGGCTGCAGCAAAGAAGCGTTGCGGCGGCGATGGAGGTAAGTGTTTTTTTAATTGAATTTTTATTTCTCCCCAACCTTCCATGTGTGCCGCCCGCTCCGTCTGCTTGCCACAAGCCGAGACTGAAAATTAGACTAATGCCCCAGGGAGATGGTGGTCCCTGGGGCTGCTGGGAAGGACCGGCGTCCCCCTCATTAAATTTTATTACAGGCCCTGGCAGATGACAGTTCTTGGGGCTGTGGGGGAGGGGCCAGTTGGCTCCTCCCATTTAATAAGATCTGTGTCCCTGGGAGGTGGCAGTCCCCAAGGCTGTGAAGGCCGGGTGGCCTTCCTGCATTTAATGTAATTAGATTCCCCGGGGAGGTGGCATTCCCCAGAGCTGCAGAGGGACCGTAGCCCCCTGTATTAAAATATTAAATGCCTTGGGGGCTTGAACCACCTGGGGATTGATAGAAAACAAGCGCAGGAGCCCACACTTGTTTTCCTTTAACATTTTTGCTCAGATTTGCGATCCGTACCTCGGCTCCTTCTCTTTTTGTCAAGCAAGACCCACTGTCTGAAATCAGACCTTTCAGCTCTATTCCCTTCTTGCATGCAGGGAACAGAGATGAAAGGTTTGCTTCAGCAACCACGGAGCTGCTGTTAAAAGCACCTCCTTGGCTGCTGAAGCAATGGGACCTTGGGAGAGGCTTCGAAGCTCCTCTCACAGTCCCAGGTAGCCCGTAAAGGGCATTTTATTAAAAACTTTAAAAAAATAAACTAAAATAAACATGCAGTGACCACGGAAAGCTCTATGAGGGCTCCCTCGTGGTTCCAGAGAGCCCATTAATGGATAAGGAAAAAAAAGAAAAAATAAATAAAAAATACCTCAATGTAAAGGTCACTGACTTTCACATTGATGGTTCAAGTCCAGCCATACTTGTTTTAAAGAAAAAAACATTCAAGGGTTACATGAAAGATGATTTCTCTTTTAAAAGATGACAAACACATTTTTCTTTTTAAATTGTGCAGAAATATTTCATTCAAACTCTATCGTACATCAAAGCCTAAAAAACTCTCTCTCTCTCTCCCTCTCACTTTCATCATCTCTCTCTCTCTCACAGTCTCTTTCTCCTACTTAGACACCCTCTCAGACACTTACGCACACACTCACAGACCCACTCACACACTCATGCACCCACTCACAGTCCCACATAGAAGCTCATCTCTGATGAACGCACTCAGACCCATGTTACTAATGTATGTACTCACACTCAGACAGCCACTCTGACAGCCACTCTCACCCCCAGATACCCCAGTTATTTTGGTCAAACATCTTACTGCGAATATCACATTGATATTATTAAGGATGTTATCAAAGATGTCATAAGTGCCCAAGTTTGTTGGGTAGTTAGCAGTGCATGGTGAGGGCATGGGTTATAGTTATATTAGGGCAAGAGTTATAGGGCCAGATGTAGGAAACTTTTGCGAGTCGCAAATGGGTCGCAGTGCTATTTGCGACATCGCAAAAAGCAAAATGGGATGTAGAAATTCCACTTCGGAGAACCCATTACCGACTCGCAAAAATTGCGACCTGATTTTGCGTCTCGCAATTCCGAAGTCGCAAATTGCGAGTCGCAAACCGAATGCACAAGCCAGTCGCAAATTGTGACTAGTCGCAAAAAGCCTGTTTTACACACCCAGATTACCACTGATTCCAAACAGGTGGTGGTAACCAGAACCAAGGTATAAAAAGAGACCCAGAAGGCATCTGGGTTACTCTAAATGGCTGCACTATACATGATTGCATGGAGGAGGAGAGTCCAGGCTGCCCAGCAGAGGAGGAGGAGGCAGAGACAGGAGACGATATACCGAACCAGGCAGACACTATTTCAACAAACTGAGGATGAGATTTATTACAAATACAGACTGAGCAGCGCAGTTATCCTAGAGATCATTGAACTGCTAAAACCTCAGCTAGAACGCCAGACAATGCGCGGCTGCGCCCTCCCCACACATGTGCAAGTGCTATGCTCACTGCACCTCTTGGCCTCGGGTAGCTATCAGGGGGTGATTGCAGTGACAGGTGGGGTATCCCAAAGTGCCCTCTCACAATTCTTCAGACGTTTCCTAGATGCCATACTCACACACATGTCCAGATATTTATACCTTCCCAGGAATGAGGCAGAAATTAACAGCACCAAGTTGGACTTCTACAGAATTGCTAACTTCCCCATGTAATAGGGTGTGTGTATGAGACACATATACCAATTTGCCCACCTGCAAATCTGGAATATGTGTTTCGCAATAGGAAATGTACCCACTCACTAAACATCCAGGTGGTATCTGAAGCCCATAATGTCATTACTGACATTGTGGCTAAATATCCAGGGAGTACACATGATGCATACATATCAATCAATCAATCAATCAACGCAAGCTTTATTCAGTCACATTTAACCATCAAAGCAAGAAAAATTGCAACAAATAAAATACTAATATGCATGATAAATAAACAGATAAAATAATTTAAAAGAGAGAAAAAAGAAAAAGCAACATTCAAAAGAATAAAGAATAAAAAACAAAAATACATATATGGCGTGCGGCCTCAAGGGTCTAGATAGCCGCCTAAATAAAAAGGGAAAAAGGGAAAAACTGTCACTCATCAACTACCTTAATACAGCTTCCAATATCTCATATTACCTTTAACATCAATCAGGAAAAAGTCACAACAATTATAAAACCTTTGTATATAATCAATGGATAAATGAGCTTAAAACGATAATCAATTGAGGACAAGTTAATTTGTTGTTTTTAAAAAACGAGTACGAATGTACCATGCGGCCGCAAAGAACTTGCTGACCGCATAGATTCAAAGGGGAGAACTATCTCTCATCAACATCCTATGTGCAACTTTGCAGTGTCTCAAGCCCATGATCCTACAAACTGGGCAAATACACTTCCGCTGAGCAACCCCATAAGCTTGGCAAATAAACATAAAATGTACTATAGTTTCAGAAGTACATTTGCAGCTGGGGCATACATCAGATGTCAAGACAGATCCGGTAAGGAACTTCAATGGTAAAAACCCATACATAAAGCAGGCATACAAACTTTTGCTTAATAAATCAGGAATTAAATCCAGGAAGGGTTCAAAATGAGGATACCATTTGAAATCAAGAAATTGTGATGTCAATTGACCATGTGACATGCATAACACATGGTTGTTCCTAACGTAGGACCAGTAGACTGATTTCAAATGTTGCTTCTGAGCCCTCCCTAGGTTATGGGGATGGGTCCAGAAATCCCCAAGTCCCAGAATCTGGAACCACCTTGAAACATGCTTGAGCCAGGGGATAGAAAGTGCATTCGGTCTTCCTAAGATGTCTTGTAAGGATTCCTTATACACAGCTAACTTGGGGTGGTCCAAATGTGCACCCAAAAAAGTAAAAGTCTTAGTACTAATACATCGGAAATATGGGGAAACCTGAGGTCCAGAAAAACTGGAATCAATGGTGTATTATGGGGGCATGCAAGATGAGCCCTTGAGAAGTTATTTTCTCCTACAAAGAGAATCCCCAGATCTCCGCACCATAGGACGCCGCACCCTGCACCTTTGCTAAAAAGATCTTAATACCTGGAGAAACAGCTTCAACAATAGTAGAATTGTAAAAACGCAGTATGGCCCCAGATCTATGCTGGAGAAGTGCTGCGCTCTTGTCAATCTGTGCCTCCCAATGTATGCTGTTTGTGATTCTTACTCCCAGGTAATCAATAGAACATACCTTACTTAGGTGAGCCTCATTAAGTGAAATAGTGCATCTTCTGGTGGGGCCCCTACTAAAAATCATAAATTTAGTTTTGCTGGCATTGAGCTCCAATCCATTATTTGCACAAAATGCACTAAACCTGTCCACCAAGACCTGAAGACCCATAGTGGTTTTGGAGATCAAAAGTGAGTCATCAGCGAATAGAAGAATCAGGATTTTTTTGTCATTCAAGGAGGGGGCATTGTTTTGGCCAGCGGACACAACTTTTGCCACTTCATTAATAAACAAAGAAAAAAGAGTAGGAGCGGGGAACACAGCCCTGCTGGACCCCTCTCCTAATATCTTTTCGATCAGTAAGTTCTCCCTGATTGCCCCATCTCACTTGCACATAAGTGCTCTCATGCATCCTATCTATTAGGTGTACTAAGTTCTCCGGGATACTGATTTTGCACAAAACTTCCCATAACTTCCCTCTGGGGACCAGGTCGACGGCGACTCTTAAGTCCACGAAAGCAACATACTAATTTTGTTTTGCTAGAATGACATATTTCCAGAATAAAAGGGAATGCCTAAAGACCTGGTCCATCGCACTGATTTTTTAACGAAAACCAGTCTGGAGTGGGGATAATACCTGGTTGTCTTGAACCCATTCCATGAGCCTATCTAGGACTTGCTTAGCAAAGATTTTTTGGAGGTTGTTGATCAGACTAATTGGTCTGTAGTTTGAAGGTAGGCCCACATCCCCCTTTTCGTATATGGGAATTATTTCCACCCCATACCAGGATTCCGGGATAGGACCACCTGCTGCTATAGCATTTGATAGCGTGTTTATATACCACGCCCAAATAACAGGTTCTGATTTAAACAAATCCCCCGGTGTCTTATCGGGGCCAGGTGCCTTAGCCGGTCTTAAAGAGTTAATAGCGACTGTGGTTTCAGCAATTGAAAAAACAATATCCTCTACAGAACCATCAGCATATGATCTGCAGTCACCGGCCCCAGGGCACAATCCAGCCTGAGATAAAGTCATAGGGTCCTGTTTGGCAGGTAAGGGATAAAGCTCAGTAAAATGGTCCACCCATCTTTCGGGCTGGATGTGCATGCTGATAATACTATTACCTCCTCTATATCTACTAGCCAGCAGCTTGCAAAACAACCCATTATCTTGGTTCTTCATTGCATCCTACATCCCCTGCCAGGTAGCAGGTTCCCAATCTTTCTTGTCATGTTGAGGGCCTTGTTGTACCTGAGCCTAGCATCTCTAATCATCCCCTGTGATTGCGTATTAAGGGCTGATTTTAAATTGAGCTTCACATCAATGCAATCCTTATTAAACCATTCCCTAGAGTGAATATTATCCGGGTGAAAAACTGGAAAGTAATTTTAAAAAAGATGAATACATTTTCTTAACCAAATATGGATTTGACATTACTTTTGGCCAGCTAACACGAGTTTGTCTATGATTCAGAAGGGGGCTCGGAACATCAGTGGTCCCTGAGTTCTGGACTCTCCCAAACGCATGGCTAGTTAAGGTAAGACATAGAGGGTTATGGTCACTATCATGACGGGGTTCTACCTTCATGTCTAGAGTGCTGGTCCAAAGCCTAATATCTACCAGGAAATAATCGATAACACCGGAAAAGGGCCCTCATTTGAAGGTGGGGGCAATGTCTAAATCAGATCTAGTACGGCCATTACATTCTCTTAGTCCAAATTTAAAACAGAGAGAAGTCAACTGTGAAGCAGCACATGATCCGATGCAACGGACATTCTCATTAAGTTGGGGAATACCCCAGAATTCATCCTTCTCGATTGACAAGTTGCTATTAAGGGGATTAGGTACAGTTCATATCTCCTGCAACCACTAAGAAAATTGATGGGTGCAGGTGCTCCATGTATTCTGTTAACTGTGCTAGTACTGGGGACTCTATTCCTCGAAAAACAGACCTTGCAGACACGTTAATCAAAATCAATTTAAAGCCAGGTTGAAATGTCAGTTGTACATCCAATAGATAGTGTGAATTAAGACATAGTACTGAATGGTCAAATTTTAGCTTCTTGTTCAACAAAATCATAAGACCCCCCTTGGATCTGCCAAAGCCCCCTGATGCAGGCTGGGCCGCAATAAAGTAAGTCTCAAACCTGTCTAGAGTGATCAGCTCTTCAGCCCAAGTTTCCTGAAATAAGCATATATCCTGCTTGTTGGTAAGACTGACCCACTCCGGGTCTCCCAACTTTTTGCCGATCCCTGCCACATTCCAGGACATACTGGTAAGTTCTGAACACTGGGTTTCAGTCCTAGCTCTAGGGTGTGTAACATTCTCTGTGTGACCGATCCGCTCTTCACAACTAACCCCTGAAGCTGCAGTGGAAATCCCTGCAGAAGAAGCAGTGTGTAGTCAATCCAGGTCAGATAAGGAGTGGGAGGGGTTCTCTGCCATGGTTGGAGGACAGTTCCTATGAAAATCCTGGGCCCCTACCATAAGGACGTCACGTGAGGTAAAGCAGCTACTAACAATACCACAAGGCGGATAGGAGTGGAAACTAATACCAGTACCTCTGCCAGCCCTCAAAGGTCCAGTTCTAAATCAAAAGCAATAAGATTATCCACCAAAAGATTATCCGCGAGGAGGATAGAGATAAAATGAAACTCCGAACCTGGTTGACTATGTCTACCCACCTCCAAGATGTCAGCCCGGATGACAGAGAGACATTTCCTCTGCGTGCGTAACCAATAAATCACCTTATTGGTAAGGGAATCCTGTGTCTCTTTGCAGCCGGACGACAACCTGGGAACCCCTGCCATATAGATGTAACCACCTTTCCTCCTGCAGCCGTATCTCCCACTTCAAATCAGCCTCCTGAGTTAACCTTGGGGGGCTATGGGGGTCTCTAGAATTTCTAATAGGCACCTGCACAACTGTGTCTTCCAGTGAACCCTTGGTGGTATTAGTATAATGGGATATAATCTGCTTCCCTGGTCCATAAATACTCCCATTTTTATTTGGGGCTAAATTGGACATCCGCCCAGTTGGAACTGACAAAGTTGGACTACTTTTCTCTTTACCGATTACCACCATGCTTTCTGGCCTTACTTTGGACAATAAGCATACTGGAGGGCTAGCCTCTTTGTCACAGATGCCTATCGCAGCTGGCATAAAAATCTCCCCATCAGAAACAGGAACAGGGTCATCCTCACTAGACTGTTTACAATTGCACGCTGCCCTCGGTTCATATGAACCAGTAAATGTATTCAAAATTAGTAGTACCAAGGACTTTAAATCGGCCAACTTCTGAAAGATGATAGCCAAATCAAATTCTCCATTAAGTTGTGATTTCCTATTCTGTGACAAAGATGAGTGAGGGATATCCCCCATTTTCGATATATTGGGCGATGTGTGCATCCTAAGGGTTTGCTATATGCAAACAGAGCAGAGTATCTCTTAGAACAGGGAACATCAGTGGCGACCAAGACCTCAGATCCTGAAGGGAATAAATCCCCAACTTGAGAACATTCAACTGGCTCCACATGCTGGGGACATATCTTCAAGGGGGAAGGTGTTGGTATCTGACCTGATGGTGGAGAATTGAGATCCACCTCTACGGACAATTTAGGCACCTGTGGCCTTTTCTTAAAAAGGTCAGGAATCTTCTTAGAAGAAATAGTGTCAAGGCGTGGGGAGAGAGGGAAGGAGGGGCTCCTCAACAACGTCCCGTGGTGCGGGTGTTGAGTAGCGCTAAAAGCACTCAATGGTTCTGTCCCTGCCCCATGGGCACTTGGAGGAGTTCTGGGACACTGAGTCCCCTTCTGGTCTGCTGCTGCGGCTGCTAACCCGCGGCACGGGCGTCAAGTAGTGCTAAAAATGCTTAATGGTTCTGGCCCCCCCCCCGGGCGCTTGAAGGAGTTCTGGGACATCGAGTCCCCTTCTGGGCTGCTGCTGCAGCTGCTATCCCGTGGTGCGGGTGTCGAGTAGCACTAAAAGCGCTCGATGGTTCTGGCTCCGCCCCCTGGGCGCTTGGAGGAGTTCTCGGACACCAAGTCCCCTTCTGGTCTGCTGCTGCATACATTTACAGGCAAAGTGGGATACACCAATGCCTAGAACGTGGGGAGTTTGGTGAAGGATATTTATTAGGTACTGGCGAGTACAATCTGATGCCTTAAATACATGTTACTGCGTGACCCTGCTAAGTGTGCCTCTTTTGTCAAACAGGTGACAGTGCATATGCCCTGAGACCATGGATACTCACCCCATACCCAACACCTGGCAATCAGAATGAGAGGCGATACAATATTGGACATCGGTGGACCAGATCTGTCATAGAGAGTGTTGAAGTAAGCCTCAGCAAGGCCTACTAGTGCAAGGGGTTCACCTTTCTCTGCACAAAGTCCTCAGACCATGTAGGAAGAAGTTGGCACAGAAACTGAAATAAAAGACAAAGTTTATTAACCTCATGAGGTGGTACTACAGTTCAAACAGCACCCTTCGGTAATGTTTGAAGTAGCCCACTGAACTGAGGGAGCATGGTCCTTTCATACCCACGCAGGGGCTAAAAGGAGGTGGTACAATTATAGAAGCAAGACTTGCATACATGTAAGGTCATGTGGGAATGCAGTCGACAGGTAGGCGGGGCTGACAGTTTTGAAGGACTAACAGCTGCAGACCTTACTGAGCATGTGCGAAAGTGGGAGATGCTAAATATAACTTGTCACTAGGCAGATTTTCAAGAGTAGTTAACAGAAAGGTAGAACAGAGCATATGGTGAGCACATGGCAGCATGTGGCAGAGAAAATGGCTGCCATGAATACAAAATGGATTCCACGAAATGTTCAGAATAGTTACTAAGTACAAAATGTCTTCTGCTAATGCTTAATCTAATCACTGCTAAACTACAACAAGAGGATGTTCGGCTTGTTGAAGTCACGATTCTGATACCTGCACAAAATGGAGGAGCACTTCAGTATGCCCCTGAAACAGCATGCAAGATCTTTGCTACTTGTGCCATCCTACATAACATTGCCACCAGACATGGGCTATATCTCACCCCTGACGACACAGATTCGGAGGATGAAGAGCAAGAGCTACCACATCGACAGCTTGGGGATGGAAGAATCGCAATGGAGGGCAGACAGAGACGGAACCACATTGCAACCCACTACTTTGGCAGGCACGTGGCAACCGTGACAACACTCACTAATGTAAGACACACATAGCCCAGTAATGTAGTTCAACAAATTATCCCTTTTATTTCAGGAATATAATGGGGAAACTACAGTCAACTAAACTGCATAATGAAAGCAAAAAGTATAGTCTGACACATTACGTTCATGTGCCTCTGTCACACCACATATGGGTAGCTCACAGCCTCCTGCGACTCTGGCCACTATGACTTACTCCAGGTTGGTCCCCTGATCCCTGGAGGGCACTGCTACTCCACAGGATTCGTGCATCAGTGGCAGACACACTGCTGACACTGGAGATCTCCTCACTATCCTGCGGGGTATTGCCAATGCCCCTTGATGCCTGTCTGGTCTCTAACAGGTCCGCTGCATGGCTGATGTGGCCAAGTCCTCTTGCTACATCACCTGCAAAATGGCCAAGCTCGACTTGCAGCCTCACTGTGCACCTTGACAGGCAGGTTGTTGTGGTAGCCAGGCGCCCTATTGACACACTTAGGGGGTCATTACAACCGCTGTTTTAGCAATTGCACTGCCAACAGGCTGGCGGTGCGATCTTGCAGCGCTGCCCAGGGGACTAAGAGTCCCCGACCGCCAGCCTTTTCCTGGCGGTTTGAACCGCCAGGAAAAGGCTGGCGGTGCGGGGAGTGGCGGACCCCAGGGGGCCCCTGCACTGCCCATGCCACTGGCATGGGCAGTGCAGGGGCCCCCTGACAGGGCCCCATGCAGCTTTTCACAGAAAAGCGCGACAGGTGCAACTGCACCCGTCGCACTGCCGCAACACCGCCGGCTCCATTTGAAGCCGGCTCCTGTGTTGCGGCCGAGATCCCTGCTGCACTGGCGGGCGCAAACCAGGTTTCAGCCTGCCGGCCCAGCGGGGATCTCATGATGACCGCGGCAGGAGTGTGGCCGCATTGGTGGCCGCCCGGCGGTCAGATCTTGGCGGGCGACTGAAGCCGCCCGCCAAGGTCATAATGAGGGCCTTAGTCTGTCCAAAAGGGTAGCAGTGTTGGGCTCCCTGCGCCTTGCATGTGCCCTGTCTGCCACCATTTCCCTGACCAAGTTGTCTATGGAAGAGGTTAGGTTTGCCATGTTTGCGTTCATAGTAGTGAACTGGTTGTCCACGTTAGCAAAACCCTGCAAGAGTGTGTTCTGCAGTCTGGTCAGGTTACGATTCATCAACCGCAGGTGTCTATTTTGCAGCCGGTGACTCTGCAGTAAGGATGCCTCCAGTCCCAACAATTGTTCATCAGTGACATCCTCCCCACGCGTTGACTGCATTGGGCGTGGCTGTCTAAGCACAGAGCCAGCTGACCTATGTGGTCGACTCTCCCTCATCATTGGCCCCAGTGTCACTTTTTCTGCCTCTAAACCCAAATCAGGATCATCCATGTCCTCTGGTGCAGGTTGGATGGGTGGTGTTGTCATGCACTCCCCTGTGGTTTCTGTGGCAGCCTCCTCTTGTGTGTGTATGCCTTGTTCCTCTCCCTGCACAGTGGTGCTGTTGGTGGGTTCTTGTGGGAGACCTGTGAGACACAGGGGAAACACTGTCAGTGCCTCACATATGTTTAATGCCTCAGAATAAAAAAATCGCTATATTTGGACTACTGTACTACATTGCCCACAATGCACTGTTCTATAGGTTGCAAAACTGGGAATGGAGCTAATCTGGAGGTGCATGCTTATGTGCACTGTGGTTGTGTGCGTGGTGCATAGAGTGGTGTAAATACATTAAATTTGGTACTTACTTTTGGATGTTCCTGGTACTGAACTGTCAAGGTCTCCGATGCCAAGTACTGCCTCCGGCTCCAGAGTGGTCTCCACCATGGTTTTGATGGCTGTAGGGGGTGGTACTGTAGATGGGCCTCCTCCAGTGCCATGCATCTCCCTCATACGCTCAGTCACCCTTTCGTTGGTCCTGGACCGAAGGTCATACCACCTTCTGCAGACCTCATCTAGTGTGTGGTGGCTGACTCCAATTGCATTGATTTTGGTAAGGATGTCCTGACAGATTTTTCTCTTTTGGCTGTCATGGACACTCATTGCTGCCTTTCCAAACAACTCATCATGGTGCAGGCAGCACTCCTCTGTGACCACCTCCAACTCCTTCTCTGAAAACATTAGTTTTCTTTTCCTGCCAGCACTGGGTGTCTCCTTGTCAAGAGAAGCCATTGTTGCTGTAGTTCCTCTCACCTGGGTGTGACTCTGCAGTTTGGGCTGGTAGGCTCCTCCCTGTTCCATGGGGTTACTTCCTGGTTCTGATGTCATCACTCAGAACCAGGAAGTGGGTTTTTCAACAGTTTATTTGCACCTGCGTGGAATTTGCGAGTCAGTTGCAATTAGCGACTCTGGACCACACCCTTGTGCAAATAGTGACTTCACAAATTGCGAGGTCGCAAATTGCGGTGCAACTCCGCACCGAATCGCTATTTGGTATAGCGATTTTTCCTTGCATCTCGTTCTGCGAGTCGGAAATAGCGATTCACAAGGAGTCGCTATTTCCAACACGCTAATTTTTTGGTTCCTACATCTGGCCCATAGTTACTTGAGATAACTTTCAGTACATTTAAGATGCGAGCCTAACTATAACGTCCCTGTAACCTTTGGTTTTTATTTTCCCTTTGAAAAACCAAAGGTCTATATATATATATATATATATATATATATATATATATATATATGTATAGATATATCTAAGGTTACAGGGATGTTATAGTTAGGTTCTAAATTGTCTCAACACAAAACCAGACAAATTCAGCAGTTATAGGTACAGTTATTTCAAGGAACTATAACTCATGGCCTAAGGTAACTATCACTCATGCCCAACCCTGCGCCATGCACAGCCTTTGGCCGTGCGTGGTACGGGTTGGCCTCAGACTCCAACTCCCCTAACCACCCAACCGCATGCTGCACCTGGCCTTTGGCACTGTGCAGCAGGAGTTGGCTGCAGGACCTGTTTCTCTGGGTGTCATAATAAGTGTGAGAGGGTGTCTCTGGGTGTGAGTGGCTGTGAGAGTGTCTGGACGTGAGAGTGGGTGTGAGGGGATCTATGTGGGTGTGAGAGGGGGTTTAAGAGGTAGCACTTTCTACTGTTTAGTTAGTGCTACCTCATTGAGTGAATGGCCATTGTGGGGGAGGGCCGCTCACCTCCTGGCCAATTTTGTCCCCTAGGGCCCTATCTCCCGTGGCCTACTGCAATTTAATGGGTAGGAGGTGTGTGGTTCCTCTCCCCAGGCCTATCTCAACTTCAGGGACCCCATCCCCTGTGGCCCAGCCATGCCACCTGGATGCCCCCTAGGGCACCTAGTCAGCACCATTGGGGACTGGGGGGGAGATCCTGAAGGCTCCTGCGGGCCCAAATGGCTTCCTTCCTCCTGCGGGAGCCAGCATTGCTGTCACAGACAGGGGGCTGCTACACATGCAACTCCCTGACTGTGAAAGCAATTGTCTCCTCTGTTTACCTGCCTGCATTTTTGCAGTCAGAGAGACAGAGGAAACCTCTGCTTCCAGCAAGCAAGAGCTGTTTGACAGCTCTCACTTGTTGGAACTGGAGTGTTTGCTCTGATTTGGCAAGAGATGTCAAAGCTCCCACCAAGTCTGAGGAAGTGGTCCCCAGGGTCCTTAATGGCTCCAGGAGGGGGGCCATGTGGTTCCCCTCCAATGTTAAACATCCCTGTGAAGGTGTTTCCTGGGGTCAGGGGTCCACAACAGACACCCTTCATTATTTAAATTCAGCGCCTTGGAGGTGGCAGTCCCCTTAATTTACATGAATAGCCACAGCACTCACTTGGGCCGCATGGGGGCCTCGTGGCATCCCGCATTAATTAATTCTTTAGCCCTAAGGAAGAGATGGTTCCTCAGGCTGTGGGGGGGGTGCTCAGGCTGCCTCCTAATATTCACTAATTCTTTTGCCCTGGGGAGGTGGAGGTCCTCGGGCTGTGGGGGGGCATGTGGCTCCCACATACATTCTTTGTTTAGCCCCAGGAATGTGGCAGCCATCCCACATTTATTAATTCTTGGCCCTGGGGAGGTGGTAGTCTCTGGGGTTCCAGGGGCAGGCCGCGCACCCCACCGCATTCTATATATATTAAGCCCCAAGGAGGTGTCCGTCCCCAGGGCATAAATAAGCCCTACACGCACAAGCCCTTGCTTGTTTTTTTTTTTTTAAATTGACACAGATTTGCATCCCTGTCATAAATTTGTGGCAAATGTTTTTCATAAAAGGTGCTTTTTTGCCGTGGGGGATCCTTCTGGGACCCCAGCACCAGAGTTAAGGGGTAAGGTTGTCTCTGCCCTGGTGTTGGCAGCCAATCAGATCTCAGCATGAGATTACGAGGGTTTGTGGAGCCTTTGTGGTCCTATATATAAAAAATGTAATTGTTAATATTTGAAAACCTACTTTTTAGATTTAGACCCAATAACAAAAAAGGCTCTTTCTGAACCAAGAGCTAGCTTTCTGCCAAATTTAGTGCAATTCTGTCGGGTTCAGCATCTCTTCTTGTTCAAAATCCCTATGGAAAAATGCATGGGGAAAACGCATTTTGGACCCCCACTTTTTCTTGGCCCTTCTTAATGGATCAGGCCAGGCAAAACTAAAACCCACAAACAGAATTCACTGACAAACTGCCAAATCATACAAAACCAATTAGACTAATTGGACTCCTATTTAAAACCACCAGCAGCGTCTGTGGTTTCAAGTTCTTATGAATGTGTTAAATTTTTCTTAAATATGAAAAGATGATACAAGAATGGTTGTAAATCTGTTTCTAAAATGTATTCCTGTGACAAAATTCACTTCTGTTTATGATTACTATATTTAAACAGCGTCAGCCTTAGTCCCTGACATGTGGTTCCCAAGGAGCTTTTTCTCGAATCTGGGGATGGTAAGCCTAATTATTTTAGTTAATTTGTGATCATTCACCATACACTTCTTTCACGTGTGCACATTAATCACCATATATTGGGCACATTTGATATGTGTCATTTTCTTTTCTAGGGCAACCTTTTTTGACTTAGCCAGTTGACTTAAAGTAAGTGACTGCATTTTTAACTCCCACTTTAGGGTTTACCTTTAGTTAAGTTTTTGTGAGAAGCTGTTATTTTCTTATTGGTCTTGATGAAGGGTCGATGGATCCGGCGGGACCACTAGACGCGAAACATGTTGACCCACGATTAGAGGTACCATAACAGTTTTAGTCCTCTTGTGTTTTTGTTTTCTTGTTGAGAGTAATTGAGCATCATCACTCAAAATTTTACTTTCACTTTGGTTTTAATCTTGGTTTCCATCTCATTCATACTTATTAAATTTATGATGTGTTTTCGAGATGGATAACCAATTTTACTCTTTTTTTGTTCTCTCCGATTTGCTCTGGTGCCTGGAATGGGGTATCCTTTCTATATAACCTAAACATACAAGTTACTAAAAGAGCAGTACGGTTAAGAGCCCCCTTCGGGGAGCCCGTCAGGCATTGCAGTGCCGGCCTGGCGAGGAGCATTTCCGATGATGAAGCCAGTCATCCATTGTGATGCGTGAGGGCTCTTGCTCCTGTAGCACCAGGTCCCCTGGAATTCTTTTCATATCTTGGAACAGTGTACCCTTTTACCTTTTGTGATTTCCAACTGGGAGGCGACAGAAGAATCGACCTGGCACCATCATTCCCTATGGCTGCTCCGTTGCTAATGATTCTTCTGCAGGTTCACTTATGGAAACCTTGTTACAACTTTTACTTCCTCTAAATAGACCCATTTGGTCATCTTTTTTGTGCTCCTTCAAGGCTGTTGCCAACCTCAGTTAAACTGTTCCAAGGACCTCACTAAACCATTTATTTGGTAGTATTCTGTATTATTGCTCAATCTTGTGTGAATGAATGCCACTTGACCCTCTCAGAAGTTTAACACTAATCACTGGTGGCCAGGTAAATAGTTAACATAAGGAGTATCATTTGTTATTGAAATTAACCAGACAAACCACTACCCCAGCTAAGAATGTCCATGCACCACTACCCACAGAATTTGTAAAGAGCTATCAATTATCAATCTGTCAATTCTTTCTGTGCCTGGGTTGCATGAGCTTTCTTGTGTTGAGTCAAATTAAGCCACAGGCTCCACTCCTGGTGGTGCACTTGTATTAATTCCTGTAAGTTTCCGCTTTAAAACCATATTCCTCTCTGAACCCTATGACTCAGGTATTCCAGAAGCTGCTTATGGGTCCTGGGGATAACTCTGCTGGATCTCTAGTAAGCATTTTTATGGTCATAACGACTATGGTATCTAATCATCTTGAACCTCCGACTTTCCTTCTGATTAATGAAAACATTTTCAGTAACTGCTTTTGCTTTGGTTTGTGTTGGACCATCCAAGAATTTCACCTGTAGCAGCAAAATATATATGGCCCTGGCCATCCCTTGTAATCATGGCCCCAGTTCTGAAAAACAACAAATTTAGAACCAGAGTTATATTCCATTATTCCTAGCTAAAGTATTCAAGTGACTGGCCTGCTTTGAAAGCTTACATTTTTTCACAGTAAATGATTTGAACAACCAGGACATTCAAACAAGAGCATCAAGGGTGTACTAAGAGACAGGGTATAGGGCAAGAGGTTATTTCCTCCTTGAGGAATGCCAGTTCAATCCCACGTTACCATTGCAAGCTTTGTAGCTGCAGCAACTTTATTATATGCCATTCGAGCTAGCACTACTGAAGATGCTGGCACCAGACTTGCCCTCCAATGGATCCTCTTTAGAGGATTTTTTAAGTGTTCTCATTCCCATTACAGGGCATCGAAACAGTCCTATATTGTTATTTCTTATCACTACCTTCCAAAACTGGGAGCAGGTAGTTTGCCTGCCAGCTGTCATAATTAGATGTGGTAGCTACATCGCCTGCTCCCTCTCTGGAATTGAACCCTGATTACCCATTACCCGCGGTCACCCTGGGAGGCACAGAAAGTATCACTGAAAGTTGATAGAGTAGACATCTAAATGGACTGTTGCCATCAAAGGGTTGTGCAATCAGCCTGAGGTTACCTAGAGTCACTAAAGGTTTGGGACAAGCCCAGATTGGTCTTGGTCTGATGAGTGTATGCATCCTGGGAAGTCAGCAATTGGTTGCATGTGTTAGCGCTATATTTACCTCAGTTATCTAAGTGGAGTGATCATAGGCACCATAACAGATTCAATGATTAATTTTCAGTGTCACTGTATAGGTCATGCCTACTTAGATGTGCATGGCTTAATCTTTGAGACAAGCATATGCTACTTACAGGATCAACCAGGTTGCCCCAACTGATAAATGGGAGAAACATTTACTCATTCTGGAATGACCTTCAAACCTGGTGAAAGAGTGCTGTGGGAGCTCCTGCTTGCCTTCAGGGGGCTTGGGGACAGGGCAGTCACACCGGCAGGCCCAGCCTGCTCCTCAACATAGGCAGAAGAGTCAGGCCAAGGCTAACCTGAGTGAGCAGGTTTGCTGGTCTGGGCAGCTGGGACACCCCACTAATGGTTGTTCCAAGCCAAAATGTCCTGGATGGAGAAGAGCAACGGACATCAGAGCAGGGCAGAGACATCCTGGACTAGTTCTACTTGACCTCAGCCACTCTGGTCAGATTGGTGGGGTGGGGGTACAAATTGCCAAGCTGACTAGCCTTCACTGTGATGGGTGCTCTAAACCATTGAGTTACATAGCTTTAGGTGTCATGTTTTCAATATGTACCATTAGATGGAAGACCCCTCAGCCCTTGTGAAAGCATCCATTGTACTGTTTGGGAGGCCTTTTCTTTCTTTGATGTTGTGTGGCCACTTTGTCTGAGGAATATTTCAATGTCACATTCATGTTATCTAGACTTAGAAATGTTTGTTGCCTAGGTCATGATTTCTACTTTGGATTTTGCCACTTGGGCCTTTGTAGCTCGTTGGTGTTTGAAGGAACATGAATATGAAGACAGACACAATATAGAATTCTATTCTTTGTTAACCATCTTGCACACAGAACACTGTGGCGTGGATGCTGATTCACATACTTGTGAAGGACCCAGGTTGGGAAGATTATGGAACCAATTCAAACCATAACCTTATGGAAGTGATTGTTCAATTGAGTGATGTCTGCAACTAAACTCTGTAAATACTGATGAAGGCATTATAGTGAACAGGAAGCCCCTGGACTGCAGGGACCTCTCTTCTATGCTATTTAGCAAAGTTTTATCCAAATAAGACTGAAGCACAATAAAACAACTAACCTAAAATCTATGAATCTTGGAGTTTTGAGGGCTTGTTCTATGGGTAACCTGGAAGTCAAGTGAGCAGAAAATTACCAACAGTGTCCTATGGCAGTCATATATTACTGGGGAAAGACAGTGGCATGTTGAATACATTCATTATTAGGATATTAAAACATGTCTTCTGCCTGCCAAGGTATTTTTCTGCTGCCCAGATCAGACTGGAATTGGGCCACCCTGACCAGCGGACAGTCAGAAATTAAGGGTGGCCATTTTGAGCCGAAGTTGACACCATCGGCCCAAGGCAATCGCATCATCAGTTCCTTGAGGACTTCCAGCATCTCTTGGATGTGAATGATCTCTGCGTTACCAACTTGAGCCAATCTGCCTTTATATTGGGCCTCAAAGAATGTGTTTGCCTCTGGTCATATCACTCTCATAGGGTCACCCTAGCCAAGCATAAGTCAACACCTACCAGCCAGCATCTCCTTCACTTTCCCTTGCCTGTATGTACTCCAACTTTCTGAAGGCAAGATTTATGGCTCTCAGGTTTGGGGAGTGGCCCTTCCTACAACACCTTGCCAGTTGGAACCAACCCACAGGAGGAACAACCTGCAGGGGCTGTGGCTAGAGTGAGGAATCACTTGAACACATTGTTTGCCTCTGTCCAGTTCTTTTGGACGAGCAAAAAACCAAACTAAGGCGTGAGTCGAACAATCAGGGAGCTCGTTTGTGTCAGCAGTCTGTTATTGCCTCCCTAAACCCAGACAATACCTCTTTAAACATTCTACTGACTACATTTGTCTTCCTTGCTGTTAATAGGCTTTGATTCCCTATGGTATTACTGAGAGCGTTTCACATCTTCCTCTGGCGCTCCCTCACCAGGCTTGGCCTAGTCGGGAGGGTTCCTTGCCATCATAGCTTCCAAGGTTTCAGATTGCTATGTGTGACATTTCCATAACTGCAGTGTAATAATGAGTGACGTTTCAATGACTATGAGTTATACTTTCCAGTGAGCAAAATCAAGCAATGAAGACATGAGAAACTTTTAAATATCAGAAATTAAACACATTTGAGCAATGATAATGCTATATAAATGCTACATTACAAGGTCTTCTAGTTTTAGACTTAGCCAGGAGCCAGCTCTTGTCATGTGGTGCCCAGTACGGCTGCTGTCACAATGTTCGTTTTGCAGGCCTTGTGGTCAGCCTTGCAGTAGCAACAGAAACACTTTCAATGTTTCTCGCAGAAGTTTTTGAGGAGCTACTTGTGGTCTTTGCAGGCACGGAGGCCCAACTCAGAGCTCCACAGAGGACTGTGCAGCTGGTGGTGAGCTAACTCTTGGCTCTCCAGGTGTGGCTGTTAGAAGAAGGCAAAGCAGGTCAGACATGTCAGAATGGTGGCCGCCTTGAGGTAGGAGTCACAGGGCATGACCCCGGCGGACAAGTCTCCTCTTCCTCCTGCTTCTCTGCATGGTCTGTCTGCTCCTGCTTTCCTCAGTTCACATTCAGCTGGTACTGTTGCACCACGGTATCCAGCAAAGTGTTCTTACAAAGCTCTGGTTTAGTTGTGAAGCCAGTGTGACTCCACCACTGTACAGACCCCAGACTTGCGTCTGAGCAGCGGTGACTTGCGCTCGGACCAATACTGATGCTGCTTACATGCTATGGGAGTCAGGGTGAAACCTCTTTGCAGGGTATAATTTCTCATAAAAGTTCTGGAATTCTCTAATCCTACCCCATTCTGTCTCCAAATTTACACCATCACTTGAAGAAGCTGTTTGACATATGAGTGTGTCATTTTTTACCTCACAAGATGTGCAAGATGAGGTCTTATTTTATTGCGCTTTTCATATGAAAGGCATTTAGGTACAAAAGAGTGAGGTAAGCTCCATTAGTCATTATGGTTCCAAGTTTGCCTCTGAGGGCTGCATAAGGGTCAGTGTGGGGGTTTGCAAGTATTGTTGTTAGAGGGTATGAATTTTCAATTCTAAAGATTGGATTTCAAGAGAACATCAATTCTTTATGTTTGTCACAATGGAAATCCATTTCTCTTTCAGAGTCACTTTGAATGCTCTCCACACAACAGCCTAGGATATTACATTGGCATCTTTATGTGTAAAGTGCTTACCTATATTGTCACCTATTTCTTGCTTATGGGGCAGGTCCTACAACAGAGAAGGATGCAACTGCCTGAGATAGGGTACTGCCTCACAAGACCTAGATCTATATGTATGAGGATGGTTGCACAGTCTGTAATGGAGATCTGACGACCACAGAGTCGGATGCTAACGGGGCCATGGCTCATCAGAAGGTAGTCTATTCTAGAATGTTTTCAATGTACATACGAAAAAAAGTGTATTCTCGGTCTGGCTTGTGTTGGTCTTCCCAAATGTTCCACAGGCCCAGAGAATGTAGTAGAGTTTTGAGCTATGTAGGGAATGCTACTGTGTCTTCCTAAAGAGGTCGTGATCTATCCATGTAGTCTTCTCATAACATATTAAAATCTCCTGCGACAGTGAGTTCATTCTTGGTGAAACCTGCAAATTGTAAAAGAAAATCAATGAGAAAAGTGCCCTGACCCCCATTTGGTGCCTAAACTGTGGCAATAGTGACAAGAGTGTTCTCCCACCTTCCTCAAATGAGAACATAATGTCCCTCATCATCCATGATTGTTTCTTCTATCCGGAAGTGGGTGTCCTTATGAAAAAAGATGACCATGCCATTGTGTGTGAAAGTGGAAGTGCTTTGGGGTTAAGCCTATGTCTCATTGTGTGTTTGTTATGTGATCAAGTGTTTCGGAAAGCAGATTATTGCTGGTTGGGATCGCTGAAGAGATTTACAAATTGCTAAATGCTTATTTGGAGATTTAAGGCCTTTGAAATGTTATGACACAATTATCGTCATAAATGAAAGATAGTTATGGGAGCATCAATAGTGGCGGTTGCCTCGTGTGACAAACCCAGATCTGCAGAGAAAAATTTCAGAGATGGCCATCCTGATGTAAGAGAAAACGCCTTACAAATATAATAGATATTCTGTGGTGAAAGAATGGCTGTACCGCAACAAAATAACTAACAATAGCAAAATCTAACAACATGAATGAATGTATGATACTCCTCAAATTCTAAGAACAAAGGCTGGTGTGGCCCTTAAGGGGAGGAAAGAAAGGGCCACTGAGTCTTTAAATAGGTAAAATAATGTGGGTACCCCCTTGCGCATGCTAACATCTTAAGGGTGACAGTGACAATACACTGAGCCAAATGCCCCACTCTCCAGGCTGCACTTTCTTCAAATAAGCACACAGGTACCTGGAACACTATTACTTAACAAGTCTTGATCCCGTTTGCCCCTTACCTCTTAGAGTGTCAGCAAAACATTTTGGTCAAAGGTGGATGGAGAAGAAGTGGAGAACTTCCCACCCACTCCAAAGGTAGGTCGATGGTCTGGAATGGTTCCTGTGTGGCACATATAGATTGGATTTTTTTAAGGAGTATGATGACGATCACTAAGGTTGCATTACTATGTGAACATCAGTGTTCCAACTAAAGCACACACTTGCAAGTCAAAATCTTCAGCACCTTGGTGCTACAAAGATGTTACTGTCAATAAATTCCCCACCTGCATACAAGACAAATGACAGAAAACAGGACTCCTCATGATACTGAGGTCCGTCTGCACAACCCAAAGACATCTCATCAGATCAGCCAAAGCAAAGTACTATATTAGTACTATCAATGAACCCACCATCAGAAGCCAAATGCTCTTCAAGACAATCAAGCAGTACATAAACCCCCTGCCTAACCATCCCATCCCACACTTTACAAGCAAGTGCAATGCAATAAACATTTTTTGTCAGTGTAAAAGTACGAAAAATCCAGCAGCACAGCAGCAATACCAAGCCTGCTTCTTTTATGTCCAACCCTTCCTGAAGAATCCCACAATGGTCATAATTTAAAGCTCTGTCACAGCTCTGTCTCATGCAGATCTCTCTGAGATACTCTCCTCCCCAAAAGCCATGTTTTATGGAAATGATACCTTTCATTCCTCAACTCTATATCTGGGAACACTGCCTCCCCACTAATCTCCATTGCCAATGCCCTCTTCACTCAAGCATCTTCCCAGAAGCTATCAAGACAATTCAGATCCTCCTAATCCTAAAGAAATGTATACTCGACCTCCATGGCCTCGCCAACCATCAGCCCATCACTCACCAACCCTTCTTCAGCAAAATCATAGAAAAACAGTCTTCGCTCAACTCCAAGATCACATCTATGCTGTCTCCTGCATTACTAACAATCTAGCTTCAGATAATGCTTAAACACAAAGACTGCCTCCTTAAACATCATGAGGACAATATCCTTCTTATCACAGATGAAGATGACCACACCCCAAAGGTAGGTCAATGATCTGGAGGGGTTCCTGTGTGGCGCGTACATAGTGAATTTTTTAAAGGAGTATGATGATGGTCACTAAGATTGTATTACTATGTGAAGATCAGTGTTCCAACTAAAACATGCACATGCAAGTCAAAATCTTCAGCACCCTGGTGGTATAACGCTGTCACTGCCAATAAATACCCCACCTCCATACAAGAAAAGTGGAAGGAAAACAGGACTCCTCATGACCTCATGGTACTGAAGTCCCATAACCCAGAGACAGCTCATCAGATCAGCCAAAGCAAAGTACTATTTCAGTACTATCAATAAACCCACCATCAGAAGCAGAATGCTCTTCAAGACAATCAAGCAGTGCATCAACCTCCTGCCTAACTATCCCATCCCACACTCTACAAGGAAGTGCAATGCAATAAACATTTCTGTTTGTGTAAAAATATAAAAGATCCAGCAGCACATCACCAATACCAAGCTTGCTTCTTTTATGCCCAACCTTTCCTGAAGAATTCCACAATGGTCATCATTTAAAGCTCTCTCAAAGGTCTATTTCATGCAGATATCCCTCAAATACTCTCCTTCCCAAAAGCCATGTCCTATGGAGATGATACCTTCCCCTCATCAACACTATATCTGGGGACAATGCCTCACCATTAGCCATAATGACCATCACCTGTGCTTATTTTAAAGACAAGCTTACCACTTCTGGTGACTCTTGGAACACCTGCAGACAGTATGTCATCATACAGCAGACTAAAAGGGAGAAAAAATAAAAAAGGTAGCAGGCATTTTCCATCTATGTACACAGGATGTGGAACAACACCCCCATGTCTATGAGGAGCATCTCAATGCTGTGACAATGTAGGAAAGAGTTGAAGAAGTACCTCTTTAAAGAACATTATATTGCAGTGCAGTAACTCTACACTTCTGCTCAGAGAATCCAGCTATCTTTCCTGTACTTCATTAAACTGTATGTTTGTCTTTGACCCTGTAGAGTGCCCTGCTGCATTCCGTGTCATATAAGTTCACATACATAGATTCTGAGGGGCCAACTTCTAATAGGTAGAAGTTCAACAAAGATGCAGGCCAGTAAAGGTAATTCCAGCAGGTGGTAGTCTTCATATGGAATCCCATATGCTCCAGATGTATACCTATGTGTATCTAGCAAGTATCTAGTTATGAGCTAGTAAGATAAACACTGGTAAGGTAAAGCTGGTTTGATTTGTCATCAGTAACTTAGGGGGGTTAGTGTGACTGTTGCAGTGCCTCATGTCTAATTGATAACAAAGACAACAATTCAGCAAATAACTCTGCAATCTAAATGGCCAAAGTTAGCCTAATTACACATGTAAACCTACTTTCCTCACATACATTTAGTGCTGCCTTCCCTACAATGGATGAGAAGTGAATGTAATGTATGCTGAGAGTGACATCAGCATGCACACTGTTCAATGACTATGAGGGATACTTTCCAGTGAGCAAAATCAAGCAATAAAGACGTGAGAAACATTTAAATATCAGAAATTAAACACATTTGAGCAATGATAATGCTATATAAATGCTACATTACAAGGTCTTCTAGTTTTAGACTTAGCCAGGAGCCAGCTCTTGTCATGTGGTGCCCAGTACGGCCGCTGTCACAATGTTCGTTTTGCAGGCCTTGTGGTCAGCCTTGCAGTAGCAACAGAAACACTTTCCATGTTCCTCGCAGAAGTTCTTGAGGAGCTACTTGTGGTCTTTGTAGGCACGGAGGCCCAACTTTGCTGAATCCACATTCCTGCCTACATGTTTAAACAATCTAGTGATTTCCTCCGTGTAATCCACCAGATCTACTCTGCGCATGCATAGGTAGACAAGCCCTAACTCACCAAGGGTTTCAGACCTGTCGGCTATACTCACCTGGTTTTGCCAGTCAGTTGAAGCCATGGTCCACCCTGCTCACGGACAAGAACGCCATCTTGAAAAGATGGGTTTAGCACTTCAACAGTGTCCTGAAGAGGTCTTCATCTATCAATGCCGAAGCCATTGACTGCACGCCTTAAGTCTCTAACAACACCTCACTAGCAGAACCTCCAAAGGAATCAGAAGTTAAGGAAGCATTTAAGCTTCTCTCCAATGGTAAAGCAGCAGGCTCTGACTCCATCCCAACAGAAATTTACAAGGCAGGGGGTCCAGTCTTGTTACAGAAGTTCACTGAGTTCTTTCGGACCATGTTCCAAAAGGAAGTTATCCCTCATGAGCTCAAGGATGCCTCCATCATCCATCTCCACAAGAGAAAGGGAAACAGGCAGTCTTGTGACAACCATAGGGGAATCTCTCTCCTGGTCATTGCTGGAAAAATCCTTGCCAGAGTCCTCCTCAACAACCTCACTCAACACATGGAAGATAGACACCTGTCAGAGAGTCAGTGCGGCTCTAGAGAGGGCTGAGGGACAGTGGACATGATATTTGCAGCATGTCAACTACAGGAGAAGTGTCAGGAACAAAACAGGGACCTTTATACAAACTCCGTGGACCTGACCAAAGCCTTTGACCCCATCAGTTGTGAGGGGCTATGGCAGATCATGGAGAAGTTTGGCTGCCCAGGCAAATTCATTAGTATGGTGCTCCAGTTCCACAACAGCATGCTTGCTAGAGCATTGGGCGATGGAGACTCCTTCAATGCCTTCCTAGTCACCAACGGAGTCAAGGAAGGCTCTCACTCTGTTCAGCATGATGTTTTTGGCCATGCTGTCACAAGCCTTCTGTGATGACGAAGAAACCCTCATCAAGATCAGATATAGGACTAGTGGCAGGCTCTTCAACCTGCGGAGTCCACAGGCCAAGACCAAGGTTGAAGAGGACTTTGTGCATGATTTTCTGTTAACAGATGACTGCACGCTCAACAGTGCCACAGAGACCCAAATGCAGCAGAGCATGAACCCTTTTTCCACTGCCTGCTGAAATTTCGGCCTCACCATCAGTACAAAGAAGACAGAGGTCTTGCATTGGCGCGCACCGCAGAAGACGTATATGGAACCAACTATCACTGCTGACTGAGAAATCCTGAAGGCTGTTGACAAGTTTACATACCTCGTCAGCACACTCTCTGGATTTGTGAACACTGATGATGAGGTAGACACACTCATCGCCAAGGCAAGCTCTGCATTTGGACGGTTGCAGGAGTTGGTGTTGGAGAGGAGAGGAGTCAAACTGTCCACAAAGCTGAAGATGTACAAGGCAGTCATTGGCCCTCATTACGACCCTGGAGGTTGGCGGAGAAGTGGCGGTCTTACCGCCAACAGGCTGGCGGAAAAAAAAAATGAAATTATGACCATGGTGGTTATCGCCACGGTCATCCGCCACTTCTCCGTACCGACCGCCAGGGCGGAGATGACCAATGGGCTGGAGACTTCGGTCTCCAGCCCGGCGGCCGTCACAAGACCACCGGTGGTATCACGACCCAGCTGTCCGCCATGCATTTCATGGGGTTGGGAACCACCATGAAATCCATGGCGGTAAGCACTATCAGTGCCAGGGAAGGAATTCCCTGGCACTGATATGGGTCTCCACCAACCCCCACCTACCCCCAACATCGCAACCCAGACACACACCGTACACGCATGCAGACACCACCAACACACATACCGGCACACATATCAACAAACATGCCAACAGCCACACACGAAGACATACACGCACACATCCATTCAGACATACATACAGACAGACACGCACACATTTCTAAACACAACACCCCCCGCATGCATACACGCACTCACACACCCCCTCTAAATACTCACACGCACACCTCCATGCACGCACACAACACACAACACCCTCCGCACCCCCCTCCCCTAACGGGCGATCAACTTACCTGGTCCGTTGATCATCCGGGAAGGGACAGGATCCATGGGGGCTGCTCCTCCGCCAGCACCCCTTCAACAGAACACCACCACGCCGAATCACGGAACGTGATTCGGTGGGCGGTGTTCTGTTGATGGGCAGTGGAGGTGGAGAAACTTCCACTTCCCCGCTGACCGCCAGTATGGTTGCTGGCGGTTCTCCCTCCTGAAAAGGATGGAGGGCTGCCAGCAGTCATAATTCGCCGAGAGGAAAACCGCCTGCATTGGCGGTCTTCAGCACGTCGGTCCCTCGGCGGTCTTGCAAAAAGACCGCCGAGGTTGTAATGACCACCATAATGCTCACACTACTGTATGCCTGTGAGACATGGACAGTGTAAGAGCGCCATGCTAAAAAGCTGAATCACTTCTACGTGAACTGCTTAAGAAGGCTGCTGAAAATTGCCTGAAAGGACAAAGTTCCAGACACAGATGGCCTCTCTCAGGCTGGTCTGCCAAGTATCTACACCATGCTGAGAAGAGCCCAAGTCAGATGGGCTGGCCACCTTGTACGTATGCCCGACATACACCTTCCTAAGCGACTGTTCTACTGTGTACTGGGGGAAGATAAACAAACAGGAAGTGGGCAGAAAAAGTGCTTCAAGGACACACTGAAAGTCTCTCTGAAGAACTTTGGCATTGACCCAGACTCCTGGGAAATCCTAGCGCAAGACCGCCCTGTCTGGCGAAGCTGTATCAGCAAAGGCACTACCTCCAATGTGCACAGCAGGATTACTTAGGCGCAGAAGAAGTGTGCGCTGTGCAAATTCATAGCCATCTCTTTGCCAACCAACCCAGCAAACCACTTGTACCCGACATGCGGCAAAGCTCTCCAAACCCGGATCAGATTGATCAGCCACAGCTGGACACACCGTACCCAGCCAACCTTCTCAACGTGATGTCTTCGTCGACAATGACGGACGAATACCATACGCATGAATGATCTTTGCATGTGCAAAATCTGCATTGTGTAGAGGTTTTGGATTTTTGCACGGAAAATCCTATTTTGCAATGTGCAAAATTCTATTTTAATTAGCAAATGGATTCGTGCATTGAAGTGAAGCAGGTTGTAAAGGTAAATTAGTGCTACTTACAGTTTACAAAGAAAGAGCTGTAATTTATGACTGCTTCTTGGATTACAAAGAACGTAGGGCCAGATGTAGCAAAGTTTTGCGAGTCACAAATGGCCTGAATCGCTATTTGCGACTGTGTAAAATCGGAAATGGGATGCAAAAATCCTATTTCCGACTCGCAAAAAGCGATGCGAGCCGTTAGCGACTCGCAAAGATTGCAACCCCATTTTGCAACCCGCAAATAGGAAGTCGCAAACCATATGCAATGGCAACTCGCAAATTGCGACTAGTCACAAAAAGCCCAGTTTGCATGTCCCATTTACCACTAACTCAGAGCAGGTGGTAACCATTACCAAAGTATAAAAGGAGACCCAGAAGGCATCTGGGTTACTCAAGATGGCGGAGATATACCTGATAGCAGTGAGGAGGAGAGCCCACGCAGCCCAGCAGAGGAGGAGGAGGAGGAGGAGCCAGATACAGGAGAAGATTTACAGAACAAGGCAGACACTCTTCCAGCAAACTGAGGAAGAGATATATGACAAATGCCGCCTTAGCAGCGCAGCCATCCTATAATTAATTGAATTACTAAAACCACAGCTAGAACGCCAGACTCTGCGTGGCTGCGCCATCCCTACGCATGTGCAAGTGCTATGCTCACTGCACCTCTTGGCCTCAGGGAGCTATCAGGGGGTCATTGCTGTGGCAGGTGGGGCATCTCAAAGTGCACTGTCAAGGTTCCTCAGGGCATTCCTAGATGCCATACTCACACACATGTCTCACTTCATATACCTACCCAGGAATGAGGCAGAAATTAACAGCACCAAGTTGGACTTTTACCGGATTGCCAACTTTCCCCATGTCATAGGGTGTGTAGATGGGACACATATTCAAATATGCCCCCCTGCAAACCTGGAACATCTGTTCTGCAACAGAAAGTGTACCCACTCACTCAATATTCAGGTGGTTTGTGACGCCCATTATGTCATCACCGACATTGTTGCAAAATTTCCAGGCAGTACCCATGACTCCTACATTTTTAGGCACAGTGGGATACGCCTGGAACGTGGGGAGTTTGGAGACGGATACCTCCTAGGTAGAGCTGAATACACCTTGTAGACATACACACAGGTCACTGTGCACACCAACCAGGACTTTCTAACAGTGTAATGTTTGTGCCCAACAGGTGACAGTGCATATGCTCTACGGCCATGGATAATGACTCCGTTTTTAACACCCAGCAATGATTCCGAGAGGCGACACAACAGTGCACATAAGAGGACCAGGAACATAATAGAACGCACCTTCGGATTGCTGAAAGCAAGGTTCAGATGCCTCCACCGCAGTGGAGGTGCCCTCCAGTATACCCCCATTACAGCATTCAAAATTGTTGTCGCATGCGCCATCCTGCACAATATTGCCACCCGACGTGGGCTACCTCTCACACCTGCAGACCCTGATTCAGAGGATGATGAGCAGGAGCAACCACATCGCCATCATGGGGATCGGAGTATAGCAAATCAAGGCAGACTGAGACGGGAACACATCGCAACCCAATACTTTGGAAGGTACGTGTCAACTTCAACCATACTCACCTATTGACCAAAAACTCCATTTGTTAAGTGGAACAAAAACCTATTTAATATGTGCAGAAATTTAACTATTTACAATGACTAACTGTTCATGAACATCAAAAAGCAAACCATGCATGGCACATTGCTGTCATGTGCCCCAACATCAGGGACAGGGTTCAGTCTATGTCCTACGGCGGCCTCTGCCAGCCTGGCTGGTCCCAGGTTGTTCTGCAGGGCTCTGCCTGGTACTCCCACTCCGGAGCACCCTAGTGTCACTGGCAGAGACACTGCTCACTGTAGAGCCCTCTTCGCTGTCCTGGGAGGTGTCCCCTGTGCCCCTGGACAGATGCTGTGCCTCCATTAAATCGATCACATGTGTGATCCGGCCCAGGCCTCTAGCCACATCCCCTGCAAAGTGGCCCATTTCTACTTGGAGGCCAACAGTCCTTCTCGACAGGCCAGTGGTGTTAACTGCCAGTCTGCCAATTGATGTGGCCATCCTGTCAAGCCTCTGTAGCAGCTGACGGTCCCTGCACCGCCCACCCTTGCTCTGTGACAGTAGTCCTGCCACCATTTCCCTCATGGACAGGGCTAGGTCCCCAGTGTTTGTGTCAATCACGTCCAATTGGGAATGGAGCTGCTGCATGCTGGCCTCATTGCTCCTCACAAAGCGGTGCAGCAACCCACTAATTCTCTCTAACATATTGTTCTGCAGGCGCTGACCACGGAGTAGCTGTGCCTCGGTGTTGGTGGTAGATGGATGGACGGACTCAGCCTGCAGCCCTGCTCTCCTGAACCTGCGTCGCCTGCGCAGCGGTGGATGCTCTGTGTGCTCTACTGTGGCACTCCTGGCTGTTGCTGGTGCAGCCTCCTGAACCACTGTTGCAGCAGGTTTTGACATCACAGGGATGGTGTTGGTGGTGCAGGTGGGAGTGGTGGCAGCTCCTGTGCTGTCCTCATGGGGCTGGCTGCTGTGGCTTGTGGTGGTGTCTTGTGGGAGACCTGTGGGACATGGGGAACAGACTGTCAGTGTCTACTATCTGTTGCACACTTCCTAATAAACATTTGCCTATTAACTGCCTACTTGACTACATTTCCCATAATGCATCATTCTGGTGTTTGCTACCCTGAAATGGAGCTATCTTGGTTGTGCATGCCCCTGTGTACATGGTGGGTGGGGGTATGGCATTGAAGGGGGTACAGGCATATCACATGGTACTCACCGGCTGATGTAGTGGGCTCAGAGGTGTCCAGATCTCCCATTCCTGTCACTGCCTCCTGCTCCAGGGTCTCCTCCACCCATTCTTCTAGAGGTGTGGGTGGTGGTATGGATGATGGTCCCCCTCCTGTGCCTCTCATCTCCCGGAGCCTTTCTGCCACCCTCTCCTTGGTCCGGCAGCGGAGGTCATACCACCTTTTTTTGATCTCATCCACACTCCTGTGGCTCACCCCCAGGGAGTTCACTTTTTCTTGGATCTCCAGCCAGAGTTGTTTTTTGGTTGAGTCTGGCACATTGAGGGCTGCCTTTCCAAAGAGATCATCATAGTGCTGACAGCATTCTTGTGTCAGCACCTCCCGCTCCTTCTCAGAAAATTTGAGTTTTCTCTTTCTTGGTGTTTCAGCCATTGTAGCTGTTGTTCCTCCTGTGGGCTGTGCAGCAGTTTAAAATGGGTGGGGTCCTCCCTCCTCCCAGGTGTATTAGTAAACTTCCTGGCTGTGATGTCATCATCATGTGCCAGGAAGTGTTTCCAGAGTGTTCTGGAGTGGTTTCTGGAGTGTTCTGCAGCACCTGCAATCAATTTACATGCTACTCGCAATTTGCGACACCCACTCGCAAATTGCGAGTCCGTTTTTTGCGCGGTCGCAAACAGCGGCCTCGCTATCTGCGTTGCGACTCCGGGTGCGAGTCGCAAATTGTACACGGACATTGTACCTGCATTCCTGTTAGCGACACGCAATTTGCGAGTCGCACATGCTCGCAAATTGCGAGTCGCAAATTTTTTTGTACCTACATCTGGCCCTTAATGGTTATCGTGTGGCAAAGTCAGTCGTAACCGCTTACAGAGTGAACTTTGTTCATAACAGTTTCCACTGTGGAAAGCATCAAGTCAAGCATCGGGGGAGGAGTTTAAAAACATCATGAACTGCAGAGTGATAAACAGTTCCGCAAATCACCTTTCGCAATGCACCACTTATGGTGTGTACTGCAAAATGGATCACAATTATGTCACATTTCAAAAGTGAAAGCAGAGACAAGAGGTCTGCTGTCCTTTGCATGGCTATATCCATGCATTTGTCTGCAGTGTGCCTTCAGGCACCTAGCCGAATCCCACCTTTATAAATTAGCAAGTGGGCTTTATGTTCCTCGTGGCATGCCCCCCATTAGTACCCAGTGCAAAGGACTGATCTTCTTGCAGCGCTCTGGTAGGCCAAGTTCGCACTGCACTGTAAGAAGCACAATGTTTACTCAATGTTTACATTTGACTCAACCCCTATCACGGAAACAATTCAGTGGTCCTAAAAACAGGGCATCTCCATTTGCCTCACTGATGCTGTTCTCAGTGTTTTTGAAAGATGGGACTGTGAGGCTAAATCTGTTAGTTGCTTTTTTATTACTTAAGTAACAAAAAATGTAAATTAAGTTTGCTAATTTTTACGATTGTAGTGCTAGGGACAATATGGATTTGTATGAATTGTATGACTTGTATATACATAAGGGGGCAGTGAAGGGACGAAGAAAGGGTTCTTCAAGAACTGAGATATGTTTCTTAAAATCTGTGTGATACACATACATTGAGTTATAAGCAGAAAATGTGTGTTATGTATGCATCAATAATTACACAATGTTTGTCCTCATTTTTGTCTCAGAGCAAAATCCTTTTCAGAAATATTGAATGTAGCAAAAGGTATCTGCACAATTTCATGATAATGAAGTAGCAAAATACTTTGTTGTCTGAGATTTGCTTCAGTTTAAAGTTACTATAATGCAGCCAAGCATTTTATGACAACCGCACGCCAGTAACGTCCTCCAGTTTTCCCAGGCCAGCAGGCATAACTAGCAAAACACCTTCTGCAAAGAAACATCCTTTTATTATTTTCATCCTTGTATACATGTGCAATTCTTTTTATGATTTTCTATATGACGCATTTGGACTTTGGGAAGATCTTAACTTCCCTACTCTCTAGTTTCCAAAAGAAATTGTGAATAGTGTATGTAGGCTGGCTGGGGTTTTATCTTAGCCATGGTTTTAATTTAACATCGACATGAGATTTGTATGAATGCTAGATGGCCGTTCTAGTCTGAAACTAGCCAACAAAGAGAATTTGGACAAACACCCTTCAATAAGATTTTTTTTCTCAAAGCTCACCAATCTCAGCACAGCCCTTGTATGGCCAGGCAATCACCAATGTCCCTTGGAAAAGACCCTCACCCACACCCGCCCCCAACACACCCATGGCACGAACAAGAAAACCAGTCAAGTTCTATGGGTTAAGGGTTGAAAGACCCCCCTGACCCCTATTTATTTACACATATATACAAAACACATTTTATCACTTTATGCACAGTAACTAGTACATGGGAGTTACCTAACCATAGCTAAGATTGTTCCTATGCATCTTTGGAGCCCTTGGAACTTGTAAAAGTGAAATCATGACTGGTTCTATTCGGCCTGCCCTCTTAAAACCCTTATCCAATAAACATTGGGCATGAATAGGTCCTCCTTATAGGAGGAGCACATCCACTGACCTCCCATACTGGGATGTCCCTATGCAAGGGGCCATTCTGCCTGCTAGGATACCTACCTCGGGCACCGCTTACACCCAGCTTCCTCCTGCTCCCAACGGCCTGTGCTAGCTAGTGCTCACGGTAACCTCTCCCAAACCCCCGTGACCTTCCAACCTAATTTAGACTTGCTGCCAGCACCCTTTAAAGGGTACTGTGATGCCACTGTTATTTTTGCTCTAAAAGGATGCCCTACATGGAACCAAACTGTTCTACCAATCATGACCTCAGCTGCCGAACAATGTAAATACAACATATTAAATATGACCTGCAAAGGAACAAAAGGGGGTTAGATATGACACAAGCTAAATCACCACAGCTTGAGATAGAAATCACATTTGAATCACATCATGTACCATTGCATGGGCTTATAACTACCCTTCCTGACATGCCACAAACACCTGACCCCTCCCCCCCCCCCCCAACCTGGTGCCAGTTGCTCTTGGGATGGTTGGTGAGAAAAAGAAAAGATCAGGGGAGTTGGAACAATTACATTCTTAGAGTCTCTTGCGGTGGAGAGAAAGAAAGAGACCCAGTCACAGACCTGCAACACCTTTTTGAGGGTTGGGGCTGCTGCATCGCTTGAAACAAACTCAGAAGCATTTTAGTGCTTCTTGGTGCCATGACCCGGCCTACCAATCCCACCCTGACTACCACCAAAGGCCACAGCAGCTCACGCTGTGACCCCAGTTCAGACCCTGGCTTTCTGGCATACAGACAGGTCGACAAGTTGTGGAACCTATACCATATGTCCTTGCAATCACCGATGTCCCTTGGGAAAGACCCTCGCCCACACCCACCCCAATACCCAACTGCCACGGACACGAATACCAGTCAAGTTCTTTGGGTTAGGGGTTGAATGACCCACAGCCCCAGATATATTTACACATCTATACAAAACACATTTCATCCATTTATGCACAGTAACCCACAATTTTTACATCTTTGGGTACAGAATTAAATCCTAGCCTTAACATAGTTGCTAGCACATGGATGTTACCTAACCCTAGCTAAAATTGTTTCTGTGCATCCTGAGAGCCAAACTTTTATGAGTTAGGTCAAGACTGGTTCCAGTAGGCCCCTCCTCTTAAAACCACATGTCCACTAAAAATGTGACATGGATAGGTCCCTCCTTATGGGAGGACCCCACCCACAGACCTTCAACACCGGGATGTTCCTGTTCAAGGTGTCCTTATGCATGCTAGGATACCTACCTCAGGCACCCACTACATCCCTCTTCCTCCCACACCCAAGGGTCATTGCTAGCTTGAGCTCAGTGCACCTGCATGCATGGTTCTTAGATAAGGACCGTGTATCAGCAACCACCCCCAATCACCCATGCTCCTGCAACCCCATTTTAACTTGCTGCCAGCACCCCTTGGAGGGACCCATGATGTCACTGTTATTTTTGGTCTAAAAGGATGCCTTACGTAGTCCTAAACTGTCCCACCAATCATGACCTCACCAACCTCAAGCCAGCATACTTCACCTACTATCTGTGCCCCCCACAGCAGCACGAGCAATGAGCTAATCATGGCAGCAAATTCTGAAGAAACGTTTTGTTAACCTCTTAAGACAAGTGGACCCCATCCTTCAGGAAAAATATCTCAGCCTTGATGAAATCATGAGGTATGGATGACAACCTAGTTGGCCTAAACAACTTACCAATTTTCTCATTCACCCGCTTCACTGAGTCATTGAGTGCTCTAACCAACTTACCATCTCTCCAACTGAACTAGGGCATGATGTTTGACCATGCTAAAACAGTTTTAGGAAATCTTTTTGTGAGCCAATCAATCTCCGAGATAACCAACTCAAACAAGTCTTTCCTTCCAATCCCCGTTACGTCATTGCCAACAAGATGTGCAATAATAATCCGTAGACGCGTATACCCCCTGTCAAGAGTCTGTCTAATGCAGATCTCGAATGGTCGCTCTGGGAACACTGTAGGGAACTCTGCTGCTCCTGGATGATGGTACCTGGAGGCCTGTATCTCAAAGCAAAATAAAGCACCCGCTAAATTATTCAGTGCACCAGCCATATATTTGGATTTAAACATGACATTCAGTTTCAAACAGAGTAACACAATCTCTTTCAACAACCTAAGGATTATCTAACATTTGGCTGCTTATAATGCATTTCACCACAGCCATGTTGTCTGACCAGAATATTACTTACTGCTGGCAAAACTGTTCTGGCCAGAGTGAGAGAGCCACTAAAATGGGAAAGTGTTTGAAGAAGCCAATATTCTTCACCAACACAGACTCAAACCACTCCCTTGTCCACCGCAGAGCACACCATGTTGTCGAAGTAAGCCTCAGCAAGGCCTACTAGTGCAAGGGGTTTGTCCTTCTCTGCACAAGGTCCTCAGACCATATAGGAAGAAGTTAGCACAGAAACTGAAATAAAAGACAAAATTGATTAAACCTCATGAGGTTGTACTACAGTTCAAACAGCACCCTTCGGTAATGTTTGAAGTAGCACACTGAACTAAGAGAGCATGGTCCTTTTATACCCACGCAGGGGCTAAAAGAAGGTGGTACAATTATAGATGCAAGACTTATATACGTATAGGGTCATATGGAAATGCACAGTCTACAGGTAGGAAGGGCTAACAGTTTTCAAGGACTAGTTGACACATCACTGTCTGTTACTGATTACTAACAGCTGCAGTTCTTACTGAGCATGTGCAAAAGTAAGAGATGCTAAATATAACTTGTCACTAGACAGATTTTCAAGACTAGTTAACAGAAAGGTAGGACAGAGCACATGGCGAGCTCATGGCAGAGAAAATGGCTGCCGCGAGCACAAAATGGATTCCGCGAAATGTTCACAATAGTTGCTAAATACAAGATGTCTTCTGCTAATGCTTAATCTAATTGTTACTGGCTCACAACAGACGGCCCTTTCAGCATTAGCTGAAGACATTCGTCTTTCAAGGATAATCTAAATATTCATCTTGTATATTTATGTTCATCATTGCTATTTCCTTATCTAACGTGCTGTGCTTTCCTTTCTGTAATATTTATTTTGGTAGGCATACAAGCAGTAATACACATGGAGCAGAACATTGGACCACACTGAATACAGATACAGTGTGTGAAAAATATTGCATTCATTACACACAGGATAGTCAGTAGTTTCCACCCCCAAGCGGAAACAAGAGCCCAAAACCATCCAGAAAAGGTCCAAGTACCAGTCTCTGTGTGGATTTCTGCAGCAATTTTATGCAATTTAGATATTGCATCATACAGTGAAGGTGAGTGATCTGGAATGAATACGCAGCAACTACTACCGATGATGCGACATGCACCACCTCGATCAGCTAATATCACATCTAGTACCATACAATTTTGGAGTGCTACAATCCTCGCAATTTGGAGCTCCTAGGTAATATTCACAAGTGCCAGAGCTGCCTGATTGATAACAGCTTCCACAACCCTAGTCAATCGTCTCACTTTCCTACTATTTAACGCAGCACCCACAAAAGAGAACAACCCTAAATTAAAATCAACATATTGTTGCAGGCTTCTGTCTGTTTGGTCTACCTCATTTGTACTTATTGTCCTTTTATATCTATTTTTAATGATGTCATTGAACAGTTTAAAATCTCGGTGATTTGATGCAGGGGCCAAAAACACAGTGGGTAATAGAAAAGATACATAACACACACCTGACCACCCAACAGGTAGTTGGTAATATCCATAGTTACCACAAACAAAATATGTATTATGTGAAGCTGTAAAACTACTATTATTTACACCCTCAAAAGTTAAAATCAAGTTACAATTGCTTATCCCCACTGGAATTCGCCCAATGCTACGTATACATAAATCTGCTTTAGTTTTTGTAACAGAAATCACAAATTGTTCTTACTTGTCAGAGTCTCTTATATTTGTGAAGACATATGGTATTGAAACATTGTCCGGTTGATACTCTTCCCATTCCCATTTAGTTCCTTTGGCTTGGGGATACTCATCTTTGTCTTGGTAGCGTACTTTATTAAGGCGAAAAAGAAGTCTGCCCTCTATACATTTTCCAGATGCAAACAAAAGCGTATACGAAGCTTGACAAGAACCATTGTGTGAAAAAGGAAGAGGAATGAAAGGTGTTCCTCCTTTCTTTTGATGTGCAGGTATCATTCCACATACCCAACAGTTAGTATTTGTAGCATTATGAGTATGATGCAACATCTGAATGAAAGTATTATTGAAGTACGATTGACGGTGCTTCTGCTCCTGATAGGGAAGCGTAAAGTAATAGTGATCCTCTGGTACTGGAGTAGTGGCAACAAAAAACTCATGAGCAGGAGCCTTCTTTTCAACAAACCAGGTGATTATTGCTATAACCACCAAAACAACAACAAACCACATAGTACTAATGATCAGTTTTTTATTCATTTTAGTGATAATCGACCCTTTCAGAAATTAATAAAAAACAATAGTTGGAGCTCTTATCCCAGGGCAGCCGCTGATTTCTTCACCACGGGCCAAGACGGGTGTCACTACTCTAACGCATGGCTGATCCCTCCCTTGCCACATTGGCTCTCCGTTTCACTAACCCAGGGTGGTAGCTCAACCAGTTTTCTCCAGCACTACGGGGTCTTTCCTCTGTCTCAAATTATATTGCAACACTCCAGAAATCGTATGGTCCGGGAAGAACTCCGCAGATTTGTCAGGTGATATAGCACGGCCTTTCTCTGTAGTCAAAAACTCTCGATGATCGGTCAGCACAGCAGGTTCCACCAAGGTAGGTAGCACTCTCTTGCAGTGAGTACTATGGACCCAATTCTTTCGGTTCGTCACTCGAACTGCTGTCCTTGTCGCAAGGAGCACCTGCTCTGGGCCTCGCAACCTTGGTTCCAAGCTGCTTGATCTTTCAAAGGACTTAATCATCACCTGGTCAACAGGTCGGAGTTCATGGCCTTCACCTGTAGATCTGTCAGGAAGTGCTTCTCGAACCTGTTGATGAATAGAAACCAAATTGTCGGTTAACTGTGCCAAATAATCATTCATCACGACACAAGGTACATCATTTACAGAATTTGGCTTCGGAACTCCTCAAATGTTCATTGGCCTTCCAAATACTATTTCATAGGGGGTAAGGCCTATTCGAGAGTGTGGCACTGACCTAATAGACAATAATGCCAACGGTAATGCATCCAGCCAAGTTAAGGATGTGGAAGCCTGTAACATCGCTAACTTCAGCTTCAAAGTGGCATTATACCTTTCCACCAACCCTGTGATTGTGGGTGGAAAACCGCATGGAACTTCTGTTCAATCCCTAATCCTTTCAGGACATACTTAATAACTTCCCCACCAAAATGAGGTCTGTTATCATTCCATAAAAGTTTGCAAACACCAAACCTAGGGAAACATTCTTTCAAAACCACCTTCGCTGTGGTAATGGCAGTATTATCCATTGTGGGGTACGCCTCTATCCATTTACTGAAGGCACATACCACCACCAAGACATACTTTAAATTGTTGCAGCGTTCAAGCTGAATATAATCCATTTGTAGAACTTCAAAAGGTGCAGTTGGTGTAGCAAACCCTCCCGCAGGAGTTTGTGTCCCTTTCCAGGATTGTATTGGAAACAGATCAAACAAGACTGTACTATTCTCTTAGCTGAACTGGAAATTTCTGGATGCTCCCAAACTTGCCTAAGCAACTTCGTTATTGTTGAAGCTCCAACATGTGCCAGCCCATGTGCCATCTTAACCATAGGTTGTACAAAAGCTATAGGCGATTTCCATTTATCCATCTGCTTATTCCGCCAACAGCCCTCATCATCCAATTCTCCTTCTTCAGACCATTGCTCACGTTCTTTCACAGAAGCAGATTCCTGTATATCTAATATGTCTTGTCTAGCATTATGCCAACGTTCAGCTTGTAACTTCACTACATACATAGAAGTAGTACTTCGCTGCATCGCAGTCTCACGTGCTACGCGGTCCGCAAGGGCATTACCTTGCCCTATCTTATCTGTCACTTTCTTTTGTGCACTACATTTCACAATAGTTAGTTTCTTTGGATATGTCAATGCAGTCAAGAGGTTATGCACTAATTCTCTGTGCATTATCTGCATCCCGTGGGATGTGAGAAAGCCTCTCTCCTTCCAAAGCAAACCAAAATCATAAGCCACTCCAAAAGCATAGCGGCTGTCTGTATAAATGTTAACACATAAGTCAATACTAAGCTCACATGCTTGTGTCAAAGCTATTAGTTCAGCTGCTTGAGCTGACTTCTGTGGTATACGAGCTATCTCCAATACCTTGTGTATTGTGGTGATTGCATATGCAGCTGAGGTCGTACCGTCTGGCAACTTCAAACAAGACCCATCAACCCACAATTCCCCGTCTACAATTGGAAGGGGCGTGTTTTCTAAATCAATATGACCCTTTGTCTGTTCTTTGGTAAGGAATATACAATCATGTGTTTCTTGTGACTGAGGCTGAGTCACCGGATATGGCAACAAAGTGGCTGGATTTAGTGTTGCACATCTCTTCAGTGTAATGTGAGGAGCCAGCAATGTCAATTCATATCCTGTCAGGTGACCGCTAGTTAAATGTTGTGTCTTTGTTTGATTTAAAAGAGCATTAACCACATGAGGTACTGACACCAACAGCTTATGTGACAAAACTATTCCTTCAGTCTGACGTATTGACACAGCTGTTGCAGCTACTGAATGAAAACACCAGGCAACGCTCGAGCGACAGGATAAAGTACTTCTGAAAAATATGCACAGGGACGCTGCTTATCGCCATGTGTCTGTACTAAAACTGACAATGCACATCCATCTTTCTCATGTACGTAAAGTGCAAAAGGCTTTGTGTAATCTGGAGTACCTAACACTGGTGCTGAACAAAGGGCTTGTCGTAGCTGCCGGAAAGCAGTCTCACATTCATCTGTCCATGGGAGGGGCATTGGAGTATCTTTAGTCAAAAGTGCTAGCAAAAGTTTGACAATGTGTGAAAACCCTAATATCCATTGCCTACAAAAAGAAGTAAGACCAAAGATTGCATGAACATCTTTCTGAGTAGAGGGTACTGGTGTGTCTAAAGTTGCTTGAATACGATCTGAGGTAAGTGCACTGCCCTCCTTTGACAAAAGGTGACCTAAATAGGTTACCTTTGGTCTTCAATATTGAAATTTCTTTCGTGACACTTTATGATGGTGTGAAGCAAGAAAAGAAAGCAAGGACAAAGTGCACTTTTCACATTGCTCAGGGGTATCAGCTGCCAACAAAACATCATCAACATATTGTATGAGAGCCACACCTTCAGGCAAAACAAAAGAATCACGTTGTCGTTTTAATGCTTGACTATAAATACTAGGACTCTCAGTATAGCCTTGAGGAACTCTGCAAAATCTAAATGATTGTTTATTCAAAGTAAAACCAAACAAATATCGTCTGTCAGGATGAATAGGGATCGAAAAGAAAGCATTCTTCAAGTCTATCACAGAGAACGTAGTTGCTGTCGGGGGAACCAAAGTAAGAAGTGTTGTGATGTCAGATACCACAGGATATTGTGGTACCACAATCTTATTGACTTCTCTTAAATCAATAATGAATAGGTAAATCCTAGTATCAGTATCCTTTTTCGGAATAGGAAGAATCGGACTGTTACAAACATTATACGGAACTTCCTCAACAACTCCAACTGCAATAACATCATGCACAATTCGTGTGAGTGCTTCTTCGCCCTCCTGTGAAATTTTGTATTGAGGCAAACGTGGCAATACAGCTCCCTCCTTGACACTAATATGTACCAGTGGAATAATCATTTGTCCCACATCAGTATCTGAAGTAGCCCACAAAGTACTAGGGAGTGAAGCAATATCCTCTTTAACAAGACAAACTCTTTCCATCACAGGATGATTATCATTCAAAATAACACGCACCCCTTCAGCAGAGCATCATATTGTAGCCCTGAAATACTTGAGCATATCAAGACCCACAATATTGTCTGGTGAATTTGGAAAAAGCAAAAATGGACATGGAGCAGTACATTTATCAACATGGAATGCAAGTGGTTGTGACAATGGGCTAGGGGAAGGTGTTCCATCGAAACCCATCGATGTAATGGTTAAGCCAGACATGGGATCCCTTGGAATCAATTGTTTAGACAAGGCGCTACGAGTAGCTCCTGTATCAACCAGCAACTGATCAGTAGAACCCAAAACATGTGCTGTAACATAGGGAACCCTCTGATCTACTGGAACTTCAACTGATTCCTTACCCCATCCTAGGCAATCCTATGCATAAGCAGAATGTTGGAAATCAGGCTGCACATGGTTAGACATCTGGTATTGGTTCCGTCTATCAAAAGTGTTAAACCCATCCTGCCCTCGCACATTAGCATCAACCCTAGCATGATCATTCGTGCTTCTTCTAGGCCCTGAATATCCTGAGTGATTTCTCATTTGTCCCCGACCACTTGAACACTGCTGAACACATAGTGCTGGACAATCGGCAGCCCAATGCCCAGATTTCTTACAATACGCACACTGTCTGAGATGTCCGTGCAACTACGTGTACGGACCTTTTCTCCTCTTGCAAACGGACTGCCACAACGCATAATTTCACCAAACGCTTGATTGCATCAGCCACCTGGGAGAAAACAAAAAGACCATCACGCCTTTGCTTATGATCAGCTGCTACATCATCGGGCTCTAACTCATCAGAATATTTCTGAAATAGTTCAATAACTTCTGTGCCAAATGCCTCAGTAAAATATAGCTGCTCCTTTTCCGTCCACCCTTTCATGTTGTCTAAAAGTTCAGAAGCAGAGACAACGCTACAAATTGTTTTACGAGCAATAGATCTAAGCTCAGACGCACGGTCAGCAGGCAACATAGAGCGACTGTCTCGTATCTTCTGTTGCTCCGAACCAGAGACCTCAGCTAACTCATGAGGGGCAGAAGGAACGTCATACGGAGGTGGAGGGTGATCTAGTAACAAAATTTCATTGTGTGGTTTATTAAGGATAGGATAGAGAGGTTGCCTACCAGTGTATTGGCCAGTTACCTGTAATTTACGTTCTTTCTCTTCTAGCTCCGTTAAGTCATTTATTTATTTCTTTCTCATTTCCAATGCTTTCACATATACATTCTTCCGCTGCTCTTTCTCAAGCAAGGCTTGCTCACGCTTCACTTGTCCACGCACTTCTTTCTCCCACATTCGTACACAGTCAAACATATCTTGCCTAGACCTTCGCTTACACATACATTGTTCTACATACTCAATCTTTCGCAAATCAAATGACCCATGCATAGGCCAAAGTAACTCAGGATCCGCACAAGTATATTTATTCCATAATGGGCTGTACATTATAGAAGAAAGACCATGTTTAACATACATATCTCTATTGGGCGTCCCCTCTGGGGGTGCCGGTTGCGATTCTTCCAGTCTCAAGTTGGTACCATTACAAAAGCAACACATCCACGAAGTGCGCTAAAATAGTGCAGAATATGCAATATTATAATCAAAGTAGCACTTAAGGTGCCGTTCAAATCAAAATGAAATTGGAGAAAATTCTCCTCATTACCTGCCTATATAAATTGCAATTAGTATATCAATTCAAAGGACACAAATTGACTAGTCACCCAAAACACGAGAGCCACAGTAAGTGGTGCTAAACTTCATTACCAAACAAAGGCATCAAAACTCACAGCAAGTGCCGTAAAACGGCTCTTACCAATCACAGGGCGTCCAGGTTCCAACTGCCAAGTTCTAAAATCGACCAAATGGGCACTGCATGACGAATGAACAAAAAGGATCTCAGTCGAGGACCGGCGCCACCTGGATGGTCAAATCAGAAAGAAGGGAAAAACGCTATGTTTGCCAAGACTCAGTTCTCCTCAGGCATTGATCGTCTGCAGCGAGATCCCAATCCTGCATCGCGACCAATCCGTCGTGCATCCGAGTCGCCGATGAGTCCCTGTTCGGGCGCCAATTTGTCGAAGTAAGCCTCAGCAAGGCCTACTAGTGCAAGGGGTTCACCCTTCTCTGCACAAAGTCCTCAGACCATATAGGAAGAAGTTGGCACAGAAACTGAAATAAAAGACAAAGTTTCTTAAACCTCATAAGGTCGTACTACAGTTCAAACAGCACCCTTCGGTAATGTTTGAAGTAGCACACTGAACTAAGCGAGCATGGTCCTTTTATACCCACGCAGGGGCTAAAAGAAGGTGGTTCAATTATAAAAGCAAGACTTATATACATATAAGGTCATATGGAAATGCACAGTCGACAGGTAGGAGGGGCTAACAGTTTTCAAGGACTGGCTGACACATTACTGTCTGTTACTGATTACTAACAGCTGCAGATCTTACTGTGCATGTGCGAAAGTGGGAGATGCTAAATATAACTTGTCACTAGACAGATTTTCAAGAGTAGTTAACAAAAAGGTAGGACAGAGCACATGACGAGCACATGGCAGAGAAAATGGCTTCCATGAATACAAAATGGATTCCGCAAAATGTTCACAATAGTTGCTAAATACAAGATGTCTTCTGCTAATGCTTAATCTAATCGCTACTGACTTACAACAATGCGGGAACTAGCATGGTCCCAAAACCTTCACTGCCTGCAGCATTCGTAAAAAAAACTAACTCAGCAGTGGTCCTGGCTGGGCTGTGCCACACTACTGTTCCATTGGAATCTCTCAGAAATGCCTCCCAGATTGTTATATCCTGGTGGACCTCAATTGACATTCTGGTTTGGTGGTGCTTCACCTTCAAGCCAGACATGGTTTGTGCAATTGACTGGGAGAATGAGCGGCCCATGAGAATGATGCAAAGAGCAAAATTCAACTGCCCAACTACCGCCTGCAAGTGATGGAAAGTCACATTCCTGGCGGGCAGGCATACCTTCAGTGGTTGGGAAAAAGCATTCACTTTTTAGGGGGGAGCCTAGATGAACCTGCCACTGAATCCAACTCAATTCCCACGAACTCAGTAGTTGTAGCTGGCCCCCAAGTCTTACCTTGCACCAGGGGTACCCCAAAGATTGTCATCATTTCCTGAAAAGACTGTAAGGCCTCTGCACAATTTACCATACCTAGAGGAACCCAAAATCAGGAAGTCATCCAAATATGCAACACCCATGGGTGTAACAGCAGAGTGTGTTAGATCCCTGAGAGGCAGCCGCAAGACAAAAATGTGTAAGAAAACAGAGACAAGGAAAATGAAAATATCTGGGGAGTTGCGAGAAAGACATCCCTGGTATTCGTCATGGTTGTGAGTGGGAAAGAGAACTGCTCGCAGCCCCTCTGCCCCTTTTAAGGGGCAGGGCTGCTGGGTCACTGGGAGTAACCCCGGAAGCACTCTAGTGCTGCCTCTAGCCAGCCAATCTTGCTTCGACCACCATCAAAGGTCGCAGCAACTTGGGTCGTGACCCTGATTCGGGCTCCAGCTCACCCACACAAGTTGGGGAGCCTCTGCCAAAAAACGTGCACATAGCATGTAGATTTTTGTCAAATTTCAGAGTGGGCTTTGCTTCAATGCAATGTTTATATATTGGTTCTGGTGGCGTTATATGTCCACCAAGGTTCAACTAGATATTTGGTTTAAACTGCCAGGGACCACCTATACTCTGTCAGAGCTGAGTGATGGATGCCTGGTGTCAGAACTTAATGGTGTGGAGTTGAAGTCCCCCCAAGAGTTACACAACAGCTAAGAGAATTTGCTTGCTGTCATGTGACACATGAAAAGGTATGACTGGACTCAATATCATGCTTCACCATAGACAATGGTAGGGGCATTGACAAGGTAACTAAGTCGAACAGAATATATCTCTACCAACACTTGGTCCTACTCTCATTTACAATTCAATTAGTGACAATTGGAAAGACCAGTTTGTATAATGGACCTGCACTCAAGGCCCACATTTAACAAACATTATGCACAACTGTGCTAGCACAGTTGTGGTTCAAAAAAATGACCGTCGGCTAAGGACATTCTTTGCATCATCCATGCACCATATTTTTAAAACGATGCACTATGGCACAAAGGAAAGGTTAGCGTAAAAAAAAACTACACTAGCCATTTCGATACAACGCCGTAAACAAAAATGATGCTAATGCTGCAACAGTGGCGTTAGAACCATTAGCGGCATGTTTTTGGATGCTAATCGTGTTAGCAACATTTTTGCAACATTAGCATAAAAAAAAGCCTGCAAGCAAGAAAAACAAGGACTCAAGACGGAGAATGCAGGCCAGGAAAGACCCCAGAGAGATCCCAATCAGCAAAGTACAAGCCAGGATGGACCATCAAAATCCCAGGAGAAGGAGAAAAGGAAGCGGAAGTGTCAGAGAGGTGACAGAACACCAACACCAGCTCTTTGTCACCCCCACATTGCCAATAGGTAGGTTGGAGACTATATGACAGGCAATAGTAGATAAAGTCAACAGTGTGGCAGAGGTGAAGAAGACTGTCACCAATTGCAAGAAGCGCTGGCATGATTGCAAGTGCAGAACTAAAGAGAAATTGGCCAGGAACCAAAAGGCAGCACTGCAGACCCGCACCCCAGGAGGACCTGAATGAGCTGGAGGAGATGGTGGTAGCCGTCATACTGGAGAAGCTGGTCACTGGAATCGGAGGACAGGTCAGTGCAGACTTCCAAGACCTACCACAAATGCACAGTAAGTTACAGTGGGGAACTATCTGGAAGTTACCAACTGGCAGAAGGGGGAGGCACATAAGACACAGTGAATGCATGCAAAAGAGTCGCATTGGGGCACATAGGGCCAGTAAGCCACTTATTGTTGCTTAACACCACCTTGTAAATATGGTCACTTTTACATGCAGAACTTTATGTGGAATGGTTGTGCAATGTGTGGTGCTGTTGGCGTGCCACAGCAGCACCCATTGCATTTTGACGCTATCCTAGATTTATGTGTTTTTGTAAACCTGAGGATGAGCCAAAATCTAATACCACTCCCTCCTTGTTTTTTGCACCTCCTACGTGTGCTGCATCCTGCAGCACACATAGAAAGTGCAAATGGCCATAGAAGATAAGATTGTTTTTGTGCAGGAAGGTGTCCCTTTCTGCACAAAAACAATCTTCCCCACAGCACAGCCATCCTTGCACCATGGCTCAAGGGTGTCTGCACTGGCGCTCAACAGCAAAAATACTGCGAGTGCAGGGAGCAACACAGGATTGCGTGGTATACAATTTAAAATGGTGCATCCCTGTATATTGAAAATGATGGAGCGTGGCACTGCCAAATGTGGCGCAGCGTTGTGCTCCATCATTTTCTTTGACCCCTGGGCCATAATGGCCAAACACTTCAAATGCGCCCACACCTTCCACCCAATATGCACCAACCATGTCTCAACCCTCACAGCAATTGCTTCACTGTTCCCACTGATCCACCTGCCCAAGTGCAACAATCAGACAGCAACATGTATCACGCTTGTTGCACAGGGAGGACCAACAAGAACTGCCAGCACGACTCCATGCACCATTAGGAATGGGCACAAAAGTGAACATATACAACATATACAACTAATGCAGCATGTCTGTGAACATCACCTGTGCTGTTGTACAAGCAGCTTCCATTGCACCACTTAGCCAGGTTGCCTGTGTGGTGGGAATGGTTGGTGTTGTGCACAAAGGGACACCTTCGTGCAACAGCTACAAGTGGCCATATTGTCGAACTAGGGGCCCAAATTTACAAGCCTGTAATGCAACATTAGACCCATCCCAATGAATGCCAATGTGGATACAAGCTGCCCATTCCCCGTGTGGTACATTAACAAAGTCACCCAGTGCATGCATAGATCCACATTGTAGATCTTTCCACCACTATATATGCCTGTGCTAGATATGATGTATGCAACGAAATATCCCTTACACAGGGAGGGAATAACTAATAGGGCTGACAATCCATAAAGGTTGCACTGTGCTATCTGATAACTTCATGTATGAGGCCTGCCAGAGGCAGATGACAAAGTGATGCAAGCATTGTAAGCAATTGACCACCTGTGCTTTGCTGTACTAGTGCCATAATTTATAGTGCCAATGCAGTAATGCACCACTATAGTGACAACATTTATTAAACTACTGTGGGAATGTCCACCATGGTGACCAGTAATGTAAATATTGTGCTTTCATGGTGTCGGTGGCTGGAGCAAGGGGCCTGCAAGGAAAATAGTGGTGTGGGATCAATGTACCAAATACATTGAAGTTTGCCCTATGTGTGATGTACAATGAAACACACAATAAACAACTACAATGTGTAGAATTAGGAATTTGTCACACACCGCTTGTCACTCCCACACCACCCTGAGTTCTAGGAATACACTTAACCTAACCCAGATGTGCAGATCTTTTCAAAGGCATCAGAAGCTGGGTGGCTCACAAATGTCTTGCATGGAAAGATCACAAATATACACATGGAATGCCTACTACGCACAGTGTCAAGTGTGAAAGAAGCACATGGAAAATATACCAGGATAAGGTATGCAAGGTGCCTAACCTTGGTATACTAAGTATGGCCTATCACTATCCACTCACCCTTATGCTTCCACACATCAACAAGCCTCAAAATGTATCAGGTCCGCCTCCCACCACAGTGTGTTTTCACAGTGATGGAAGTGAGTTGGCTTTCCACATGCATCCCCCTAGCCATTTAGAGTCATCTGTTCGGCATCCTACACCACACAACATAATAATAAACCACCTTGTGTGTATGTATGCAAACAGGAAGGCCTAACTTCCACCAAAACAACACTCAGTCCATCAATGCAGCCATCCTTGCAACTATGCAAAAAGGAAACCTGAGATGCACAGATGAGGGTTGCCCTGCAGGAAGGGAGAACATCCTGTTTGTACACCTACACAAGGTAGTTGAATCTCACAATGGGTGGTGAAGCATACTGGAAACACCACTCAAAGTGGCTAGGAGGATGTATGTGGATAGCTCACTCCCTACAATCTCTCCCACAGCACACATAGGGTGGCATATGAGTAGGTTACTTACTCAATTATATGTAAAAAACAAATTCAAAGTATTTCTGTACATCTCCACTTGTGGTGTGAGCACAAATCCAGAACAACCCCAGTGGCATGCAAAGCTAACACAGTCAAGTCAATGAAAGGGGTACACATGTCGAAGACCATGACTAAATAATCAAGGTCGGCGTAACATACTGGGAACTGTCGACTGGCAGATTGTGCACAGAAATGACGAATCAGGTGGCATAGTGTGCCATTAGGGGTCCATAAATGTGTGTTTTGATGTGGGGGTCAGAACCATGTCACTGAGCGGCCAGTAGCAAGTAAATGATGAGCCATGTCAACAGCCACTACAGTCAAAGACTGACTTTTCACTATCCCATTACAGAGGATGATGCCTTACCTCCTGCAGACATGCCTATCCTGGATTTTACAGCCAAAATGGATGACCAGCTGCCGGCCATCAATGTAAACACTCTCCAGGATGTCCTAGGTTCCTTCCAGATACCATCTCAAGTCACAGGGAGGACACACAGTGGTGCGGGGTCTCCACATGAACCACCCAACTACCAACACACAGCCATGACCAGTCCTGCCACAGCCCTGGACTCTGAGTACCCACACATTACCTTTCAGAAGACATTGGTAGGAGGCCAGCAGGAGCTGGCCAAGCAGGTGCGGTTTGGGATGGAGACCATGGCAGGCAGCTAGAGGGAGTGCAGAGGTGTCTCAGTCTGATTAAGGAAAACTCAGTTGCCATCAGAAGAACCCACTCCTCCTACATGGACTCCAGCAGACCCTGACCAACATAGCTGTTATTATTATGAAGCAGAGGCACTACCAATTGCCCTCCCAAAATGCCAGCAGCGTGATAGATACCCGGCTGGGAGCCATACAAAATATTCTGGAGTCCAGGCAGCAGGATCTGGCCTCCTTCAGTGAAAACATGTCTGCCTACCACTGTGATGTAGCTGCTGGGTTGTGAAACCAGCGTTTCCTCCTTATTTCAGTGATGAGTTATGCATTCCCACAAATGGCATCTGCTGGGACCTTTGATTCCACGTCTCTATCCCCTGATGAGTGTGTGCACCACACACATAAGAGGATGACGATGTGGAAGGAACAACATTGACATGAATGAACACCCAGTAGCTACTGTCTGTGCCACATGGACACTATCTCTTTAGTTCTGTGCTTAAGATCATGCCAGTGTTGTGACAGCTGGCAGCGTGCCCTCTTCACTCTACCACTGTTAACTTACCATGCATGGACTGTTGTTGTCTCAATCCCTACCTATTGTCAATTTGGACACCTCCTCACTGATGCTCACTTCTCCTTCACATGTCTCATAAGATGTCCCTCACTCTTGGACTCTAATTGGACATTCAGGGGGTCATTACAACCCTGGTGGACGGTGTTAAAGGTGCAGTAATACTGCAAACAGGCCGGCGGACAAAAAAAGGGAATTATGACCGTGGCGGAAACCGCCAACATAGACAGCCACTTTAACACTCCGACCGCCACGGCGGTACAGACAAGCAGCGCGGCGGTCACCGCCAACAGACAGGCGGAAGACAATGTACCGCCCACAGTATCACAACCCGCCAATCCGCCACCTTTTCGGGGGCGGATTCACCGTGGATAAAAACACAGCGAAAACAGCTTTTGCAATGGGAAAACGCTCACCTCAACATACTCCACGAGGAAGGAGGACACCATGGAGCCGGAATTACAAATACTCCCTGCCCTTGTCTTCCTGCTCATCTACGAACACCAGCAACGGCGGCGCCGAAGACAACAGTGAGTACTGCACCTACGACATAGGGGAGGCAAAAGTCAGGGGGGGACACACGCAACACCCCCACCCTCGCACATTGCAACACACACACCAATGCATTTCCAAACATCACAGTAACAACCCACAACCCCCCCGGAAGAATGCAAAGACAAAAGGAAATCAGTTCAAACATTATAATGTATCAATATACAGTTACCAAATATATACAGATATATATACACATTCAATATTATATCCACATTACGAGAAGTAGTGCAGGTATGCACATATCAATGTCCGTGCACCACTGGTCCAAAAAAGCATGGGCGAGGCCCACACTAGATACCTGTCCACAAACGGAGAGAACAGTGCAGGGACATCAGATAGAAATACAACAGGCACCTCAGGGGGAAGGGAAGGGGGGGCACCTCACCCGGATTACAGCACCACGCCAGATCCACGACGGGCTCCATGCCATTGATGTATCCTGGGGAGTGCAAAGCCACAGTCTCTCAAGTCTCTACAGTGGGTGGGTTGCCCACTGGACCATCCTGGGGAGTGCAAAGCCACAGTCTCTCATGTCTCTATAGTGGGTGGGTTGCCCACTGGACCATCCTGGGGAGTGCAAAGCCACAGTCTCACAAGTGGATAACAGTCTCCACTGGTTCTGGAGGGGGACTGGTGCCCAGACTGCATCAGGCTCCCCGTGACAGTTCCTGTTCTGTCACTGTCCCAGCTGCAGATGGGCTAACGATGCTTGATTTGGCGGTCTTTTCCCTGTTCAGCAGTGCTTTGCCATGGCGGTCTGTGCCCTGTCCAGCGGTGCTTTGCCATGGTGGTCTGTGACCTGTTCAGCGGAGCTTGACTTTTCAGTTTCTGACCTGATCAGCGGTGCTTTGCCCTGTTCAGTGGTCTTCACCATGGCGGTCTTTTCCCTGTTCAGTGGTGCTTTGTCATGGCGGTCTGTGCCCTGTTCAGCGGTGCTTGACTTTGCAGTTTCTGACCTGATCAGCGGTGCTTTGCCCTGTTCAGCGGTCTTCACCATGGCGGTCTTTTCCCTGTTCAGCGGTGCTTTGACATGGCGGTCTGTGCCCTGTTCAGCGGTGCTTGACTTTGCAGTTTCTGACCTGTTCAGCGGTGCTTTGCCCTGTTCAGCGGTCTTCACCATGGCGGTCTTTTCCCTGTTCAGCGGTGCTTTGCCATGGCAGTGTTTTCCTTGTGCAGCGGTACTTTGCCATGGCAGGCTCTGACCTGTGCATTGGTGTGTGGCATGACGGTCCGTCATTGCTCAGCGGGGCTGTGGCTGCCGGGGCCCTCCTGGGAACTGACTCCAGCGGTGGTCTCCTGACCAGTGACGATACTGCTGCCCTCCTGGGCACTGACTCCGGCGGTGGTCTCCTGACCAGTGACGATACTGCTGCCCTCTTGGGCACTGACTCCGGCGGTGGTCTCCTGACCTGTGACGATACTGCTGCCCTCTTGGGCACTGTCTCCGGCGGTGGTCTCCTGACCAGTGACGATACTGCTGCCCTCTTGGGCACTGACTCCGGCGGTGGTCTCCTGACCAGTGACGGTGACGATACTGCTGCCCTCCTGGGCACTGACTCCGGCAGTGGTCTCCTGACCTGTGACGATACTGCTGCCCTCCTGGGCACTAACTCCGGCGGTGGTCTCCTGACCTGTGACGATACTGCTGCCCTCCTGGTCACTAACTCCGGCGGTGGTCTCCTGACCTGTGACGACAGTGCTGGCGGTGGCGTCCCGGCCGCCGGGGAGCATGGCGCCCTTGTCCGCTGTGCTGCTCTTCCCAGACTGTGCAGACTTCTTCTGGCCCCTCACCACCTTTGGAGGAGTCACAGCTGACTCTGCAATCCTCCTTGGACCCTTGTGAGCAGTTTTTCCACCAGGAGTCTTCACCCTGTCCCGTCGGCCACTTTCCAACTTTAGGTGCTTTACAGTGGGTGGACTGGCAGTGCTTTGGCTCCATGTCACACTGGCTGCCCTGGTGGCCGGTGCACTCCAAACACCTTGAACACGCACCACAGGTCCTGGAGTTTTTTTGGCTGTGGTGCTACTACAGGACTTTTGAATTGGAGGGGTGGGGGCGAAGAGGTCAACGTTGCTGGGGAAAAGTTGCTGAGGAAAAGTTGCTGACGAAGACTGGGATGGGTAGCTGGAGGGGGTCTGGGAGTGGAGGAAGAGGAGGTGTAACTTTAGGTGATTTGGGTGCAGGTGCAGGTACTGGAGGCTGTCATGAGGTGGATGATGTTGGGTGTGAGGGTGCCCGCGTTTGTGTACTTTGGGAGGGGGCGTCACAAACACACTGGGAGTGGACACAGGGGAAGTGTAAATGTTAGTGGGGGTGGTGAGTGCAGATGAGGGGGGTGTGGTGCTGGGTGTTCTGGTGCGAGTCCTAGATGTAGTGCATGCAGGTGAGAGTGTAGACGACACTGGGAGGGAGGAGGGAGACGAGGAGGAGGGGGACACAGGGGAGGCAGTGGATGTTGCTGTGTCTGTATGTGGGTGATGCTTGCGTGAGTGCCTGTGGGTTGTGTGGTGCCTATGTTTGCCTGAGCTACTTGTGTGTGTTGAGGTGTGTGCATGCTTGTTTGATGGTGTGCTTGGGATAGGCTGGGGTACAGGGGTTTGGGTCTGGGTGGAGGACGTTGGAGGGGGTAGGCTAGACACAGGGACAATGGCTGCCATCCTCTGAGGCCAGAGATTGCAGAGTACGATGATGGGCAGCCTGACCAGAATGAATGCCCTCCGGGAATGCTTTAGTGTGTTGCAACTGCCTTTCTACACCCTGGATGGCATTCACAATGGTAGACTGCCCAACAGTGAGTGACCTGAGGAGGTCAATGGCCTCCTTACTGAGAGCAGCAGGGGTGACAGGGGCAGGGGCTGAGGTGCCTGGGGCGAAGGTGATGCCCACACTCCTGGGTGAGCGGGCACGGGGCGAACGCTAAGGGGCTGCTGGGAGGGCGGTGCTGGTAGGGTAGGTGGCGGCTGTACCTGTAGAAGTGGGGGGCACAGATGGTGCCACTACCACAAGGGAGCTCCCATCGGCAGACAAGTCTGTGTCGCTGGTTGTTGATCCGGTGACCGACGTGAAGCTCCCCTCGCCCTCCGTCCCATTGGTGTATTCGGAGTCCGTGGTGTGGCCCTCCATGGCCATGTAGGATGCAGCTCCCTCGTGCTCCGGTGCCACTGTACCTCCGCCTGATGATGCTGATGCACAAAAGAACAGGGAGAGCACAAAAAGGGGGGGGGGGAACGACAGAAGAAAGACAGGTTGAGTGCATGGCTTACCGCTATCGTTGGCGGACAATACAGACACAGCAGCCCCCTGCACTACGCCGTGCTCTTGGCCTCTACAGATGCAATTCCTGGGATCTGGCCTACATGGCTATTTTGACATCTGCACACATGGATGCCACAGGGGCATGTATACCTGTACTTGGCCCTCTACTGAGGTGGGGTGGAGTGCCACATTGCCTGAATTACGGAGGGGCCTAGCCTACGTAAGTCGCCCTGGCCTAGGGAAACCCACATCCCTCCTCCCCCACCCAGACACCTTCACTGCGCGCAAAGTCCCCAGAATGAGAGTGTACTCACCCCCTTGTGTCTGCTGTGATGCCCTCAAGCACCCATCCAACTCCGGGTAGGCCACCGCCAGGATCCTGAACATCAGGGGGGTCATGGTGCGACGGGCACCCCTCCCACGTTAGGAGGCCATCCCCAGCTGAGCCTCCGCCGTCTTCTTGCTCCAGCGGCGAATGTCCTACCATCTTTTACGGCAGTGGGTGCCCCGTCTCTGGTGGACCCCAGGGTCCGGACGTCCTTGGCGATGGGCTGCCAAATGTCCTTCTTCTGGTGGACGCTGACCTACATGAAATGCACAGGGGAAGAAGAAAAGTCATTACCAACTGCACCGTCGATGTGAGTGTCCCCCATCGCTACCCTTGCCATGTGGCACATGCATTCACAGTCCTTCATGTTTCCTGAACTCTGGCCCCTTCCTTCTTACAACCAGCCCTCTCCACCCAGGCATAGCCCATACAACGTGCTCCCTGTGTTCTTACCTGTTGGTCTGGAGGACCGTAGAGTAGCGTGTACTGGGGAGGACCCCGTCCATGAGCTTCTCCAACTCCTGAGCAGTGAAGGCAGGGGCCCTTTCCCCAGACGCACGAGCCATTGTCTCTTCCAGACTGAGGTCACAGCAGCACTTGCAGTGTAGGTCCTCTCCTGTCGAAGATCAGGTATCGAGTGATTGAACAGATAGAAAATGGCGGTCACATCCGCAGCGGTGACGTTCACGGTGGTGCGTATCATCACCACCGGCACACTTCATCATTGGCTCCTGGGACCCATTGGGTCCAATGTTAACAAATGCAGCATTGCGCCGCCGTCTACGACCGTCTACCGCGACGGTGTACAACGCCAGCGCACATGCCTCACATCCCATTGTCCCACTTTAGAGGTCAGACAGACGCCATTTCAGGGGCCCACATGGCTTCATTTACTACTGCATCACACATGCCTAGGCCTACACTCAACAGACATACAGGAAGAGTTTTGTGTTTGGTGTCGTGTTCTGTGTATCTGTGGGTACATACCTGGAAATTTGTTGACTCTGTGGTCGCTGTTGTCCATCCTAGGCACCGCCAGCTTGGACATTTGAGAAGATGGTGGAATCCTCCCGTGTACCGACCGCTGGTGGACCTGCTGACAATGGAGGAGCGACATTTAATCATCACCTACAGGTTTGACCGTGCCACTATCCAGGAACTATGTACCCAGTTGGAGCCAGACCTGATGGCACCAATCCGCCATCCCACAGGAATCCCCCCTGACGTGCAGGTGCTGTCAGTGTTCCATTTCCTTGCAAGTGGGTCTTTTCAGACAACAGTGGTCCTGGCATCACGGATATCCCAGCCTATGTTTTCCAACGTGTTGTCCAGAGTGTTGTCTACCCTGCTGAAACACGTAAGGAGCTACATCGTTTTCCCCCAGGTGGAGGATTTGGCTACAGTTAAAGGTGACTTCTATGCCCTTGGACATATCCCCAACGTCAAAGGTGCTATTGATGGACCCATGTAGCTCTGGTCCCCCCACAGGAGTGAACAGGTGTACAGGAACCGGAAGAGTTATCATTCCATGAATGTACAGATGGTATGTTTGGCAGACCAGTGCATCTCCCAGGTAAATGCTATGTTCCCTGGCTCAGTGCATGACGCCTACATCCTGCGGAATAGCAGCATCCCTTATGTGATCGGTCAACTCCAGAGGCACCGTGTGTGGCTACTAGGGGACTCTGGTTACCCCCAACCTGTCCTGTCTACTGACCCCAGTGAGGAATCCCAGGACCAGGGCAGAGGAACGCTACAATGAGGCCCATGGGCGGACTAGGAGGGTGATCGAACGCACCTTCGCCCTTCTGAAGGCCAGGTTCAGGTGCCTCCATATGACAGGTGGATCCCTATTCTACTCACCGAAGGAGGTGTGCCAGATCATCATCGCCTGCTCGATGCTTCACAATCTTGCTTTGCGACGCCAGGTGCCTTTTCTGCAGGAGGATGGTCCAGATGGTGGTGTTGTGGCAGCTGTGGAGCCTGTGGAGCCTGTGGACAGTGATGAGGAGGAAGCTGAGGAAGAAGACATAGGCAACAGGGAGTCAGTCATACAACAATATTTCCAGTGACAGACAGGTGAGAACATTTATTTTTTACCGTTACATTCACTTTCACACTTCTACCTCTATCATGTCTGTCATTCCATAGCACTATTTGGTCACTAAGTTGTACCTTTCCATTACGGTTTCACAGGTGTGGTTAACAACGTGTGTCATCTGCTTGCATCTTTCATGGACTTGTGATGTGTGACATAGGTATGTTGGCTTTACAATTGAAAACGTATTTGACACTGTCATTGATAATACAAATTTACCAAATCACAGACTGACTCAAGATTGTTTTGTGGTTCAAGGGTGTTTATTTAAGTGCTCAAAAATGGAGGGGGGTTGTAAAATTGTGATGGGGGACGGTGGAGTCTCACAGGTGCACTGCCCATCTGGGCATAGGAAGTGGAGCTGGGGCAGTTAAAGTATGGGCTAGGTAACAAAGTGGGAGGACAATCAGGGTGGTCTCATTTCCTGGCAGGGGTCTTGCCATCTTGCTCTGTCCTGTTCCTGGATCTCAGGGACCGCTTGCGGGGTGGTTGTCCGTCTACAGGGGGTGGGGTGCTGGTGTGGTGGTCCTGTGGCGGGGCGTCCTGTCCACTAGCGTCGGCGGAGGTGGTGGGCAGTTCATCGTCCATGCTAGTGTCAGGGGCGCATTGGAGTGCCACGGTGTCCCTCATGGTCTTTTGTATGTCCTTCAGCACCCCTACGATGGTGCCCAGGGCGGAGCTGATGGTTCTGAGCTCCTCCCTGAACCCCACATACTGCTCCTCCTGCATGTGCTGGGTCTCCTGAAACTTGGCCAGGACCGTTGCCGTCGTCACCTGGGTGTGGTGGTATGCTCCCATGATGGAGGAGAGGGTCTCGTGGAGAGTGAGTTCCCTTGGCCTGTCTGCCCCCTGTTGCACAGCAGCCCTCCCAGGTCCCCTGTGTTCCTGTGCCTTCGTCCCCTGGACCGTGTGCCCACTACCACTGCCCCCAGGTTCCTGTTGTTGTTGGGGTGGTGGGTTATCCTTGGTTCCCTGTAGTGGTGGACACACAGCTGATTGACGTGTCCTGGGTACGGAGGTATGGGCCTGCTGGGTGGGTGCTGTGCTGGTGTTACCAGAGGGTGGAAGGTCAGTGTTGGCCTGTACCTGTGCAAGGAGAACTGACTGTCCCGAGGCCCACTTTGGTCCGGGCTGGTCATCAGGATCCAGTAGGGCAGAGCTGCTGTCGTCACTGTGGGCCTCTCCAGTGGGTGGAGTGGATATGTCTGGACCCTCTGGTGTGATGACGTTCCTTAGTGGTCCTGAAGGGATATAAGAGCATGATTATTGCATATGTGTGTGTAATGGTATGCAATGGGTGGGTGTGCATGTACCCCAGTGCAATCATTCCCTTAAGTACCATGTAAACACTCATCATGCAAATCTCATACACACGTGATTTGTCCATGCTTGCTCACAATTATTATGATGTGTAGATCATCTGCACACATCATGTTTGCTAAAATCTGTAGATATGTCCCACATACATCTGAGGAAGAGGGGAAATCTCTATGTGTACTCTACTGAATGTTGCCCTTCACAAAAAGCTCCTTGCATGGCTGGTGCCTCACTTCATTTCTGAAGAGTAGTGAAGCACCAGTGGGGCAAGTGTCTCATTGATAAACCCCTTGGAGACCTCAACACATGTACATAAATTGTACCATGTCAAGAGTAAATTAGTGCAATGTGTGGCACACAGTGCAGCAACATGTGCTTTGACAAATATGTTGGCAACATCCATGCAATTCTAAAAGCCAGAACCTCTGACACAGATCTTGACTTACATCACTGTGTTCGTGTGCATGATTACCTTTACCTAAGACCCACAAATCCATTGCAGCACACGTTGGCACCTGTGCATCATTCAACTCATTCCACATCCTCAACATAACATCAGACATGATGTCGATACCCAAGCATAGCTGATTGTGTCATAACTTACGCACATGCCATTTTAACATGGAATTGCACATATCATACCCTTTCACACACAATCCTGAATCTACACATGTGACATACAAGGTGTCACTTACTGACTGCATAGGGGTCTCAAAACCAGGAAATCTCTCCAATAGCGTAGGTTGGAGGTCCACCTGCAAAACATGACAGGAAAACACAGCTTTGCGATTGTTGCATGGACAACTGTAACACATTCCACTTGTTTTGCTGAGTGAGATAGTCAACTTAGTGTTAGGAATGAACAACTGCAATCTATTAGATGTCAGTCAGAAAGACATAGTTAGCTCCCAGAAACAAAAACAGATATGGGATGCACACATACATACATGTCTCAGATACATGTGTAACAAATTGGTTGGGGACAGGATACTGTCCATTGGAAGAAGCTTCAACTTTGTAGGTAATCTAAGTGAAAATGGAGTAACCACTTAGATGTTTAACTCTTTTCAACATCATACTACCACCACATAACTCCATCATGCGTGCGCCGTATGTAACATATGGCACACCATGGCGCATGTCATGACACTGATGCTGTAAACTATGACATCATGGTGGCACTTAGCATGCTTTGCACCATACACGAAGGTGCTAAACTGCTTAGTGAAATTAGGCATTTTGATAACAATGTAATTGTCATTGTACCAACCTGCCTGATGCACTATTGCAAGTTTACTCCAAAAATGGCTCAGTGTAACCAAGTTGTTTTGAAGGCACTTTTTTTGTGTGCCACCTATGGCAGTAATACACACCTTGCATTCTTCAGTCCCAGCGCTGCCAACATGTGGCACCAGGCTTTAAAACTGCCGAAATGCTTGCATTGTGCAAATTTTGACGTAAGGTTGGGTAATACTTGCCTCCATCAGCCACATTACCTATGAAAACTATGATACTGATATTGCAGTAGAAGTCAATTAGCCCTTCCTACATTTGTGTTCTTATCATGTCCCTCTGCACATACATGACTCAAGGAACACACACACTCATGACCACCAATGCTCCTGCATCATGTTTGTCATCACTTAAACATTACTTAGCACATTTTCACAGTTGTAAAGCCCATGATGGAAATGTACATTTGTGCTCGGGAAACATGAACCCTTGCAGCATTACACATGTGTGTAGCATTTTCAGCACTTCAATATGTATATGCAATACGTAAGGCACAGAGAGTGGAATGTGAAATTTATCTGCAACCAGTGCATTGCTGACCTCTCATAAATGCAGGTTGGTTGAGACACCAAACTTGCTGTCCTCACCCTTGACATGACATGCTGCAGTTATCATTATGTCCTACTGTCATGTATATGCAAATGAGGATGTTGCAAAATGAAAGAGATACTTACCAACAGGTCCACCAACCCAAATCACCTGGTGATCCAAAAGATCCCCTTGACGGGCAATGAGGTCTGCCCACTGGTATTTAAGCTGGTGGTCTGTGTGCTCCATCAAGAAGATCCTACAAAGCTGGTAGAGCACCTTGCTCCACTGCAGTTTTCTTGCCTCCCTTGAGTAGCCCATGATGACCCAGCCACCCATAGCCACCATTTTGGGGACGTAGTGGCACACTAACCAGATGAACCCTCCCAGTTCATCACCACTCATCCAATGGGTCCTTCCCTTCCCTGACATCTTGCAGTTACCCTCCACTGCAAAATTTTAACTCCAACAATAACAAACTATACCCCACCTAAGCCCAAATACCCCAACAAACTAAAATACCCCAAGACAGACAAACAACAATACTTAGACAATAACAGGGCAACAATGTGCAAAAAAGTACACATTTTCAAAAGGACAAGACACAGAGAGGACACAGCACAAAACAGTCAAGATCCACCCCTCCTCACACCAGAAGAAGCACCACACAACTTCTCTCAACCACAGACTACAAGACTGTAAAGTAAAAGTGAAAGTAAATTCACTTTTCCATGTGTGCAGCAAGGAAGTCATGCTACATCACTTCCTGGGAGTATGCATCATGTTTTCTGACATGCGTTGTTTTTGTTTGATGCATGACGGCCATATGTGGAATTTTTCTATGAAACTGACAAGGCCTGTCGACTTAGATTTGACGCGCAGGTGCCAGGTGTCGTTTTTGGTATATGCGATGTTTGTAGGGCTTCATTTTCTGATGCATGATGGCCATGCATTGATTTCGGAGGGAAGGCTGAGAAGGCAAGACGATTTAGAGTAGACGAGCATGGTACCAAGCGTCATTTTTGTGATTTGCGATGTATGGAGAAGTACCATATGCACCATTTTCTTTGACTCTTGACGGCCATGCATGGATTTTGGAGGAAAGGCTGACAGTGCACCCAGATTCACATACCTTGTTACAGGGGCTATGAATCTATATAGTTTGTATGGTATGGCAGCATGTGTATGCATGTAATTTTACTGCGTACCGGTAACATAGGAATGTGGTACCATATGTTTATAGGTGTATGTGATGCATGGGAGAACTGATACTGTTTGCAAATGTTCATGTGCATGAAGAATGCTTTCCACATGCATGTTTACACATGTGTACTGAGTGTACATATGTGATGCTACTCATATTGAGGGTCTGCCACACTGTGAGGTCAGAAATCAGAATGTCTGTTTCAAAACACAGCATAAGATTAGATGGGCCATGTACAATATATGTTCATGCATATGATACCCTTGACAAATCTTTAACAAAGGATGCTGTTGACTAAGGCTGGGATGAGATCAGGTAAGCCATAGCAATGTGAGTGCACGTAAGTCCTCACTCTGGTGTGTTGTAAGGCCCAGACTTCATGATGCAAAGCAACACATGTAACGTATAGTTCCCCATGCATGCAAAATGTTTGAGATGAGATGGTGTGCTGCCATCTGTCATTGTAGGTATGTATGTGTCATGTTTGTGTGTGAAAAGATATGTTTCATATATGTTAAGTGATGCATGATACAGTGGTGTGTTTAGGGATTTGACACATACCATTTCTCGATTCCAAAAGTGATATATGTAGGCCTTTGACTCAAGACTGTGTACTTATATCTGTGTTCACTATGTTTCCCAATGTGGGAACGTTTGTACTATTCATCTAATTTTGTAAGTAATCATGTGACACAAACACATTTTCTTATGTAAATTGTACCCTTTTGTCCATTTGCAAATAGACAGTGGCAAGCCTGGTCCACCTAGGTGGGACATGTATTGAAAAATGTAGGCCTAATGTGTTAACAACATACACTTGGAATGTACAAAGACTCAAATTGTATTTGTATTGCCAGATTTACAAAATTGCATATAATGTGTATGGTAGGGCTGCTCTCAGGCAGTGATGACACCCCCAGTCATCAGTGCTCCTGTGGCACTTTGTATGCCTACACAGGCCTTTTGTTGCATGTACTGACATAGGTTGACTGTGGTCACCTCAGCTCAGTTCACTGTGCACAATCAGCAGGCCTCTGACTGTGTCACAAGTCATTGTAGCCTTCTCTTAGGATTTGGGGGGCACTGGGTGGTGATCTGCCATCCTCATGATGGATCATCAGCCCTGCAGTCCACAGTCCCCTGCAGACATACACCTGTACATTTGTGATCCCATGTCCAAGTATGTTTTGTTACCTTTGGGATCCTTGATGTCAGGCTTGCACTCTCATATACTGGGGACTGGCAGCTTGTTTGAGTAGGACATGTCTCATCATTTGCCATGGTTTTACACGACTTGGCATAGGTGAGATTATTTCTATGGTGATTGGTTAGGTCATTGACAGATCTCCAATGCCACATTCTCAATCCCCCGGGCCCCTCTCTTTTCCCCATTGGTCCCAAGCTCCGTCCCAGGTATCAGGGCGATGTCCCGGGCAAGGCAAAATGTTTTTGCCTCGTGTTTCCACTTTGAGTGTATCACAATTCTCGGTTACTATGCCACCACCCTGTTGCCTCTTAGGGCGGACGCAGTGTCTTGACCCTCCTGCCACCTGCCATCCATCCAGCTAATCTCACTCAGCTTCTAGGATTGAAAAAAAGTGATTTTTTCTTGCTGCAACTACTCAAACCTGTGCCGGGAAAACCCTTGAATACTTGAGGTCCTGTTCCCTCAGAGCATTCTTCACCTCAAGGAAACTGCGGCACAGCCTCTGGACCCAAAGAGTGAAATTGGGGAAGAAGAGAACCCAAGGATTAGCTACATGCAATATAGGGGCACTGCGAAATGCTTGGAGAATCACATCCCGGTCTCAGAAATAGAAGAGACTTGCTATGGAAGGACGAGGGTGTGTGCCAGGCTTCAGTGGTGCACCTGGGATGCGGTGAGCTTGCTCCACCTAAATGAATTTGGAAAGTCCACATGGTTTCAGTTGTTTCAGAATGTGATCCTCCACAAACAGGTCCATGTCCGGCCCCTCAGTCTTTTCAGGTACCCCTATTATCTGAAAGTTATTTCTGTGGGACCGGCCCTTCAAGTCTTCAAACTTCTCTCTCACCTGTACTGCTGTAGCTTCACATCATTTATTAAACAAGGGCACACACTCACATATGCTTTCCACAACCGATGTCACATTCACCATGAGTGTATTTTGGTACTGTGATTCCTCATGTCAGCTATGAGTAGAGTAAATGCCACATTCAACCTTTCTGTGCCATTTTTCACACATACAATTTGCCATGGGTCTGTGACTTTTTGGGACATTGCTTGATTACATGAACATTCCTAACTGTATTTGATGTGATACACCTAAACATTTATGTGTATTGGTCCCTGTATGTCACTCTCTCTTGGTCAAACATGTGAGTGGCACTGAGAAGTATGTTCTCAGTACTCCTGTGTGATATTTGTCATTCAGACTTGCTTGGTTACCTGGCAGATGCAAACCTGCCATTGTAGGTAATTGCTATCCTTTTCCTACTTAACCCATACATCTGTACAGAAGTCTTCATGTATGTTTTCAGGATTGCTACAGGCATAAGTCAAGCCAACACACTTGTGTGATATGTGTGCAACAATGTAAAATGTATTTGCAACAGACTATGCCTACACCCCACCCACACATTCATGTGGTAGTGCATTCTTTTCAATCGTTTTTTGTTCCTGGCTATGGGACAGATTCAAGAAGAGTGGTGAAGCACCACTTTTCTTTTGTCCCTTAGCACCCCCTAACTGCCACCATGTTTGCACCATATTTAAAAGAAGGCACTCCATGGCGCAGGGTAGGGGCAATAGCATCAAGATATTTGACACTATTGATGTACTGTTCAGAGTTAGCACCACAATTATTGGCCTAACCCTGAACAGGTCATAGGGGCCCATTGTTACCAATGGTGTGCCTCCTTTTAACAACTGCTCTAAGCATGTTTTAAAATTAGCAGCAAAATATTACATAGTTGATTTTCTTAGATTCCACTGTGCCACTTTGGTGTATGCCCTCCTTGTACACTTTCTGCCTCTCACAGGCATAATGTGGCACAAGGTGTTACAAAGTTGTGCAATGCTTGCATTTTGGCACTTTGTATTTCTTGCATGTAGACTTTGGCATTGTTAAGCCACATTAGCGTAAGATGTATGATGCAAATTTTGTGCAAGGATGCTCTAGGCCCTCTTAAATGTGGTACTATGTTCTAAAGTTATTTACAACTGTTGTGGTGTAGTCATGCTCTCTGAGATATGGGCAAGTTCCAAATGGTATGTGATAGTGAAAATGAGTACACCATTAGCATTCTGATTTTACCTGAACTATTTACATGGTGAATCTTGGAGTACAGCATCTATGAGAAAAAGTTGTGCACAATTTGTTCTCTTCTGCCTACTCCAGCAGCAGAGTTTTGCTGTACTCTCTCCTCCTGTTGAACACCATTGTAGTCATACTCCTCATTGGGGACATCTACTTGTTCATCCCAGGGGACATTGGGGCGTAGACAAATGTTATGCAAGGTAGCACACACAAGACTCATTTTGCAGACAAGAAGTGGTGCAAGCAGCTGTCCTCCTCCTGCTAGATGTAGACACCTGAACCTTAATTTAAATAAGCCAAATGTCCTCTTCACCACATTTCTGTTCCTGATGTGACCTTCATTGTAAGCCCACTCTGCATCAGTTAAAGGATTTCCAAAAGGTGTTATGACCCATGGATGGATGCCATAACCTTGGTCCGCTACAATGGAATGTGAGAACATGTGTCAATCATGCTTATTTGTTATTTGGTAGGTGCCACGGCACATATTTGTTTTAAGATGGAGTGGTGATTCGGTCTTGCATCTGCTATTGTGTGTTTTCCTGTTTGGATGGATGGTTGCATTGGTGTGTGATGGTGCATTTTCCTATCATGGGTTGTGCCTCACGTACCTGGTGATTGTAATTTGAAATCTGGTCTGACAGTTCACCCATTCCAAATATGTGTGGTGTTGTCTATATTTAAGCAAAAACAACAAGTGATGGACGGAATGCTGAACATTGTCAAACACTCACCCCCAGTCACAGATCTGGGTTTAATCCATCGTTCTTTTGCTCACCATGCCACCCCTGTTTGGACCCAGCCATATGCAAATCAGTCTTGACCCTGTTCCTCATGGGAACAGTCCAGCCCGAACTGCCAAGCCAGGTCCTCACTGGACCGGAAACAAGCATCCTGGGACCGGTTTCGGGGTTTCACCCCTCATCACCCAGGCTAGCTTGTATCCAGTGGCATGGGAAGCACGGGACCCACGTCTGGGCATACCCTTCCCACTTAGGGCGACAAAGCAAAAACAACAAGTGATGGACGGAATGCTGAACATTGTCAAACACTCACCCCCAGTCACTGATCTGGGTTTAATCCATCGTTCTTTTGCTCACCATGCCACCCCAGTTTGGACCCAGCCATATGCAAATCATTCTTGACCCTGTTCCTCATGGGAACAGTCCAGCCCGAACTGCCAAGCCAGGTCCTCACTGGACCGGAAACAAGCATCCTGGGACCGGTTTCGGGGTTTCACCCCTCATCAGCCAGGCTAGCTTGAATCCAGTGGCATGGGAAGCACGGGACCCACGTCTGGGCATACCCTTCCCACTTATGGCGACAAAGCAAAAACAACAAGTGATGGACGGAATGCTGAACATTGTCAAACACTCACCCCCAGTCACAGATCTGGGTTTACTCCATAGTTCTTTTGCTCACCATGCCACCCCAGTTTGGACCCAGCCATATGCAAATCAGTCTTGACCCTGTTCCTCATGGGAACAGTCCAGCCCGAACTGCCAAGCCAGGTCCTCACTGGACCGGAAACAAGCATCCTGGGACCGGTTTCGGGGTTTCACCCCTCATCAGCCAGGCTATATTTAAGCCTGAGGCCCAAATTAAGGAGGACCTAGTACCTCTTTGCAGCACATTAGTCTCATTTTGCCTGACACAATTGTGGCCCAACAAGGCCTAAACCACAGCACCATGTTTACAAAGTGGCACTACCCATGCAGTGCAACACTTAGTGACCCTTTGCTCCACATTATGCCTGTGCCAGGCATCACGTATGCAAGGCGTGTGTTCTTCCATTAGTGGAAATGCAAAAATGGTGAAGAGGAATAAAAGAGGTTGCAATGCGTCTTTTTTATCAGATATTAGCATTAGGAAGGGGCACACGATTGCTTTAAATGTGCCCCTATATTCTGTGCAGGATTTGAACCATAAATTTGGCAACAATCCTTCTGAGTCCATTTATGATATCCATTATCTTGACACTATTGCACCTACTCTGTTCCATGGTACTCCACATATTGAATAAGGCATACACATGTTGGCTGTAGGGGAGTACTAAAGGGCACAAGCAAAGTCGCACTTTTTAGATGCTGTGCCACTTTTTTGATATGTTGCCCTCAGTGCCTTCACTTTAGATCTGCAGAGGAGTGATGTTATGGAAATGTGTACCTATTGTTTGTGTTGTGTACCATGTAACAGGTGTAGAGCCCTGTGTGTTGCATGTGAATCCTACCCTTTTGCTCTTGAAATGCCTCCCTTGCACAAAGTGTTGTCGTTGACAATTGCTGGCTGGCATAAATATGTGCATGAGGTCCATATGCCCAGGGTGGCATAGTTATATGGGATGTATTGTGATGTATGGAAGATTTTTCAGACACCTGTAGGACAGGACAAGGCATGATGTTGTTTTCTGCACTGCATCAGCAGTCCTGCCCTGCTAATTCCCATGTCTCCTCATTCATATGCATTCTGGCCTCTCCCTGTACATTGTCAGTAGTTGGTGCCCTTGTATCATGCATGGTAAGGCGATGTGGGATTTACAGGTATGATTGTTTGTGTTCTGTGAGGTGTCCATTCCTGCACATGATCTTTCATTGATGGGGATGTTGTATTTAAATGTGTGTTGTACTATGCAGCACACAAGGTAAAGTTGAACACAACAAGTATGTCTGTTATGTTTTGCTGATATGTAGATGGTGATGGCACCACTCAGATGGTAATTGACATTGTTGCTGCCAGAGGTTTCTACAGAACAGTAAATGTGGGCCAGTGCCAATATGTGAGTTGTTTGATAGTGGAATGGGCAATGCAAATCATATAGCTGAGATAATCCTTGGTAAGTGCTATGTGTGAAGGATCTGTGTTTTGCTGTCAACCTGTTGTCACATGTAGTGGTTTGGCCCAGCTTTTCTATTAAAAGGGAACATTGCTCCACCTGTCTGTCATGTAATGTGGCAGTCAGGTGGTGCCAGGGTCTTGTATGTATTGGTGTATGTGCATTGAATGCGGTGTAGTGTGGCATGTGGCATATGTGTTGTGGTCTATACATCTGTGTTTCCTGTCCATGTGTGTTTAGTGTGGTGTATGTATTGTTTGTACTACAAGTTTGGTGTGTTGTCTGTGTTATGATTTGAAGGCTGTCTTACATACAAGTAGGCCATTGCCATATTGTCCATCCTGGAATTGTTGGTTGATCGTTTAGTGCCTGAAGATGTAAGCATCATGGACGCTATCAGGATATTTTGCAAGGATGTTGGAGATTATTTCATGGTGGTCCTCAATGGCCTGCACATTGATTGAGTATGTATGTTTGTGGTTCCTGTAGAGGTGTTCGGGTTGCAGCAGGAGAGACAAGTTGGACATGGGTGCAGTTCATTGCACCCAGCACATTGTGGGAAGCCGGCTATTTGATAGAAACCTTGCTTGCCTGCTGCAGTTGTGGGGTGTGGGGGAACCGGATGTGGTGGGGTGTGAGACTGATGATGGCATCCAGGGTCTTCGGAAGGAAGGCACAGAGGGATGTTTGGGATATACCACCCACTTGTTCAGCAGTGGTCTGGAATGATCCTGAGGCCAACATGTGGAGGACAGCCAGGAGTTTGGTCATGGGTGGAACTGGTGAGTGACTTTCCACTCTTGCTGTGATGTCTGGCGCAATGTGGTGGAGCAAGCGTACAATGGACTATCACTTCAGACGTTAGGTAGAGTCTGATCACTTCTTCTTCCCTAAGGGCAAGGAGGGTTGTGTGCAGGTGAAATATCCTATCTTGACTTCTCCGTTGCCTTTGTGGCTGCTGTGGTGGTGTTTGCTGTGGTGGTGCTGGTGGCACTTGGTGTCATAGCTGTCCTCTTCTCAGGGTGCCGAGCTGTAGCATTAACAGGTCTATGTTGTCCAATTGCTTGCCAATGTTCCTTTTGTGTGTTTCCCTTATGTAGCAGTGTGTAGCGCTCATTTTAATGCCTGGTCTGACCAAGCATTACAATTTTGACGGTAAACAGCATTTTTTGTACCCAGTCATTTTTCGGTCATGTTGTAAATATGGTGCTAGCAGGCTAGAATCATTATTTGGACAGGAACGCTTACCTTGCATATCATTGTCATAAAACAACGCAAAGTGAGGTGGCGCTCCCAAAAAATGACGCAAAGTCTGGAATTTTATAGCTAGACTGCTCTAGCATCAAAATCCAAATATAGCGGGGGTTAGTGCTGCTTTTGCATAAAAAAATGGCAGAAAGGCAACACTAACTTTTCTTAAATCTGGGCCAAAGTATTTTGGCTCAACAGGCATAGCAGACAATTTGCTGTTGCATTCAGCACAGAGGAGCTGTAACTGAACTGCACTATGGCCCTCATTATGACATTGGCGGTAAAAGCCGCTTACCGCCGTGCAGAAGACCGGCAACACACCGCAGCGGCCGCGGCAATCTGCCACAGCTATTATAACCCACAGTTCGGAATCCTCCAAAATTCAGACACCCACACAAGTCCGCCACACCAAAGGTCAGTGAAAAACTGGTGATAACAAAACCTCCACAGTCACACCAACAGAAATACGCCCACACTATCACGACACACGAATCCACGCGGTGGTCTTTCAACCGCGGTATTCCATTGGCGGTATACACTGCCGCGCTCAAAATACACACACATATACAAAACACAGCCACGTTGGACAATTCGAAATACACACACCTGATACACATATATACACCACTCCCACACACTCAATACAAAATAAAACACACACCCACAAACCCTTACAACCACAAATCACGAACGAAAGCCAGAGAGAGACACCACCATCAACAACACTAGCATCCACAGGCACACAACACCATCACCCACATAACTTCCACGCACCTCACACAACACCCCACTACATATCAGCACACTTATCACCCCACACACTACCCCACACCTCACCTACACCACCCCATTGCACGGCAAAGACACCCCAGGTTCTCTGAGGAGAAGCTCAGGGTCATGGTGGAGGAAATCGTCTGGGTAGAGCCACAGCTATTTGGATCACAGGTGCAGCACACCTCCATTTCAAGGAAGATGGAGCTATGGCGAAGAATAGTGGACAGGGTCAATGCAGTTGGACAACACCCAAGAAATCGGGAGGATATCAGGAAGAGGTGGAACGACCTACGGGGAAGGTGCGTTCCGTGGTCTCCAGACACCACCTGGCGGTTCAGCAGACTGGCGGCGGACCCCCACCTCCTCCCCCACAACTAACAACATGGGAGGAGCAGGTCTTGGCGATTCTGCATCCTGAGGGCCTCGCAGGAGTAGGTGGAGGAATGGACTCTGGTAAGTCAAAGCTTTACTATTACATACCCCACCCTAACTGCATTCCAGCACATTCCCCCACCCTCACACTCACCTCCATCACTCCAACTCCTCACAAATGTCCCACTATCACAAACCACCCATCCCAACACCAAGCCCTGCATGCAACAACAAAGCATGGACACCCATCACTAAAGCATGCTCACTGCACATACCCATACACCCCCCTAAACCATCATCACACAAGGTTCCACACAGGAATGATGGCACTGGGGTACACGGTCACCCACCCATAGCACACCTTGACACACACAGATGCAATAATCATGTTTTTATACCCCTGCAGGACCCCTACCCAACGTTACCGGATAGGAGGGTCCCCACATGTCCACACCACCAACAGAAGAGGCCCACAGTGATGACAGCACCTCTGTCCAACTGGATCTAGATGACCAGCCCGAACCATTGGGGGCACTGGGACAGTCGGTTCTCCACACACAGTCACAGGCCACTACAGAGCTTCCCCCCTCTGGAAACACCAGCACAGCACCCACCCAGCGGGCCCATACCTCTGTCCCCAGGCCACGTCAATCAGCAGTGTGTCCACCAATACAGGGAACCCAGGCTAACCCACTACCCCAACAACAACAGGGACTTGGGGGCAGTGGTAGTGGGCACACGGTCCAGGGGACGGAGGCCCAGGAACACAGGGGAACTGGGAGTTGTGCTGTGCGACAGGGGGCGGACGGGCCCAGGGAACCCACTCTCCACAAGGCCCTCTCCTGCATCATGGGAGCCTACCACCACTCCCAGGAGACAATGGCAACGGTACTGGCCAAGTTTCAGGAGACCCAGCGCCTGCAGGAAGAACAGTATATGGGCTTCAGGGAGGAACTCAGAACCATCAATTCTAGCCTGGGCACCATCAAAGGGGTGCTGAAGGAAGTACTCAACACCAGGAGGGATACTGTGGCACTTCAAGGGGCCCCTGACACTAGCCTGGACAATGAACTGCCCACCACCTCCACAGGCGCTAGTGAACAGGAGGCACCGCCACAGGACCACCACACCAGCACCCCACCCCCTGCAGATGGAGAACCACCTCGCAAACGGTCCCTGAGATCCAGGACAAAGACAGAGAGTGATGCCAAGACCCCTGCCAAGAAATGAGACCACCCTGATAGTCATCCTACAGTCCCACTTTGTCACCCTGTCCATCCTCAAACTTCCTGAGCTCCACTTCCTATGCCCATTTGGACAATGCACCTGTGAGACTACTAGACTGGACTCTGCCATGGACATTCCTCCGCCATCACCCCTCAGCATTTTACAACCCCCTCCAATAGTGAGCACTTAAATAAACACCCTTAAAGCACAAACAAATCTGGAGTTTGTCTGTGATTTCGGAATACTGTATTAGCAATAACTGTGGCAAAAAGCTTTTTCATTGGTAATGGCAACATACCTATGTCACACAGCTCTAGTCCATGGGGAATCAAAGCAGATGTCACACAGTGGGACTCACATCTGTGAAATCGTAAGGGAAAGGGACAACTCAGTGACCATACACTGGGTGAAAACGACAGACAGTAGAGAGGTAGTAGTGTTTAAGTACATGTAGTAGGCAGGTTTGTATTCTTACCTGTGTCTCACTGGAAATATTGCTGGATCACTGAGTCCCTGTTGTCCATGTCTTCTTCCTCTGCTTCCTCGTCTTCACTGTCCACAGGCTCCACCACTGCAACAACACCGCCATCTGGACCATCCATCTGCAGAAAGGACATCTGTCGTCGCAAAGCCAAGTTGTGAAGCATACAGCAGGCCACGATGATCTGGCACACCTTCTTTAGTGAGTAGAATAGGGATCCACCTGTCATATGGAGGCACCTAAACCTGGCCTTCAGGAGGCCGAAGGTCCGCTCGATCACCCTCCTGGTTCGCCCATGGGCCTCATTGTAGCGTTCCTCTGCCCTTGTCCTGGGATTCCTCACTGGGGTCAGTAGCCATGACAGGTTGGGGTAACCAGAGTCACCTGCAAATGGTGACGGACAACTGTTAGACACACACTAACCTGGAGGGATATCCCCAGACCCAGACAACCATTCCCACTGACCAGCTTCCAGGTGCTCACCTAATAGCCACACACAGTGCCTCTGGAGTTGACCCATCACATAAGGGATGCTGCTATTCCGCAGGATGTAAGTGTCATGCACTGAGGCAGGGAACATGACATTCATATGGGAGATGTACTGGTCTGACAAACATACCATCTGTACATTCATCGAATGATAACTCTTCCGGTTTCTGTACACCTGTTCACTCCTGTGGGGGGGTACCAAAGCCACATGTGTCCCATCAATGGCACCTATGATGTTGGGGATATGTCCCACGGCATAGAAATCACCTTTCACTGTAGGCAAATCCTCCACCTGAGGGAAAACGATGTAGCTCTGCATGTGTTTCAGCAGGGCAGACAACACTCTGGATAACACGTTGGAAAACATAGGCTGGGACATCCCTGATGCTATGGCCACTTGAAATGACCCACTTGCAAGGAAATGGAGCACTGACAGCACCTGCACTTGAAGGGGGATTCCTGTGGGATGGCGGATAGCTGACATCAGGTCTGGCTCCAACTGGGTTCACAGTTCCTGGATTGTGGCACGGTCAAGCCTGTATGTGATTATCACATGTCTTTCCGCCACTGTCGACAGGTCCACCAACGGTCGGCACACCAGAGGATGCCGCCATCTCCTCACATGTCCCAGCGGACGGTGCCTATGAAGGACAACAGCGAGCACAGAGTCAAACAACTCAGAGGTACATACAAACAGCTTACACAGAACATCATTTATACTCAAAAAGTGGCCTGTATGTGTGTTGAGTCTAGGCCTAGGTATGTGTGATGCAGTTGCAAATGAAGCCATGTGGGCCCCTGAAATGGCAGCTGCCTGACCTCTAAAGTGGGACAATGGGATGTGAGGTAACTGCAGGTGGCATTGTACACCGTCGCGGTAGGCGGTCGAAGACCGTGGCGCAATGCTGCATTGGTTAACATTGGACCCTATGGGTCCCGGGAGCCAATGACGATGTACGTCGGCGGTGACGGTAGGCACCGCCGCGGACGTGACCGCCATTTTCTATCACTTCAATCACTCGATACCTGATCTTCGACAGGAGAGGACCTACACTGCAAGTGCTGCTGTGACCTCGGTCTGGAAGAGACAATGGCTTGAGTGCCTGGGGAAAGGGCCCCTGCCTTCACATCGGAGGAGTTGGAGAAACTCGTGGACGGGGTCCTCCCCCAGTACACGCTACTCAACGGTCCTCCAGACAAACAGGTAAGCACACTGGGAGCATGATGTATGGGCTATGCCTGTGTGGAGAGGGGTGGATGTAAGAAGGAAGGGGGAGAGTGCAGCGCGCATGAAACAACAGTGAGTGCATGTGCCACATTTCAAGGGTAGGGATGGGGGCCAATCACTTTGATGGTGCAGTTCGTAATAACTTTCTCTTTCCCCATGTACAAATCATGTAGGTCAGCGCCCACCAGAAAAAACATATTTGGCGTGCCATCGCCAAGGACATCCAGACCCTGTGGGTCTACCACAGAAAGAGCACGCACTGCCGGAAAAGAAGGGAGGACATTCGCCGCTGGAGCAAGAAGACGGCGGAGGCTCAGCTGGGGATGGCCTCTCAACGTGGGTGGGGTGCCCGTCGCACCATGACCCCCCTGATGTTCAGGATCCAGGAATTGAACAGTGGAGCCCAAGAGCGTGGCGTAGTGCAGGAGGCTTCTGTGTCTGTCGTGTCCGCCATCGGTAGCGGTAATGCATGCACTCAACATGTCTTTCTTCTGTCATCCCCCACTTTTTGTGGTCTTCCTGTTCTTGTGTGCATTAGCATCATCAGGCGGAGGGGCAGTGGCACCGGAGCACCAGGAGGCTGCATCCCACATGGCCATGGAGGGCCACACTATGGAATCGGACTTCACCAGTGGGACGGAGGGCGAGGGGAGCTCCATGGCGGGGACAGGAGCTGAGACCAGTGACAGCAACATCTGTGCCCCCCCCATCTACAGGTATCGCCGCCACCCCCCCTTCCAGCACCACCCTCCTAGCAGCCCCTCAGCCTTCGCCCGTGCCCGCTCACCTAGGAGGGTGGGCATCACCTTCGCCCCAGGCACCTCAGGCCCTGCCCCTGTCACCCCTGCTGCCCTCAGTGAGGAGGCCATTGACCTCCTCAGCTCCCTCACTGTTGGGCAGTCTACCATTTTGAATGCCATCCAGGGTGTAGAAAGGCAGTTGCAACAAACTAATGCATTCCTGGAGGGCATTCATTCTGGTCAGGCGGCCCTTCAGTGAGCTTTTTAGACTCTGGCCCCAGCACTGATGGCAGCCATTGTCCATGTCTCTAGCCTCCCCCCTCCAACTTCCTCCACCCCGACCCAATCCCCTGTACCTCAGCCTATCCCGAGCACACCTACAGACACCTACAGACCAGCATGCACACACAACACACAAGGGAAGCTCAGGCAAACATAAGCACCACACTTCCCACAGGCACTCATGCAAGCATCACACACATGCAGACACACCAACATCCACTGACTCCACTGTGTCCCCCTCCTCCTCGTCTCCCTACTCCCTCCCTGTCTCGTCTACACTCACACCTGTGTGCACTACCTCTACAGCCACTACGTCCCTCTCCCGCACACCCACCACCACACCCCGCTCACATGCAGTCACCACCCCCACTACCATTCACATGTCCCCTGTGTCTTCTCCCAGTGTGTCTGTGATGCCCCCTCCCAAGATACACAAACGCAGGCACACACCCACCCAACAGCCATCCACCTCACAACAGCCTCCAGAGCATGCACCTTCATCCAAAGTCAGCAAACGAACACCTCCTACAACCACAACCTCTTCCTCCACTCCCAAACCCCCTCCAGCTACCCGTCCCAGTGTGTCAAAAAAACTTTTCCTGTCAAACCTTGATCTCTTTCCCACACCTCCCCCACCCCGTCCGTCTCATAGGTCCTGAACTAGCACCTCAGCCACAACATCAGTGGTGCCTGTAGTCACCGGAATCTGGAGTGCACCGGCCACCAGGGCAGCCAGTGTGGCACAGAGCCACAGCACAGACAGTCCCCCACCTGTGAAGCATCAGAAGTTGGCCAGTGCCCGGCGGGAGAGGTGGAAGACTCCACCCACCAAAGCTTCTCCCAGGGGTCCCGGTGGGAGTGTGAAGTCAGCTGTGACACCTTCCAAGGTGGGGAAGGGCCACAAGAAACCCGGCAAGTCTGGGAAGAGCAGCACAGCAGAGAAGACCGCCATCATCCCCACTGCCCAGGAGGCCACCGCCAGCACAAGCCCAGCTGCCCAGGAGGCCACCACCAGCACAAGCCCAGCTGCCCAGGAGGCCACCGCCAGCACAAGCCCAGCTTTCCAGGAGGCCAGCACCAGCCCAGCTGCCCAGGAGGCCACCACCAGCACAAGCCCAGCTACCCAGGAGGCCACCGCCAGCACCAGCCCAGCCCAGCTGCCCAGGAGCCCACGGCCAGCACCAGCCCAGCTTCCCAGGAGGCCACCGCCAGCACAAGCCCCGCTGGGCCATGAAGGACCGCCAGCAAAAGCCCCGCTGGCCCATGAAGGACTACCAGCAAAGGCCCCGCTGGGCCATGAAGGTCCACCATCAGCTGAGTCCCTGCAATGGAGACTGCCATCTCAAGCACCGCTGAACAGGGCACCGCCGCCTCAAGCACCGATGAACAGGGCACTGCCGTCTCAAGCATCGCTGAACAGGGCACCGCCGCCTCAAGCACCGCTGAACAGGGCACCGCTGTCTCAAGCAACGCTGAACAGGGCACCGCCATCTCAAGCACCGCTGAACAGGGCACCGCCGCCTCAAGCACCGCTGGCCCATGAGCACCAAGGGCACTGACGCTACTGAGTCCGTCACGGGCAGAATTAAGCACTCTGGGCACCATGCCCCCTCCAGAACCAGTGGAGAGATCCATCCACTACCTCTGTCCTTAGCAGGATGAAGCACTCTGGGCACCATGCCCCCTCCAGAATCAGTGGAGATATCCATCCACTACCTCTGTCCTTAGCAGGATGAAGCACTCTGGGCACCATGCCCCCTCCAGAACCAGTGGAGAGAACAATCCACTAACTCTGTCCTTAGCAGGATGAAGCACTCTGGGCACCATGCCCCCTTCAGAACCAGTGGAGACTGTTATCCACTTGGGAGACTGTGGCTTTGCACTCCCCAGGATGGAACAGTGGGCAACCCACCCACTGTAGAGACTTGAGAGACTGTGGCTTTCCACTCCCCAGGATGGAACAGTGGGCAACCCACCCACTGTAGAGACTTCAGAGACTGTGGCTTTGCACTTCCCAGGATGGAACAGTGAGCAACCCACCCACTGTAGGGACTTGAGAGACTGTGGCTTTGCACTCCCCAGGATGGAACAGTGGGCAATCCACCCACTGTATAAACATGAGAAACTGTGGCTTTGCACTCCCAGGAATGAACAGTGGGCAACCCACCCACTGTAGAGACTTGAGAGACTGTGGCTTTGCACTCCCCAGGATGGAACAGTGGGCATGTGGCCCCCTCGTGAATTTGGCGTTGTGCACTCAACCGGCTGAGGTGCTCCCCTTTCCCTCTCCCTGAGGTGCCTGTTTAGTTGCTCTCTGATGCCCCTGCAGTGTTCTCGCCGTCATGGTCGGGGATCTTGTGTGGGCCTCGTCCATACCGTGTGGGCCCAGTGTTCCACTGACTTAATTGGAGCACTACCTGGACTACTAAGCTTGGTGTATATTTTGTTATTGGTGTATATATATATTTTTGCCTACTTGATTTTAATATATTACAATGGTTACACTCATTTTTTATTGTCTTTGCATTCTTCCGGGGGCTTGGGGGTGTAACTGTGATGTATTAATATGCATTAGTGTGTGTGTTGTAGTGGGTGAGGGTGGGGGCGGGGGTGTTGCATGTGTGTTTCCCTCCCCCCTCCACTGTGTCGTAGGTGCAGTACTCAACGTGGTCTTCTCCGCCGGCGTTCGTGCTCCTGGTAGAGGAGCAGGAAGACTATTGCAGGTAGAATTTGGAGTTCCGGGTCCATGGTGTCCTCGTTCCTCGCGGGGTGTGTAGAGGTGAGCGTTTTCCCTTCGGAATTCCTGTTTCTGCCGTGTTTTTATCCGCGGTGAATCCACCCCGGAAAAGGTTGCGGATTGGTGGGTTGTGATACTGTGGGCGGTACATTGTCCTCCGCCTGTCTGTTGGCGGTGACCGCCGCACTGTTTGTTTGTACCGCCGTGGATGTCGGAGTGTTAAAGTGGCTGTCTTTGTTGGCGGTTTCCGCCACGGTCATAATTGCAATTTCTTTTACCACTGGCCTGTTGGCGGTCTTACCGCTGCTTTAACACCGTCCGCCAGGGTTGTAATGACTACCTATATGTTGAATGTTTTTGACAAGAGTGCATATGCCTCATGGTAATATTAATGAGTACATTGGAAAAATACCAACGTCGGAATGTACTGAGTGAGGGGTACCTAGGCTTTATGTTTGTGGACAAACCATGGCAATCTGTGATTTCTATATGATTATCCATCAATGGGAATTTATAAGCACTCAAGCTGGTATTTCAATGGCATTTGATAAATGATTATGCAGGCAGATCCCCTGCATCCAGGAGAAGAAGTATTTCTGCTTTTCCTTGTACTTTGGCAGGAAGACACCCCGCAGTAGTACTTCACAGTTGTGAAACACCACTCATGTCACTCAGTACATTATTTATATATTTACTATGAGCACCTGTGTCATGTCAGTGTCATATGAACCTCTGGGTATCAACCAATAAATCTCCTATTATTCTGCCCTAAAGTTGTCATTGTTTTACGCAGTATTGATGTGCTGATGTCCAAATGGGACCTTTTCCTGAGCCTTTTAGAAAATCTTTTCTGATGCTTTCAGTAAAAGAGATAATAAACCTATTCACCTGTCTCTTTTGCTCTGTAGCATACCCTATTATCTCCCACAATGGACCTGCTTGTCGTTCAACTTCCCACAATGGCTATGAGGACTATGGCGGGGCAAAAGTTGTGTAATTTGCTTCTGTGTAATTGATTGGAATTTTGGGAAAGATACATGAAATTATGTGAAAATATGTGTAATTATGTGAAATGCTAATTCACCATTCAGCATTCAGCTCTTTGTTTAAGCCCAAAATGCGTTGTCTCATCATTTTGTGATGCAAGAGTGTATTTCATGCAAAACATGGTGCAAAAAAGAAAACTGCTGCGAACAACAACCACTTGTCTTGTGATTGTACACTATGTTCCTGTGTTTCCACACTATGGCGGTCATTCTGACTTTGGCGGGCGGCAGAGGCCGCCCGCCAAAGTCCCGCCGTCAGAATACCGTCGCCTGCCAGCCCAGCGGGAAACCCCCTTCCATGAGGATGCCGGCTCCGAATGGAGCCGGCGGAGTAGAAGGGGTGCGACGGGTGCAGCTTGACAGACACTGAAAATCTTGGTGGGGCCCTGTTACGGGGCCCCTGCAGTGCCCATGCCAATTGCATGGGCACTGCAGGGGCCCCCAGGGGCCCCACGACACCCGTTACTGCCAGCCAGGTTCTGGCGGTCAAAACCGCCAGAACCAGGCCGGCGGTAAGGGGGTCGAAATCCCCATGGCGGCGCTGCCTGCAGCGCCGCCATGGAGGATTCCCTAGGGCAGCGGGAAACCGGCGGGACACCGCCGGTTTCCCGTTTCTGACGGCGGCTGTACCGCCGCAGTCAGAATGCCCATGGATGCACCGCCAGCCTGTTGGCGGTGCATCCGTGGTCCCCGGCCCTGGCGGTTCAGAATGACCGCCTATATGTTTTTCTTTGAAAGGCATCATAATTACACAATGTGGCATAATGGTGTAATTTCAGGAACTTCACTTATTAACAAGTATAGCTCAAAATTCCTGAGGTTAAGGGCCAGATGTAGCACACAGTTTGCACATTGCAAACAGCGAATTTCGCTGTTTGCGATGTGCAAACTGCACTTGGCAAAGCACAAATCCCCTTTTGCGATTCGGTAACCAGGTTACCGAATCGCAAAACGGGTTTGCGAGTCGCAATTAGGAAGTTCCTAATTGCGAGTCGCAGTGCAGTGCCAGATTGCTTTGTGACCACGAACGCGGTTGCAAAGCAATCACATTTAGCACCCATTTCAAATGGGTGCTGACCCATTTGCAAAAGTGAAGGGGTCCCCATGGGACCCCTTCCCCTTTGTGAATGGCATTAAAAACATTTTTTCAGAGGAGGCAGTGGTCCTATGGACCACTGACTCCTCTGAAAAAATGAAACAAAAATGTTTCATATTTTAGTTTTGTAATGCATCTCATTTTCCTTTAAGGAAAATGGGCTGCATTACAAAACAAAAAATACTGCTTTATTTAAAAGCAGTCACAGACATGATGGTCTGCTGTCTCCAGCAGGCCACCATCCCTATGAGAGCTGCAAGTCTCAAGGGGGTCGCAAATTGCGACCCACCTCATTAATTTTAATGAGGTGGGCCTTTGCAACCCCTTTGCGAGTCGCAGATGGTGTGAGGGACACCATCCTACATTCTGAATTGCGACTCGCAAATTGAGAGTCGCTCTGACTCACAATTTGCGGGTCGCAATTCAAAATCTACTTACATCTGGCCCTAAGTGAATTGTGCCAGCAAAGTTTACATTTTGTCTATGCCTAAATGAAAACTGTGGGACAGATTAGCAGAGAGCTAGTGTCTATGGTGGCTACCTGTGAGAAATTGGGTTTTCAGTTAAGGGATGAGCGAGCCCTTCTCAAGCAAAAGCCACAATCCTTGTCAGGGTGAACCACACAAAGTAACTCATTTAACATGTGCTTAACCATCTGGTAGCATTGCACAAAAGAAGTCAGGCATAACTCAGAGGGAATGTGTAAAGTATTTATGCAGCAAGTAAACAGTAATAAAGTGAAAACACGTCACAAGAAAAATATTGCACCAATTTAGAAAAAATTTGTAAATTATTTTACTCCAAAACAGTAGAACCTGAGTTCTGGATCTTTAAATTCTAAAGTGGAAAATAGAACCTAATAGATCAAAGTGTCAACAGTGAACATATAGTCACATGAGAACGGGGCAAAGTTGAAAGTTATGGCTGACCACAATTGAGCGTGATCTAGATAAACAAAGTGGATTGAGCTCGGTCTTCACTTAACTTCGGGCTTAGAAGAATTTTTGAGCAGAATGTCTGAGAAATTAAAGACCAGAAGGGCAAGGCAGCCAGCAGTGTCCGAGTAGGAAGTGTGGTCTCACTATCTCCCATAACTACCTTAACCAATTTGATGACTATTTTAGTGATATAAAACAGCCATGCTCCCTGGTCTTGAATAAAGTGGTAGCCCTGGAGGAGAACGTTAACACGCTATTAGTGGAAAAGAATATGTCAGCTGATTCTCCATTATCGAGAGTTAAACCCCAGTCCAAGCCTATCAAAACTGTGCATTCATCAGCTTTATCTATCTCACCAGATCAAAGAGGAAGATTAAAATATGCGCAGAATTCTGTCTTAAAGACCTTAAGCCCTCTAATTACAGAACCCTCTGAAAATATGCCACATTATCGGGAAGCAGACAAGCAGGAGGACTGTAAGGGTCTGACACAGGCTCTCCCCTCTGAGCTGTCAAGAGCACAAACATCCTACTCGAGAATTCCGCTGGCATGTGCCCCATATATTTTAATCTTGGAGAATGTCCCCACACTAGGCAATCCACACTCTGAGTCTCATCCATCACTGCTAAACAAAGTTCTACACTGGGTTGGAAAGTACTCAGGGTGGTGGGCAGATCTCTCCAGGGAAATTATAAATGTAAGGAGAGATCCTTGGGTTGGGACCTAGGGTAGGTACTTGCAGGGGGACTGTATAATCATAAACTTTAGGAACCCATGGTTAGTTAATACTCTGTATCATTATTTTTTTACTTCGAAGAAAGCTCTAGGATCTATTAGAGTACAACGCTTGATAGAATTCATTAGCACCTCCTGCCAGTTCTATCCACCTATTTCAAGTGATCCAGCCAAACAGAATCCCTGTTATTCTTCTGTGTCTAAGTCTCTTGATACCCCTCTGCTGTTACTTAATGGCTTTGAGCCTTTGAACTCTTTGGAGCAATTGGAGTGACCATTAGTAACTAGGTGCCCTCCAGGAGAAAATTTAAAGATAAATATATCACCCTTGTGCAATCTACGGTCCTGTGGAGCGTCTAATATATCTGATGTGGTAGCCCCAGGGATCATCTCCTGGAATGTGGCAGGATTAAAATCAAAATTGGAAAATCCAGATTGGCTAAATATAGTGACTCACCACCTTTATATCTGCTGTCAAGAGACATGGCTCATAGAGCCCCAACTTATTAATGGTTATACCACTTTTAGCGGCCCTGCAACTAAGCCTCCTTTGGGCAGGGCTAAGGGAGGCCTGGCCATCTTTGTATCAGTAACGGTAAAGGGGGTAGATGTGCGTGTCTTGGATACAACTCCATACTTTTTGGTTCTTTAGACTGCTGTGGGCTCCTTGATGAATATGATTTCCCCATGCAGCACTTCAAACATTCCCCTTATGGAAATGCGCTCAATCGTGTGATGGCCGCTAACTCCTTGCTCTTTCCAACACCTGTGGTAGAGGGGGTTCCTACATTCATAAGGGTAATGCCCATACTACAATTGATTTCATTGTTCACTCTAGAAAACTTACCCCCTTTGTTGGGAAGTTTAGGGTGATGTTAACTTGCATTAGTGACCATAATCCTCTAATTTTAGAAACAAGGGTGGGCTTGGAAAAGGATTTAAGAGTAGTGGAATGACAGCCACCCGTGAAGCTTACTGACCAGAAAAGTTTGACTATCAGATGGGGAAAAATTGATAGTAATAGCTTTTTAGAGATTTAATGCTGAAGAAAAGGGTAGAGATTATAACTCCCTTACAAGGTATATGGCTGACAAACTGCAACGTCCTAGTACTAGTAAAGAAAGATGACCTCGCTGGTTTAACCATGCTTGTACCGCCTCCCTTAAAGAATTAAAGAAAATAACAAATCTTTTCCTTCAAAACTGATAGGCATAAGGAAGCGCTTGCTGTTAGAATAACTGAACTGAGGAATATTGCCAGTTCTCCTTTATGCGGATGATGCCGTACTCATTTCAAGGACAGCAAATGGCCTCCAATCAATGCATTTATGGGAAACCTTGGTCTTAAAATCAAAAATCAAAATTCAACTTAGAAGGCACAGAAATACTTAAGGTTCTAAATTTTACTTATCTGGGGGTTCCCATTGATGTAGATTTTAATTGGAAATTTTTAGTAAATGTCCGTGTAACACAATTTCAAAGAGCTATAAATGCCCTTTTTAGATTTTCCAAAAAGCTGGGGCATAAACCTGTCAAAAAGATGCTGACTGTTTTTAAAAGTAAGTGCCTCTCTATTGTGACATTTGGAACAGGAGTCTGGGGTTATGCTGACTGTTCAAGTCTTCAGATAGTTGAAAATAAGTTTTTAAGGAGGCTATTCTACAATCAACCCCATTAACGTTTGTCATGAAGAAGTAGGTTTAAGGGGCATATCTGATTATATAAAGTTCCAACCTGTATTGTTATGGCTATAAATGTGGCTAAATCCTGGAGCAAATTTGTGTAGAACGGTGATCCAGAACTGTCTCTCACTGTCTCGATCGATGGACATACATTGGCTCAGATACCTTCATTCCATTTTCCTCCGTCTTGGGGCAGGCGAGATTTTCCTCATCCAGACCTCTTGGTGAGAAGGGACATTAAAAGGATTAGGGAGATATATTGGCACATGATTCACAATTCAAAACTAAGGCCCCCATTACAACCCTGGCAGTAAAGTCCGCTGACCGCTGTGCCGATGGCCACCAACACACCGTGTCCCCAGCGGAAATCCGCCACGGGTATTATGACCCACACTTACAAATCCTCCACAATACAGACACCCACACAAGCCCGCCACACCAAAGGACAGTGATAAATTGGCGGTACCAAAACCCACACCGTTACGCCAACTGGAATACGCCCACACTATCACGACCCACGAATCAATGCAGCAGTCATTCAACCGTGGTAAACCATTGACAGTACACACCGCCACGCTCAAAATACACACACACTTACAAAACACAACCACTTTGGACAATTCAAAATACATACACCTGACACACATACACATACCACACCCACACACCCAATTCAATATAAAACACACACCCACATAACCCACAACCCCTTACAATGAAATTATTTGAAGAAGCAGAGAGACAGAAAAGCAAATACCACACCAGCATCCAGAGGCACACAACACCATCACTCATACACCATCCACGCAAAAAACACCACACACCCCAAAACATCACCCCACACATCACCTCACACATCACTCACACCACACCATGGCACCTCAAAGACACCCCAGGTTTTCTGAGGAGGAGCTCAGGGTCATGGTGGAGGAAATTATCTGGGTAATGCCATAGATATTGGGATCACAGGTGCAGCAGTCATCCATTGCTAGGAAGATGGAGCTATGGCGGAGAATTGTCGTCAGGGTCAACGCAGTGGGACAGCATCCAAGAACACGGGATGACATCAGGAAGAGGTGGAATGACCTACGGGGGAAGGTATGTTCCGTGGTATCCAGACACCAGGTAGCCGTACAGAGGACTGGTGGTGGAACCCCCACCTCCTCCCCCACAACTAACAACATGGGAGGAGCAAGTCTTGGCAATAATGCACCCTGAGGGCCTCATAGGAGTAGCAGGAGGACTGGATTCCGGTAAGGCAAATCTTTACTACTATATCCACCACCCTATCTGCATGCCACCACAAACACCTACCCCTAACCTCACACCCATCACTCCACCACCTCACATATACCCCACTATCACAACCCACCCATCCCAATACCAAGCCCTGCATGTTACACCAATGTATGGACACCCATCACAGACCTGCATGGACACCCATCACCAAAGCATGTCCAAGGGAGAGACTCACCCAGGGCACACAATCACCACTCACACAAGGGCCAAGGTGATATTGCAAGCACAGTAATAGAGGGAAACACACCAATTGTACAAGATGACACACACAGATACAATAACAATGCATTTACACCCCAAAAGTACCCCTACACAATGTCACCGGACAGGAGGTGCCAGCCATATCCACTCCCCCACAGAAGAGGCCCACAGTGATGACAGCAGCTCTGCACGCCTGGATCAAGATGACCAGCCCGGCCCATCAGGGACCTCTGGACAGTCGGTTCAACGGTCCCAACACACCACAGAACCTCCCCCTCAGGAAATACCACTACAGCACCCACCCAGCGGCCCATCCCACTGTCCCCAGGACACGCCAATCAGCAGTGTGTCCACCACTACAAGGACCCCAGACAAACCCACTAACCCAAGCAAATCAGGGACCTGGGGTCAGTGGCAGTGGGCACATGGTTCAGGGGACAGAGGCACAGGATAACAGGGAAGCTAGGAGGGCTGCTGTGTGATGGGGTAGGACAGGCCCAGGGAACCGACCCTCCACAAGGCACTCTCAAACATCATGGGAGCATACCATCATTCCCAGGAGACCATGGACACGGTACTGGCCAAGTTTCAGGAGACCCAGCGGTTGCAGGAGGGACAGCACCTAGGGAGGACTTCAAGTCTATTAACACCACCCTGGTCACCATTGCAGGGGTTCTGGTAGACATGGCCAACACCATGAGGGAGACAGTGGCATACCACCGGGCCCCTGACACCAGCCCAAATGATGAACAGCCTTCCACGTCCGCCGGCGCTAGTGGACAGGAGGTCCTGCCACAGGACCAACAGGCCACCAGCACACCACCCCCTGCAGAAGGAGAACCACCCCGCAAATGGTCCCTGCGATCCAGGCAGAAGACAGAGAACATTGCCAAGACGCCGCCAGGAAATAAGACTCTCCTGATTGTCACCCTTCTGTCCTACTCTGTCACCCTGTCCACCTTGGACTGACATTGCTCCTCTTCCTATGCCCCATTGGAAAATGCACCTGTGATACAGAGAGACTGGACTCTACTATGGATGTTCCTCCACCATCACCCCAGCCCCTCCCATATACCCCTATATACATTAGCCCATAAATAAACACCCTTGAATCACAAACCAATCTGAAGTCAGTCCACAAATGTATAGTTGCAACTTCATCCACAAATATCAATGTAAATGTTCATTTGCACATACCAATGTATGACAGTTGTTGGGCAGCAGTAAATATAGCAGAAGGCAGAATGAGGTACCTAGATCTGTGAAATGGAAAGCCAAAGTGAACTGTCAGTGTCCACATACAGAGGTTAAGAGGCTGACTTATGCAATGTCCTACAGTAGTCAGATAGGGGATGAGCAGTGCCAGGCTCTTACCCGAGTGTGACTGGAAGTACTGCATAATGATGTTGTTTCGGTTGTCAATATCTTCTACCTCTGCCTCCTCTTCCTCACTGTCCACAGGCTCCACAGCTGCCACAATACCATCATCAGGCCCATCCTCCTGCAGAAAAGGCACCTGGGATCGCAAAGCCAGGTTTTGCAACATGCAGCATGCCACGATTATCTGGCACACCTTCTTTGGTGAGTAGTATAGGGAGCCACCTGTTAAATGGAGGCACCAGAATCTGGCCTTCAGGAGGTCGAAAGTCCGCTAAATAATACGCCTAGTTCGCCCATGTGCCTCATTGTAGCGATCCTCTGCCCTTGTCCTAGCATTCCTCACTGGGGTCAGTAGCCATGAGAGGCTGGGGTAACCAGAGTCACCTGAAAATGTTGAGGGAAATCTGTTAGACACACACTAACCCTTAGTGACTACCCCATACCCAGACACCTGTTCATACTGTGTGGGGACCTTTGGCTCACCTATTAGCCACACCTGGTGCCTCTGGAGTTGGCCCATCACATAAGGGATGCTGCTATTCCTCAAAATGTAAGAGTCATGCACAGAGCCAGGATACTTGGCATTCACATGAGTGATGTATTGGTCTGCCAAACACACCATCTGCAGGTTCATAGGATGGTAGCTTTTTTGATTTCTGTACACCTGTTCACTCCTGCGGGGGTGGGGGATAAATGCCACATGTGTACCATCAATGGCACTAATTGTGTTGGGGATATGTCCCAGGGGATAGAAGTCAGCTTTCACTGTGAGCAAATCCTCCACCTAGGGGAAAACGATGTAGCTGCACATGTGTTTCAGCAGGGCTGACAAGACTCTGGACAACACGTTAGAAAACATTGGCTGAGACATCCCTGATGCTATTGCCACTGTAGGAGCCACTTGCCAGGAAATGGAGCACTGGCAGGACCTGCACTAGAGGGAGGATTCCTGTGGGATGGTGGATAGCTGACATCAGGTCTGGTTCCAACTGGGCACACAGTTCTTGGATTGTGGCACGATCAAGTCTGTAGGTGATAATGATGTGTCTGTCTTCCATTGTCGACAGGTCCACCAGGGGTCTGTACACCAGAGGATGAAGCCATCTCATCATCTGCCCCAGCGGATGTGTACTATGGAGGAGAATGGTGAGCAGAGGGTCATGTACCACATAGGTTGAACAAGAGTTTTTGCTGTAATGTGAGTAAATCCGTGTGTGGCATACTTTGTCCGTATTTCTGCCAAAATGCAATGTGATGCAGTTAGGTGCCATGCCATGTGCCCCCCTAAAATGGCGGCTGCCTGACCTGTAAGGAGGGACAAGGGGAAATGAGATAGCCGCGCAATTTAGCATTGGTTATCATTGGGCCCTATGGGTTCCAGGAGCCAATGACAATGTCCGCCAGTAGTGACGGTATGCACCATCGCGGACGTGACCACCATTTTCTATCTGTTCACTCATTAGATACCTGACCTTCAACAGGAGAGGACCTACACTGCAAGTGCTGCTGTGACCTCAGTCTGGAAGTGACAATGGCTCATGTGTCTGGGGAAAGGGCCCCTGCCTTCACCGCGGAGGAGTTGGACAAACTGGTGGATGGGGTCCTCCCCCACTACATGCTACTCTACGGTCCTCCAGACAAACAGGTGAGTACACTGTGAGCATGATGCGTTGCCCATGAATGTATGGAGTGGTGTGCATGGAAGATACATATGGAGGTGGGGCTGAGGCCTGCATCTGAGGATGGTGAGTATATGTGCATCAGGGCATGGGTGGGAACTGGTGGGCAATGAGTATGACGGTCCAGACGGGAGAGTAATTTCCTTTCATCCTGTACCTTTCCTCTAGGTCAGCGCCCACCAGAAGAAGGGTATTTGATGTGCCATCTCCAAGGAAGTGCGGACCCTGGGGGACTATCATAGACGGAGCACCCACTGCCGCAAGAGATGGGAGAACCTGTGCCACTGGAGCAAGAAGACTGTGGAGGCCCAGCTGGGGATGGCCACCCAACATGGAAGGGGTGCCTGTCGCATCATGACCCCCCTGATGTTCTGGATCCTGGCTGTGGCATATACGGGATTGGATGGGCGCTTGAGGGTATCACAGCAGCCACAAGGGGGTGAGTACAGTCTCATTCAGCTGACTGTGCGCTTTACCAGGTGTCTGGGTGGGGGTGTAAGCTCTGGGTTCCCCTAGGCCAGGGCGAACTTGGAAGGGTAGGTCCCTTGTTAGGCAGGCTCTGAGGCACTCCAACCCCAATAGTGTTAGTGGGCATCTACAATTAGTCAGGCTCCTGTGGGTTCCAGGTGTGCAGCAAATGGTATTAGGCATAGTCCCCCATGGGCAGGTGATTTTCCTACTAACTGCTAGTCCATGGACTAGTGCATAGGGCTGCTCCCTGTGTGTTGTGTCCGCCAACGGTAGTGGTGTTGCTGGCATTGACAATGTGTCTCCTCTGTCTCCCCCCCCTTCTTGTTTTGTCACCCTGTCCTTGTGTGCATTAGCATCATCTGGCAGAGGGGCAGAGGCACAGGAGACGGAGGGAGCTACATCCCACATGGCCCAGGAGGGTGAAGGCCCCAGTGGGACGGAGGGCAAGGGGAGCTCCATGACGAGGAAAGGAGGGGAAACCAGCAACAGCGACTACTCTTCTGATGGGAGTTCCCTTGTGGTTCCCTCTGTGCCCACCGCAACAACAGGTACAGCCGCAACCCCACCTACCAGCACCGCCCTCCCAGCAGCCCCTCAGCATGTTTCTCTTTCGCCCCAGGCACCTCAGGCCCTGCCCCAGTCAGCCCTGCTGCCCTCAGTGACAAGGCTATTGACCTCCTGAGATCCCTCACTTTTGGGCAGTCAACCATTCTGAATGCTATCCAGGGTGTTGAGAGGCATTTGCAGCAAACAAATGCATACCTGGAGGGCATTCATTCTGGCGTCGTGGCTCAACAGAGAGGATTTCATGCTCTGGCCTCAGCACTGATGGCAGCCATTGTCCCTTGGTCCAGCCTCCCCCTCCAACATCTACTACCCAGACCCAATCACCTCCACCTCAACCTATCCCAACCACACCATCGGACCAGCATGCACACACATCAACACACAAAAGTGGCTCAGGAAAACATAAGCACCACACATCGTGCAGGCACTCACACAAGAACCATCCCCATGCAGACACAGCAACATCCACTGCCTCCACTGTGTCCCCCTCTTTCACATCCTTCTCCTCCCTCCCTGTCTCATCTCCACTCACACCTGCATGCACTACATCCTCAGCCACTACCTCCATCACCAGCACGCTCATCACTACACATCGCTCACGTGCAATCAACACCCCACTACCATTCACACGTCACCTGTGTCCTCTCCCAGTGTGTCTGTGAGCCCTCCTCCCAAAGTACACAAATGCAGGCACACACCCACTCAACACCCATCCACCTCACAACAGTCTCCAAGACATGCACCTTCACCCAAACTCAGCATATGTACACCTCCTACAACCACTACCTCTTCCTCCACTCCCAAACCCCCTCCATCTTCCCGTCCCAGTGTGTCAAAAAAAAATTACCTAGCTAACCTGAACCTCTTCCCTACACCTCCCCCCCATCCTTCTCCTAGGGCCAGGATTTCTAGATCCCAGCCCAGCACCTCAGCCACCAAATCTGCATCCGCTGTGGTCCCTGCTATGCCAGTATGGTCAAAGGGGGCACCCGTCAGAGCTGCCAGAGTGCCACCGACAGAAAAGAAGGACCACCCTATTTCACCACCTGCAAAGCTCAAAAAGGGACCGGCTTCCAGCAGGGGACATTAACACCACCCACCCAGCAAGGTCTTGCACAAACACAGAGTGGACAGTTCCAAGGTCCCTGCAGCAACTGTCAAGATGGGGAAGGGCCACGAGCCAAAGGGCACATCACCTCTGGGCACGATGTCACACGGGGAGAGGCTGGTGACCACCAAATCATCAGGGATGGCAGCCATTTGCACCACGGTCACCACTGCTGCTCCAACCGCCACCTGCACCGCCGCTGCAACAATGTCAGTCTGAAGCATCCTCCCCAAGGATAAGCCATCCGAAGCTGCCGGAGACGGTATGGTGTCTCCATCCACCCCAACAGTCACTTGCACCACAGCCAGCACTGGCAGCATTTCCACCGCAGCCACAGCCGCCTGCACCACGATCAGCACTGCCACGTGCACAGCCGATGCCACTCTGTCGGACGTCAGCCCCATCCCCAGTGTGCAGCCGTCAGAGTCTGCAGGTGATGTCCTGGACCCTGGACACGCCACTTGAGACAACACCTCCAGCACTGACATGAACCAGCAATTGGCAGCCTAAGTCGCTGCAGGATGGACTGTGGGTCTGCCTCCATGGAGTATCATGCTACCTGTTCCGGGTACATCACGTGGCTGTGACACCCAGGTGAGACAAAGTCAACATGTCACACCCCAGGTGTGGCATCACTGGGCAAAAAGCCCCCTCCCGAACCAGTGTAGAAAAGCATCCACTAACCCAGTCCTTGGCAGGATAAGCACTCTGGGCACAAAGCCCCCTCCAGAACCAGTTGAGAAATGCATCCACTAACACAGTCATTGGCACGATGAAGCACTCTGGGCGCAAAGCCCTCTCCAGAACCAGTGGAGAAAAGCATCCACTAACCCAGCCCTTGGCAGGATGAAGCACTCTGGGCACAAAGCTCCCTCCAGAACCAGTGGAGAAAAGCATCCACTAACACAGTCCTTGGCAGATTGAAGCACTCTGGGCACAAAGCCACCTCCAGAACCAGTGGAGAAAAGCATCCACTAGCCCAGTGCTTGGCAGGATGAAGCACTCTGGGCACAAAGCCCCCTCCAGAACCAGTGGAGAAAAGCATACACTAACCCAGTGCTTGGCAGGATGAAGCACTTTGGGCAAAAAGCCCCCTCCAGAACCAGTGGAGAAAAGCATCCACTAACACAGTCCTTGGCAGGATGAAGCACTCTGGGCACAAAGCTCCCTCCAGAATCAGTGGACATGTCACCGACTGTGGCTTTGCACTCCCCAGGACCAAGCAGTGGGCAAACCACCCACTTGAGAGTCTTGAGAGACTGTGGCTTTGCACTCCCCAGGACCAAGCAGTGGGCAAACCACCCACTTGAGAGACTTGAGAGACTGTGGCTTTGCACTCCCCAGGACCAAGCAGTGGGCAAATCACCCAGTTGAGAGACTTGAAAGACTGTGGCTTTGCACTCCCCAGGAGCAAGCAGTGGACATGGAGCCCCCTCGAGGAGCAGTGGCATCATACCATCATCCAGCTGAGGTGCCCCCCCCATTCTCCCTGAGGTGCCTGTTTTTTTATCGACCTGATGCCCCTGCAGTGTTCTCTTTGTTTTGAAGCAGGTGTCATGTGTGGGCTTCGCCCATGCTTTTTGGGACCACTTGTCCACGGACATTTCATGAGACAGTGTACAGACTTGTGTACTTGCTGTAAATATTTGTGGATAGTGCTTATTTGCTGTTCTCTTGGGCTATCTGATTGTTCGAATATTACACTAGTTAAACTCATTTTGGTTGGTCCTTGCGTTCTTCCGTTTCAGCCCCATCCCCAGTGTGCAGCCGTCAGTCTGCAGGTGATGTCCTGGACCCTGGACACGCCACTTGAGACAACACCTCCAGCACTGACATGAACCAGCAATTGGCAGCCTAAGTCGCTGCAGGATGGACTGTGGGTCTGCCTCCATGGAGTATCATGCTACCTGTTCCGGGTACATCACGTGGCTGTGACACCCAGGTGAGACAAAGTCAACATGTCACACCCCAGGTGTGGCATCACTGGGCAAAAAGCCCCCTCCCGAACCAGTGTAGAAAAGCATCCACTAACCCAGTCCTTGGCAGGATAAGCACTCTGGGCACAAAGCCCCCTCCAGAACCAGTTGAGAAATGCATCCACTAACACAGTCATTGGCACGATGAAGCACTCTGGGCGCAAAGCCCTCTCCAGAACCAGTAGAGAAAAGCATCCACTAACCCAGCCCTTGGCAGGATGAAGCACTCTGGGCACGAAGCTCCCTCCAGAACCAGTGGAGAAAAGCATCCACTAACACAGTCCTTGGCAGATTGAAGCACTCTGGGCACAAAGCCACCTCCAGAACCAGTGGAGAAAAGCATCCACTAGCCCAGTGCTTGGCAGGATGAAGCACTCTGGGCACAAAGCCCCCTCCAGAACCAGTGGAGAAAAGCATACACTAACCCAGTGCATGGCAGGATGAAGCACTTTGGGCAAAAAGCCCCCTCCAGAACCAGTGGAGAAAAGCATCCACTAACACAGTCCTTGGCAGGATGAAGCACTCTGGGCACAAAGCCCCCTCCAGAATCAGTGGACATGTCACCGACTGTGGCTTTGCACTCCCCAGGACCAAGCAGTGGGCAAACCACCCACTTGAGAGTCTTGAGAGACTGTGGCTTTGCACTCCCCAGGACCAAGCAGTGGGCAAACCACCCACTTGAGAGACTTGAAAGACTGTGGCTTTGCACTCCCCAGGAGCAAGCAGTGGGCATGGAGCCCCCTCGAGGAGCAGTGGCATCATACCATCATCCAGCTGAGGTGCCCCCCCATTCTCCCTGAGGTGCCTGTTTTTTTATCGACCTGATGCCCCTGCAGTGTTCTCTTTGTTTTGAAGCAGGTGTCATGTGTGGGCTTCGCCCATGCTTTTTGGGACCACTTGTCCACGGACATTTCATGAGACAGTGTACAGACTTGTGTACTTGCTGTAAATATTTGTGGATAGTGCTTATTTGCTGTTCTCTTGGGCTATCTGATTGTTCAAATATTACACTAGTTAAACTCATTTTGGTTGGTCCTTGCGTTCTTCCATTGGGTGACGGGAGTATCTGTGATGTTATTGGATATGTGTGTGTTTTGTTGTGGGTGGGGGGTAGGGGTGTTGTGTTTTGCATGTGTCTGTCACTCTCTTTTCCCTCCTCCCCTCCCCTGTATGCTAGGTGCAGTACTCACCGTGGTCGTCGCCACCGCCGCCTTCTTTCCACTTTGTGGTGTACTAATAGATGCAGCAACATGGGCAGGACCTGTAGTTCGGTCTCCATGGTGTCCTGGTTCTTCGTTGAGTGTAGAGAGGTAAGTGGTTTCCCTTCCAAAGACTGTTTCCGCCGTGCTTTTGATGGCATTGGTACTGCCCCGGAAAAGCTGGCGGATTGGTGCCTTGTAATAGTGTGGGCGGTACATTGTCTTCTGCCTGTCTGTTGGCGGTGTCCGCCGCGGTGTTTGTAGCTACCGCCGTGGCACATGGAGTGTTAAAGTGGCTGTCTGTGTTGGCGGTTTCCGCCATGGTCGTAATTCCATTTTTTTGACCGCCGGCCTGTTAGCGGTATTATAGCCGCTTTATCACTGACCACCAGGGTTGTAATGAGGGTCTAAATATGGCTACAGTCAGAAATCAGGAGAGGATGCTGAAAGAACAATCACATCCTATGCTATATTTGATCACTATTAGCTCCGAGCGGCACAGATTCTTACTTACCAGGTTACGTTTGAACATATTACATTATTTTAGTAGCATTCCCTATCCATGGTACCTGGGTTAAGAAACTCCCGCCATGCTGCTGTGATTGAAAGACATTTCAAAGCACTTTGTACTTTTTTCTGTTTTGCACTCTCTATGCTGCTCCAAGAAAAAGGTTTTTACACCTGATCTTTTTAGCCAAGGGCATTAGGTCTATCTATTCTGTTTTCTCTTATTTATATAATTTGTGAGATGAAGAGACAATACAGGCTGTGTTAAATTGTATATACACTGCTTTTGGCATTCAACATTTTTATTAATATTGTTATTTATTTATTATATAATTAAAAAACTTGTATGCATGTATATATTTGCTATCTTTTATGGTTTTACAAAGACTGAATAAAGTATTGGATGATGACATGACCTCTATCTTGTAAAAGACAGGAGTCATGCCCACCACCACAATGGCCAGCACGGGGGACCAATGTCCCCAGTGTATCCACATCCTCTGGTGTCCCTCTGGTGTGGGTAGGGGTGTTCACAGGGGCTTAGGTTGGGCACCTCTGGGCCCATTACATGGTGTTTGGCTATACCTTAACGCATGGTCTAACCCAGGTGTTAAATATTTAGTCCCACCTCCCACCAGTCCACCATTTTTGCACAGGTGGGTAAATATGGCGTTACGGGATTAGAGTCATTTTTTTGGATGGAAAAGCCTACCTTGCATCTCATTGAAGCAAGGTGGGTTTACACTTCCAAAGAATGATGTTATCTCCTATATTTTGAGGGTAGACAGGTCAAGGGTCAAACAATAAAAATATGTAGTTAAGTTTGAACCATCTTTGCGTAAAAACAATGATGCACAAACGGCACAGAGTATAAAAATGCCCTGTAGTATCTTTTTTGGAAGTCAAAATTCTCCAGTGTGAGAAAGCTTCAGGCTGTAGTTCACGAGGGCTACTTGAGGCCAGTAACCACTTCTATGAGACGAGGAGCCACTGAACAGGTTTTGCTGCTGTGGAGATAAACGTAGTGGGAGCTACCCCAA